>NC_133324.1:730429212-730791712 GCF_042186555.1 Aquarana catesbeiana
CCTTGGTCAGTGTGACCTGGTGGATGGGCGTATGAAAAATTCTTCCTTATTAAAATAATATGGGGGGGTTAGGGTTTGACTGGATGTGTGAGTAGATGCTGTTAAAAAAAAGCCCCTGCTTTTGACCATTATCTGAGGCTAATATATTTGTTCATCCTCTGGAATGTACACTTCATTCCTATTTTAACATTTGCCTGACAACCTTGAAGCCCCGTACACACTAATTAAAACCGGCTGACATTCGACCCATGTGTATGCCAGCCGGTCTGACATTCATTTTGGTTGAACGAATAAAAACTGATAGCGTGTACCAGGCTTAAGTTTAGTTAAAACTTTTAAAAAATCAGCACAAGGGGCAGAAATTATATTCAATGCAAAGTATCCCTTGTGCTGGTGGCTGCTATCCTAATTGAACTCTTCCATCCTCTGCCCCCTCCCATTGGATGAATGAAAGGCCCCACCTCCTCCATTGAGTGATGGAAGCTATAGTACAGTTTTTATGAATAGGGGAGGGGGACAGAAAGGGTGGGCATATTTAGCACTCTTGACAAGTGCTTATTACAGGTCCAAGGGCTGTATTAAGCCCCACAGCACTGCAAGATTTCTTACATTCACTGAGACATTTCTCAGTGAATGTAAGTAATTTCCCTTATGTTGGTTTAAAAAAAAAAAAAACTTAGGATTTAATCAGTGAGCAGTTAAATATGACAAAACAAAAAAGAACAAAGGACTGCAGGAGAGCTAGAGAACTGTACTACCTTGACCTTCCATGGAGGTACTGGCAAGACACAACTCGTGTAAAGCACAGAAAATCATATTTGTAACTATTATACGCTTAACATCCCCCTGCTCAGAGATTTTTCAGCTCACTATACAACAATCTAAGCATCAGCAGTGATCATCACTAATACTAATTCACGTGGAGCCATTCTAAACTGGTGGATTATGATAATTTCTGATGTGCTTCTGTCGACAGAATAAGCCGCAGTAAAAGTTTATTTCTGTTTTTATCCCATTTTATTCCCCACCATCAGAATACACGAATTAGCACTGCTGATCCATCCAACAGGGTGGTTGTACAGAAGTCGATTGGTAGATTGACTTCCGTACAACCACAGTGCCCATACATGGATCGAAATTCAGCTGAACCGCATAAGGCCAGCTTTACACATAGTAGCTTCTAAGCTAGAGTCTAAGTTCTTTCATTTCTAGTTAGGCATTCAGAGATTCGGTTTTGTGATATTTATCTATTGTTTTAATAAAAAGAAAAACAGTGCAAAAAATATTTACAGAAACTATATTACAAAATAGACATAAGCAACAGTAAAATACTGCAAATGGGATTTAAAAGTAAAATATACCTAATTGGAGTCTGCCTGGTCTTTGGTACAGTGCCGAGTTTGGATCACTTAAAAAATTCAGTCTGATGTTTGCAAGCATCACTAGCCCTTAGAAAGTGATTCTCATTATCCTTACTTTAATTCGTAAAACAAGAGCCCACAGCTTGTGATGAAGCCATTGTTTCTTGTCTCCGTAAAGGATGTCGCAGATCTGAGGTATGTGTTGTAGGTGTGCTATGTCTTTTATTATGCTCACTGGACCCCCTAATGCCAACTATCCTGAGAAGTTTTCACAACCCAACAACCAGCATATTATTATTATTTAGCAAAATCAAATGATGATATTGTAGGTGTTTGCTGTTTAACTGTGTGGTACACATTAGTGTAGCCACTTTTTTGGAAGGTAAATTCATTACTGTAGGAGTTAATGAATATAAAATAATGTTGAGTGTATGATATATACAAAAGTTCAATTCTAGTTCAACATACCAAGACTCAAAGATGTGTATTCCTTTAAGCTGTTCTCTAAACTGTGTACGACTTAACCATTTACTACCATTTAAAAGCCCTTCGAAAAACCTGCCTAAGTAATGTTGCATTCCTTCAACGTTGGACTGTCATTTTTCAAATGTGTCATCTTCTCTACTATAGTCATGAGATTTCAATCTGACCATATTTGTTACTGATTTGTGTTTTTAGGGGGAAATGAAGGTGTCACATTGTTTAAGACTTCTTATCTTACTCTATTGTCTTCACACAGTCTGGGTTTTATCAGACTTCACTATCATCACATTACCTCTCTTTAGACGTTAGCATGGAAAGCATTTCAAGTTCCTTTTTCAACACAACTGGCTTCTGTTGGCTCTGCTTGCTAGGACAGTCTGTATATATTACCATGGTTACCGCCTTTTTTGCGTTGGATGGTGAAATCACATTGAAGGAGAATCTCCCTAGTGGATTATGATTAGCGATTGCTAGCTGCAGCCTCACAGGTAGTGTTGCAGCTTCTGCAGCGCCCACATGATTATAAAGCACTCCTCAATGGTGTGATACCTTCCTCAGGAGTAGCTTCTGACCCAGGTAGAGAAGTTCCTCCTATGACTAATCCATCCAGCTAAGGACCACACCTGAAGCACAGAAAAGAGCATTGGTTTGCACCAGAAATCAACAGATGCAATTCAGAGCTTGCAGTTCAGGAGTACTGGCCAGTGCCTCCTTCAGGGTCTGGAAAACCTTCTCACACTCTGGCTGGAAAATGCAAAGGAAACATGGTGTCTCTAAAGTATCGATAATTCTGTAGCTATAATTGAATGAATGTATATTGCTCACATCATAGATTGGCCAGAAAAACACAATATTGTGTAACACGGCAAACAAGCATAAACAGTGTACCTTCATGCAATGAAGATGAAGTAGAAATTAGATTGCTCCCAGAGGATCTTCAATGGATACACATTAAATGCTGTTTAAATAAAGTACAATAGCCACACTTAGTAGTTCTTGTACTCCATTTAAACAGCAACTTGATGTTTATCTATTGAGGACCCTCTGGGAGAGATCTAATAACTACTTCATCTTCATTGTGTGAAGGAACACTGTTTATGCTTGTTTGCCATGGTAACAATATTAATTTTTGTTCTGGCCAGTCTATGAGATGAACAATATATATTGATGTGATATATTCTGCTTCTTTTTTTGAGGGGTAGGCTAGGTTAGGAATGCCTTGACCTTCATTGTCTAAGGTCCCAAGGTGCCTCTTCCTACCCAGTTTCCCACATAGCGGTCTTTAAAAGTCTCATTGAAGTGCTAGCGTTCCAATGATTTCCACCACCACCATCCTCTTAAAAGGTTTGTCAGTGACAGCTAAAGATTGTAATGAAGCCCTGTAAACATTTTCTGCCTTGCCAACTCACTGATAGGTAGTACAGGTCCAAAAGTAGTTGGTTATGTCTGTACCCATGTTAGACCAGAAATATTTCTACAATTCTTAGGCCTTGGTCTTAGTGTTTTCAAAGTGACATGCTAGGGGAATTTAGTATGCTACCTTCAATAGGTGGCCCCTAAATGGGTCAGGTACAGTGAACTGCCTTTTGATAATTTCTGCCTCACTGCCTTCAATGGGCTGATTAACCACTTGCTGACCATATAAGACAGAAATACGGCTGCAACGCTCTTCATTGTTGCATCTCGTTCTAGGTATGTGCCGCTGGCGACCGGGCTCTACTGCGATCAGCGGGTGCCGGCCAATGGGTGACCGCCAGCACCCGCCAATCGTCTGGAAGACACACAGGACAGAACTCTGCCTATGTAAACAAGGCAGAGTTCTGTGCTGTCAGTGGGGAAACAATGGATTTTCTTTCTCTGCAAAGCAGGGAATAAAATCCATTGTTTCCCTTAGTAAAAGTGGCAAACAGTTTACACCAAAACATCGGCTAGGCACACATTTTAACCCTCTGATCACCCTAGATGTTTAACCCCTTCTCAGCCAGTGTCATTAGTACAGTTTAGCACTGATCACTGCATTAGTATCACTGGTTTTCAAAAAGTGTCAGTTAGTGTCAGGATTTTCTCCATACAATATCACAGTCCTGCTATAAGTCGCTAATCGCCGCTATTAAAGATAAATAAAAATTCCATAAATGTATCCCATAGTTTGTAGACGCTATAACTTTTGCACAAACCAATCAATATACATTTATTGGAGCAGTTGTGATCAAATGCCACCAAAAGAAAGCTCTATTTGTGGGAAAAAAAAATTACACACATTTTAATTAGGTACAGCGTTGCATGACCGCGCAATTGTCAGTTAAAGTAAGGCAGTGTCGTCTCACAAAAAATGGCCTGGTCATGAAGGGGAGTTAATCTTCTGGAGGTCAAGTGGTTAAGCAGCTTTCCCCTGTATGAGTAAACCTTTTGTTTGATTCCCTCTGAAGCTATGCTATTGAGCTGCTCCAGACTGGTCAGTCTGCAGTGCTTGCTTGAAGGTGGAACTATAAGACCCAGGGAATCTCATCTAAAACCTGTTTCTTTCTACTCCACTCAGCCCCCCCCCCCCCCCAATACATGAAAATCTATTGTTCACATGAGTTACATATAGTTACATAATTAGCCAGGTTGAAAAAAGACCATCTAGTTCAACCAAGGGAAAAAAAAAAACCAAAAAACATACAATCCCATATACACAATCCCACAGTTGATCTGGAGGAGTGAGTGAGTAAGTCAGAAACTTTTGCAGGATGATGTCCTTTTCAACTTAGGGTGAACAAGTATGACTTCTGCAATGGTTTTTCAAAAGCCAGTAACAATTTGGTTGCCCATGATGACAGACTGTAGGTTGGTATTGTTGTTCCTTGCTTCTCCACTTTTGAACAGCACAGAGGAATTGGTGTAGGCCAGCTACCCAAGTGAAGTATGATTCTTTCGCTCAGGATGTTGGCCATAAAGGGGTTTGTTTACTAAAGATGGAGAGTCCAAAATCAGGTTCACTACTGCATAGAAACCAATCAACTTCTAACCTCAGCTTGTTTATAATAATATATATCAGCCGAAGTACAGCACCACATCCCGGGTTAAATAGGAAAAAGAGAATCGAGTAATGGGACTTTAAAAATGCTGAAACCTCCTAATGGAATGATATCTGACATAGTGATGTATACATTTTTTTTTTTAAATACATAAAAAAGGGCTTGAATGGCTTTTAAAGAAGTCCCATTACTCTATTCTCTTTTTTTTTTCTAACCTCAGCTTGTTCAATTAAGCTTTGGCAATGAAACCTGGAAGCTGATTGGTTTCTATGCAGAAGGGTGCCTTATTTTGCACTCTCTAGCTTTATATAATAAAAGGAGGAAAGGCTCCCCAACAGACTCATCAATGAGGGGTAAGCGGGTTTAAGAAAAAGTACAAATTGCTTTATTACATAAACATACATAAAATCACAATTACCTTCACCATTTCATAGTAAAAATTGACAACGTTGTCAGTAACAGACTTACAACCTCCCTGCTCAAGCCTTCATGCTCACACACACACCATGCTCACACACACATATTCACTAGTTCTCCCCCAGACCATAAAAACATCATCAATGTACCTCAGCCATTTAAATTGTTCATGAATTTAATGTACCAACTTTTTATACTATTCCTAAACTTCACAAGTCAGTTGATAACCCTCCCGGGGAGACCGATTGTATCTGCTGTCAAAGGCCCGTTGGAACGGGTGGGCAAATTTGTAGAATTAGTGGAAACAATTAACTCTGCGCCAATATGGGTGAATATTATCAGTAATTAAGAATCAAAAAAAATTTAACTTAAAATAATGGACCATAACCCAAAAAAACACACTGACAAACTGCTCCCCAACTGAACATAAGATGATCAGATGGTAAGTAGATAGATAGGGGGCGCTAATACGTGTCTAATTGATAAACTAATATGTTATATCTTGATAAATATGTTTTGTGTGAACTTCATTTGAAAAGAGGTAAATATGAATAAACAATAAATGGCAATTGGTGAATATAAACCATATACAATAACACAAAAACAACAGTGATAGTTTCAGTGACAGTGATATACTATCTCCATATGCAGTGAATAAAATTATAAATTATAATGGTGTCTTCCAAAGTGAGCCAGTTGCTTCCTGTCAATAGATAAAACGTTCCTTCCCCAAAGAAGAAGAGGAAAATCCACCTTGTAGAAATAGATAACTGCTTACCAGATACCAGTGACCCCTTTAATCAAAAAGAGAGTCATTAGCACTTTTGCAGGATTGTGCCTGCTCACATGGATGGCTGGACAGCTGGTTGTTGATTAGGCTAAGAACCCCTCCGGTCCCAATCGTTCAAACATGGGATATATGTGAAACAAAGTCTCCATAGTGTAAAATCGTTTAATAAAAGGCTAAGGATACATTAAAAATGCCAAGTGGCTGCTTATATTTGTGGGTGCCTACCCGGCACTGGGGCTGCTCACCTGTCAGGGTAAGATTGGGATCACTGACCCGTCGCACCACATCGAAAAACAGCGTGCGTTCCACCCGGCGTGAGAAGCAAGCAGAGATCCGGATGTAGGTAAGAATCACATGACCACGTACCTCTGATGTACGTTTGGTTATGAGGGTCCTGAGGGAAGTGTACATTGGTCACTAGGTTACGAGTTTATAAAGAAAAAGGGGGCGGGTAAAAAAGACGTGATAGGAAGGAGTTCCGTTCACATCAATAAAGTTAGCATGTGAAATTGCAATAGTTAGAGGAGTAGAGGATTACTCCCCCTGGTGGTTCTAATCCAAAGGATTCGATAGTCTATCTAACTAAAAAGAATTGACTATAAAAAAACTAACAGTAGTTCTCATTGCTAAATACTTACTCCCTCTAGTGGTCATTTCCGAAGTTAGGATGTAGGTATAATGCTAATTGTAATTCGATAATTAGAACAATAGAATTGATAAATTTGATAATCTATATTGGACCATGTTGATTATTAACCCTGTCATTCCGTGCAGCCACAGTCTTGTTAACATTATCATAATTGAAACGCTTTACTATCCTTATATTGGTCACAGCAAGATATTCTCATATAATATTGTGGATATATTAAATTGAAAGGAAAAGAGGAAATAAATATTCAAAAAGAAACATAATTGGCTCCGTTTAGAACTTGTGATAGATTGGAAAAAACTAATAGGCCAAACCGGTGAGTGTTGATGGTGTGATTCCTTAAATTTCTAGATACAAAAGTATGTCCGAATAGTGTCATGGGGAGTTTGATAAAGTTGATAAATTATATTAAAAATATGGGATATATATATGCCATTAATGAATGGCCCATGAATGGCTCAGGATGTTGGCCATAAAGGGGTTTGTTTACTAAAGATGGAGAGTCCAAAATCAGGTTCACTTCTGCACAGAAACCAACTTCAAATCAACTTCTAACCTCAGCTTGTTTATAATAATGTATATCAGCCGAAGTACAGCACCACATCCCGGGTTAAATAGGAAAAAGAGAATCGAGTAATGGGACTTTAAAAATGCTGAAACCTCCTAATGGAATGATATCTGACATAGTGATGTATACATTTTTTTTAAAATACATAAAAAAGGGCTTGAAGGGCTTTTAAAGAAGTCCTATTACTCTATTCTCTTTTTTTTTTTCTAACCTCAGCTTGTTCAATTAAGCTTTGGCAATAAAACCTAGAAGCTGATTGGTTTCAATGCAGAAGGGAGCCTAATTTTGCACTCTCTAGCTTTATATAATAAAAGGAGGAAAGGCCCACCAACAGACTCATCAATTAGGGGTAAGCGGGTTTAAGAAAAAGTTAAAATTGCTTTATTACATAAACATACATAAAACCACAATTACCTTCACTATTTCATAGTAAAAATTGACAATGTTGTCAGTAACAGACTTACAACCTCCCTGCTCAAGTCTTCATGCCCACACATACCATGCTCACACACACATATTCACTAGTTCTCCCCCAGACCATAAAAACATCATCAATGTACCTCAGCCATTAAATTGTTCATGAATTTAATGTACCAACTTTTTATACTATTCCTAAACTTCACAAGTCAGTTGATAACCCCCCGGGGAGACTGATTTGTATCTGCTGTCAAAGGCCCATTGGAACGGGTGGGCAAATTTGTAGAATTGCCCTTATTAAGGAATTGGTACGGGATTTGCCCTCTTTTGTGCAGTACACAAGAGATGTCCTTCAAAAGCTTGAATCCATCAACTTCCCAGAGATAGCCCTATTGGTTGGCATCAACGTCGAATCACTGTATAAGTTGATTCCACATGAATGCAGTTTACGGGGAGTGATGGATTTTATGGAACAGAAATTTCCAGAACTAGGTGCCCACAATGAGTTTGTTGTTGAGACACTCAAGTTCATGAGTCTATGCCTTCTATGCCTGCTTACATTTGGGCCTGTGGGAGGAGGAGGTGGTTTTTCATTCATCTCTGTACCTCGGCCACAGTCGCTTGTGGCTGAGGTACATTGATGATGTTTTGATGGTCTGGGGGGGCACTAGTGAACAACTGTTCATGTTTATGGAGGAACTTAACTCCAACAATAGGAACATTAGATTGACCCACTCCTTTCACCACCAGCAGTTACTCTTCCTAGACTTGACAATAAAGGCAGTTGGAGGGAGAATCTCTACCAGAACCTACCGCAAAGACACTGCAGCAAACACCTTGCTGCAGGCTGCTAGCCATCATCCTCAAACCCTAATTCGTGGAATACTTGTGGGACAGTTCCTTAGAATTAAGCAAAACTGCTCAACAGAAAAGGATTTTCAAGCTGAACCAGAGGACATGTATCATATATTCAGAGAAAGGGGTTCTCAGGGGTTCTCAGCTGGCATTACAGGAGAAGTGTGGATGCGGTGACTGACATGCTGTAGAGACAGATCCCAGAGTTAACCAGTGGATCTTTGAGCACTATCGTGGATTGGTGAGATTTTATTGGACTATCTACCTGCACCTGCAGGTAGATAGTCCCAAACACCAACACCATCCCATCTCCCTGTGACACATTACTTCTATCCGCGGAAATCCACTGCTTATCTGCTTTGATATGTACCAGCTCGACTTTCCATCTATTTTGCACTGAGTTTGCTGCCTTCAATGTGATCTTCTTTGAAATCTGTCCGAGGATCTAACCCAGTAACTTTTACCTGCTTCAGTACAGAGCTATGTCCCTTCTTTTTCACACACACTTCCCCAAGTTGCTGAATACTTTCATCTCTGATTCCTGGACTATGTTAACACTATACTGACAGGTTCACTGTCCTAGTGCCAAACTGAATCTGGGACTGGCTGTTAATTTTTCATCTACCAGCGATATTTTCTTCATTGGATATCTGATGTGTCATAGTGTGTGTGTGAGCATAAAGGCTTGAGCAGGGTGGTTGTAAGTCTGTTACTGACAACATTGTTAATTTTTACTATGAAATGGTGAAGGCAATTGTGGTTTTATGTATGTTTATGTAATAAAGCAATTTGTACATTTTCTTAAACCCGCTTACTCCTCATTGATAAGCCTCTTGAGGAGTCTTTCCTCCTTTTATTATATGCTGCTTATAGTATAGAGGAGTCATTAGATCTTAATTGAATGGGTGTCCCAGCTGTGGGTTTAACTGGAAGTAATTTCCCCCGACACATGTGTAGATAGGTGTAGCTCATTAAGCCCCCTTCTTTTTGTTTAGTCTCCAGCTTTAGTAAAGAAACCCCACTGTGTCTGGGCTTGCCGCAAGTATAGTATCTGTGGGGATCAGCTGATGCTGGCTTGGTACTAGGAGCTCCAGATGCCAATTGCTTGACAGGTGTTGCAGGGGTTGCCTTTGGTGGATTCCCTCCTTTCCTTCCACAAGAGGGAGCCCTGCAGTGGTCAAATACCCACGTGTTTAAGTAGGTATCTGCTTTTTCTGCTTCCACATTGGCATACTCTCACTCGACCACAATCTGCCAAACCTCTGAGAAGCAGATGTGTAGGAGCTAAACAGAAATATAGCAGCAAACTGAAGTCTTTTGGAGCTGAGTTTTGCTATTGTTTTCTGGCCCTTTTCAGGGTCAGTTTGAAAGCTTTTGTCAAAAAGGGCAGCATGGGTAGATGGGCACTGTCATGGGAAACACACACCAATGCAAAAGAAATAAAAAATTCAGGAGAAGAGGGTCTTATAAGGCTTAAAGAGCAATATTAATAATATACACATATTTAAAATAACATGCTTTGGAGATGCATTAAACAAACACATTACAAGTGACATTTTATGTTTACAAACAGCTGCCGGGTATCTGACATTTTGCAGTGGTAGCAGTACTTCTCCTAAATGACAGATCCCCGCTGGCTGCTCAAAAAGGCTAGGTAGCCTGGCAAATGTCATTGACCAAAGATGCTCATGCCCATCTTTGGTCAATAACATCCATGATACCTGTCCCCTTCGTTTACATTACAATGGAACTGAGTTGACATTTGTGATGGAAGTAGCAGCGGGACGGTATCATGTCTAGGGGTCAGTATTGTTTGACATTGATTGGCATGTATCTACATTGCTGGATGAAGTGATTGAAGCCGGAAAAAGCTTGCTGCTCCCCAATTGCTAGCAAGAGAAAAAAAACAGCATGGGTTACCTCTAAAAATCCAAAAGAGACTCTTATCCATCCATGCAATATGCCTTGTGAGGGGGAAGATGACCAAGCCTCCCCCTTGCAAGGCACGTTATCCCCACATCCTGTCCCCCAGAATCTGAAATTCCCTTTTAGAATAAAAGGCCTCCAGATATCCACCCCCCTCATGTGATCAAATGTGGAGTACATAGTACCCCTGGTTACTCATTCACAAAAAAACAAAAATAGTAAAAAAAATCCACACAATAGAAAAAGACCTTCATGTATCGTGCTCTCCCCTGCCTCACTTTTAAATGTGGCATTGCAAAGGAGGATCTTCTTCTTTGATGCCGCATATATGCGCACCTGTGTTTGTGTTGGAAGCGCACTCCATAGCACCCAGCACAGAGACTGAGCTGTCATCAACAGTATCAACTAAGTAGTTGCAAAGATATGTACATTTTTACAAACACATACCAAAGTTGAAAAACTGGGCTCAGGCATTAAAATGGTTCAAAAGCCAAAACATTTTTTACCTTAATGCATTCCCTGTATTAACCTCCCTGGCGGTATTCCCGAGTCTGGCTTGGGGTGGAATTTCAGAACCAAAAGCGGTAACCCCGAGCCAGACTCGGGATCGCATTGCAGGATCCAGGAAGAGCTTACTTACCTTGTCCCCTGGATCCTATGATGTCTCCCCGCAATGTGAGCGGCTTGTCCTCCGCTCGATTCATCACGGAGGCGAGCTCTGTTCCCTGCGAGCTTTGCGTCGCACGGGGATGGAGAACGGCGCCAAATTCAAAAAGTGAAACACACACAATACATACAGTATACTGTAATCTTACAGATTATATTACTGTATGAAATTATTTCACATCCCTTTTGTCCCTAGTGGTTTGTCCCGTGCCTTACATGCAGTTTTATATTCTTAAAACTGTTCTTTCTGCCTGGAAATTGGAGCTTGTCCATAGCAACCAAAACCGTCCCTTTACATCAAAAGTGGTTTTAGACCAGCTAGAAAACAGCGATAATAAATTGGAATCACTCACAGAATTGAGCGATAGTGATTTGTGGGGAAATCCGTCATCAAACACTGAAAAGTAATGACAGCGACAATTCTGCAACTGAGAAAATTTCGGTGTTTTTGATTTGATTACATTATTGAATAATTTTTATTATTATTATATTATTATTTGGTATAATTATTTATAGTTATTTATTATATTATAATTTATGATTTCGTGTTTCAAACTTTATCATACCCGGGATGTCTACTAGACTCTGGTTTGGACAGATTTAAGTGAGTAATTCCTAAGAATTACAGGCCTACAATATAAAACGCCAAATTTCCATGCAAAATAATGGTACAGCTTTAAGCACCAAAAATCTGAAATAATCATAGGTTAAGGTAAAAAATGCATTTAAAAATGTAAAGAAGCGTATGTGTAGATAATTTGTTTTTATCCTGCATTTTACCTCCCCTTTGTTTAGACTTAACTTATGTGCTTGCAAACCCGCATACATTCGTTTATACCTATAAGCGCGTAAAGCGGATGTTCTTAAACGCTGATTTTTGGATTCTGTGTTACGGATCCGAAAGCACCTGTGTAAATGGCTCCATTGAAAACTGTTTAACTGCATTCAGATCTTTAATTAAAAAAGCTTGCATATGCCCTTTTTTCTGGCCATGTGAATGAGGCCTTACTCTCACTTGATCAAGCCTTATACAGTCCTCATTTTAATCTGACATTCAGGGGCAGTAGGATGGTGCACTGGTCAAATATAGATAGTTTGTTCAATGAACTGCTAAACTTATGTTCAATCCAAATTCAAAACCTATCCCTATATGGCACCCATAGGTAAACTGATAAGCGATCAAAGACCCCATATTAGTTTACAGAGTGGACTACTTGAAGGGAAATTGATGACCCGCAGCAAATACCCACTAACATGAATTGTCTGCTGCCCTCTTTTGGGAATGGGGGGTTATGAGAAATGGCTCTGCCCAAAAAGATATTGTGCTTAACCTGTAGGTAATTAAGAGAACTAGAACCTTTGTTAAGTGGTTTGATAAAAAAGTTGGCATTGTCTCCACCCTGGACTGGGCCACTGTGAAAAGTGTCTGCCGGTACCTGCTGATCATTAGGCAGAGAGCCAGAACGGCAATCTGCCTATGCATACAAAGCAGATCGCTGTTCTGTCAGTAGGAAATGCATTCATCCTGTGTTCCTGCAAAGCAGGAACGTGGATCAATGCCTTCCCCTAGTAAAAGCACCTTCCACACAGTACACACGCAATGGCAAGGCAACCAGTTAACCCTTTGATTGCCCCAAAGTTAACCCCTTTCCAGTGTTATTAGTACAGTGACAGTGCATATTTTTAATACCCATCACTGTATTAGTGTCACTGGTCCCCAAAAAGTACTAGTAAAAAAAATTAAAATAAATAAAAATTCCATAAATATATCCCATAGTTTGTAGATGCTATACAGTAACTTTTACGAAAACCAACCAATATACTCTTATTGGAATTTTTTTTACTAAAAACATGTAGCAGAATACATATTGGCCTAAATTGATGAAGAAATTAGATTTTTTAAATTTTTTTATTGGATATGTTTTATAGCAGAAAGAAAAGAAAATGTTGTTTTTTTTTTCAAATTTGTCAGTTTTTTATGTTTATAGCGCAAAAAATAAAAAACTCAGAGATGATCAAATACCACCAACAGAAAGCTCTATTTGTGGGAAAAAAGGGACATGCATTTTATTTGGGTAAAGTGTCGCATGACCGTGCAAATGTCAGTTAAAGTAACGCAGTGCAGTATCGCAAAAAATTGCCTGGTCATGAAGGGGGGGAGGCGTAAATCGTCCGGAGGTCAAGTGGTTAATTGAGATACCTCAAGATGAATGTTGCAACAAACTCCAGTTGCAGACATGTGTCTTTCCGTCAGAGAGCTGAATACAAGATCTGCGGTCATGGAAAGATTCTCCAACTGTTGTCCAACCAGCCTGGAACAGAGCTTCTCACTAGCAGGAACTGTGGTGTGGCACTGGAATTGTGGCACTGAAACTCAGGGACAGTGTCAGGTCACCTGAGACCAGGTGACAGATGCACTCCGTGGAAGTAAGGAGTGCACCGCTAAGGTAGTGGACCCTAGGACTGACTGCTGCGGATTGAACTCTCAGAGGTCCAGGAAGCAGGTCTACTGGAACACTGACACAGATCCTACTTGGAGCTAGAGCATAGATTCCCCAGGGCGTGGAGTCTAAGAGCCAGCAGGTGTTCACCAGAGCCTCTAGTGGTGAGGATGGACTGCGCTGCAGTCTGGCTCCAGGTCGCGGCCCCCAGGGTCTCACAGCTCACGCTCACGGTAGACTACAGGAGAAGAGGTAGGAGGCAGCAGGTTGGAACAACAAGGAAAGTAAGGAATAAGCCAAATGTCGGGGCGACTAGTAGACAAGGATAAACATAACACGCCAAAGGTCAGGGTCACAAGCAGACAGGGATAGTCGAGAACAGGCCAAGGTCGGTAACTGGAATCAGACGTAGGAAACACACCAAGTACACTCGAAAGCTGTATGATTCTTCCTGCGCTATCATATGTGTTATAATGGAGCTAAATGGAAAAGCTGCCTGCACCGAATAGGGTACGCCCTGCCCCTAATCATCCAATGAAACAAAAAATAAAGCGTGGTGCTGCGCTAATCCAACAGGGAAATGTTACAAAGTAAAATACAGTGACAGTGCTATTGATAACACACACTAATCAAAAACACAAATGAATGCAAGTTAAATAAAGGGACAGTGCTAATAATATCATACTAATATTACATAGCGATAAGTGACTGTAACAATGTGAAAAAATGTGTAAGGGTGCACCTTACAGACCCAATCGGTGAAAGATATATATATAAAAATAAACGAGAGTGCAAATGTACAGTCTAAATATCATACTGTGCATGCCATGCACACAGCAAGCAAACACTACACAAAGTGACTCATGCAATAAAACAAAATCCTTGTGACTAAAAATTCAGAAATGTCCAAATAGAGTGAACATATAGCAGTCCTCTTTAAAAAAAAGTGGGGTGGCTGGAACCAATCTCTAGTGATATTTCCTCTTCGTGCAACAAACCACACACTTATAAGTAGTGGTCCCTTACCTTCAGGTAATGGGGTAACAGCATAAGACCAGTGTTTATCAGTAAGCCCTTTATACTAATGGCCGCTATACTATTCGTTATGGACTACAAGAAAATGGCCGCCCATTATAGTCTATGGATAGCTATTTAAAGACACTCATTCTGCCTCCCTATAATCCCTGATGAAGTCACGAGGTGTGTGACGTCACGCGTAGGGACGGGACAGGCACTCTATGCTTACTGGACATTACGAGCTCGCCGCTCATCAGAGATAAGGCACCTGTTTGTTTACTGATATGTGAGTACTTTATTATATTAATAAAATCAAGTCTTCAGCCGACAATATTACACTATCTGGGACCTTCCTTTTCTTTTATTGGTTACCCCCCTTATATCCATGGAGGGACTGAGCTTCTTTATGAGGATATCGTTTATAAGATAAAAGGTTGCTACTCCCAAATACTGGTCGTACGCTGATACCCCGCTACCTGGAAGGACCATGTTCCTGCATTAGGATAAAGGGCTTACTGCTAACACTGGTCTTATGCTGTTACCCCATTACCTGAAGGTAAGGGGCCACTACTTATAAGTGTGTGGTTTGTTGCACGAAGAGGAAATATCACTAGAGATTGGTTCCAGCCACCCCACTTTTTAAAGAGGACTGCTATATGTTCACTCTATTTGGACATTTCTGAATTTTTAGTCACAAGGATTGTGTTTTATTGCACGAGTCACTTTGTGTAGTGTTTGCTTGCTGTGTGCATGGCATGCACAGTATGATATTTAGATTGTACATTTGCACTCTAGTTTATTTATATATATATCTATATCTTTCACCGATTGGGTCTGTAAGGTGCACCCTTACACATTTTTTCACATGCTTTGGTCACGTGTGTTGTGGTTGTTATGTTACAGTCACTTATCGCTATGTAATATTAGTATGATATTATTAGTACTGTCACTTTATTTTACTTGCAATTATTTGTGTTTTTTGATGAGTGTGTGTTATCAATAGCACTGTCACTGTATTTTACTTTGTAACATTTCCCTGTTGGATTAGCGCAGCACCACGCTTTATTTTTTGTTACACTCGAAAGCTAACACACAATGGTTGATCAGCAAGGTGGCTTGCAATGCTCAGGTTAACATAGTGTTCCTAATTAGAGACTAGGGTGGAGCTATGCTGAGGGAAGATTATTTAAACAGTCAGGTGAGGGTGGCTGGCCTCTAAAGGTGAACACAGATGGAAAGGTGAGCTTACAGACACACATTACTGCATAACCATGACAGACAGCCTGTCCACTCAGCTTTAGTCCCTCCCTAATAGTTTCTAATCTGCCATGCAACCGGACCTCTAAGCCTATGATCGCAACATGGCCATCGAATGCCAAAACTGGCTCTAGCCTATGTTGATTATTGAGCCCTAAACTAAAACTAACTAAAGAATCCTAGATCAGAAGGCACAGGGATAACTAGAATAATAAGATCTGCATGTAAGGAGATATTTTGTCTACCACAAGTAGGGATGAGTCGAACACCCCCCTGTTCGGTTCGCACCAGAACTTGCGAACAGGCAAAAAATTTGTTTGAACACGTGAACACCATTAAAGTCTATGGGACACGAACCATGAATAATCAAAAGTGCTCATTTTAAAGGCTTATATGCAAGTTATTGTCATAAAAAGTGTTTGGGGACCTGGGTCCTGCCCCAGGGGACATGGATGAATGCAAAAAAAAGTTTTAAAAATGGCAGTTTTTTCAGGAGCAGTGATTTTAATAATGCTTAAAGTGAAACAATAAAAGTGTAATATTCCTTTAAATTTCGTACCTGGGGGGTGTCTATAGTATGCCTGTAAAGGGGGGCATGTTTCCCGTGTTTAGAACAGTGTGACAGCAAAATGACATTTCAAAGGAAAAAAAGTAATTTAAAACTACTCACGGCTATTAATGAATTGCTGGTCCAACAATACACATAAAAGTTCATTGATAAAAACGGCATGGGAATTCCCCTCAGGGGAACCCCGAGCCAAAATTAAAAAAAAAATGACGTGAGGGTCCCCCTAAATTCCATACCAGGCCCTTCAGGTCTGGTATGGATATTAAGGGGAACCCCGACCAAAATTTAAAAAAATGGTGTGGGGCCCCCCTCAGAATCTATACCAGACCCTTCAGGTCTGGTATGGATTTTAAGGGGAACCCTGCGCCAAAAATAAAAAAATGGCATGGGGTCCCCCCAAAAAATCCATACCAGACCCTTATCTGAGCACGGAACCTGGCAGGCCGCAGGAAAAGAGGGGGGGACGAGAGAGCGCCCCCCCTCCTGAACCGTACCAGGCCACATGCCCTCAACATTGGGAGGGTGCTTTGGGGTAGCCCCCCAAAACACCTTGTCCCCATGTTGATGGGGACAAGGGCCTCATCCCCACAACCCTTGCCCAGTGGTTGTGGGGGTCTGCGGGTGGGGGGCTTATCGGAATCTGGAAGCCCCCTTTAACAAGGGTTATATTACCAGGGGTTGTGGCGCTTCCTGTAGGGTAATAAATGGGAGGGGTGGTTACCCAGATGGTTTCCTTCAGTAGATCCCAATGGAGGTAACTGGTACCTACCAGGGAGAAAAAACCTTAGTTACCGTGAGGGTATGTGTGTCTGTACCTACACACACATATCCCCATGCACCCGTGTGTATCAGCAGATATAAATGAATAAATAGATGAGCAATGTCTTCAAAGGGTCTGGCCTGAGGCCCCTAATAATGTGGTAAATTTACACCATATGCCACCACTAAGTGAAAATATCAATACCATATATACATACTACTGGTCTAAAATAAACCATCAAAATAAACCTTTGCTCATCGTGCAGAGAAAACACATGTAAGTATGAGTAAAAGACATTACATAATATCAAAATAGTGCCAATAAACGTAATGAAATCAATTAAGTCCAAAGAAACAATTTAAATCCTTAAAGTGAAAAGACTTATGTGAAAAAACTTTTTAGTGAAACAGTTTTTTGTTCAAATCCAACGTTTCAACAATTCCGTGACTTGAGTGCTCTCGAAAAATTCCTGTGACTTTTGTGCACCCCCTTTCGGGTCCCCACTCACCAGATCCAACAGCCCCAAAAGGGGCGACCAGCATAAGATGTCTCAATCACGATCTCCTTTCCACGATAGTTATACGGGCTCCCCAAGGTGGTTTCCGTGCCTCTGATTTTCCCAATGGATTCCTCCAATCTCAGATGGAACAGGCTGCAAGGGGAGTTGCGGTCCAAATATTCTCTCCCCCACCTTCCTACCGAGCATCCAAATAGTTTCCCACTATTGGTTTCAATGTTCGCAGTGGCTCCCTCATAGAAAGAAAAAATAGGAAGCTCCCATGGTGTAGTATATATAAAACGCTTTAATTCAAAAGGACTCCATCAGCTTACAGCGGAGTAAAAAATAGTAAAATAAATATACCATAAATTTAACTAAATAAAATAAACCAACCAGTGAATAAAAACAGATTAGCTCACTCAGAGATACCCTGAGAACAGGCCCGTAGCGGTAAAAAATGTTGAAAATACGTGCCGCTGGTTAGAGCTGTTTGCGCTCCACCTGCGTTCCAGCTAGGGCCCGTACCCGGAAGTGACGTAGCGTGCGTGGCATTCCCTGTGACGTCAGAGGGGGGCGGGGTCAGCCGCGGAGGAAGATGCCGGACGAGAACACCTGAGGAAGAACCAGAAGAACCAGAAGAAGAAGATGGAGGAAGAAACCGAAGGAAGATAGAAGAAAGAAGATAGAAGAAAGAAGAAGCATTTAAATAAAGTAATTGTCAAAAACTGTCTCTTGTCATTTTTAACATTATTGACAGTTTTTTTGTGAAATGGTAGGGGTACTTTTGTACCCCCTTACCATTTCACACAGGGGGGAGGGCCGGGATATGGGGGTCCCCTTGTTAAAGGGGGCTTCCAGTTTCCAATAAGCCCCCCTCCCGCAGACCCCCACAACCACCGGGCAAGGGTTGTGGGGATGAGGTCCTTGTCCCCATCAACATGGGGACAAGGTGTTTTGGGGGGCTACCCCAAAGCACCCTCCCAATGTTGAGGGCATGTGGCCTGGTACGGTTCAGGAGGGGGGGCGCTCTCTTGTCCCCCCCTCTTTTCCTGCGGCCTGCCAGGTTGCGTGCTTGGATAAGGGTCTGGTATGGATTTTTGGGGGGACCCCACGCCATTTTTTTTTAATTTTGGCGCGGGGTTCCCCTTAAAATCCATACCAGACCTGAAGGCTCTGGTATAGATTTTGAGGGGGACCCCATGCTATTTTATTTTTAATTTTTTTTCTAAATTGTGGCCGGGGTTCCTCTTAATATCCATACCAGACCTGAAGGGCCTGGTATGGAATTTAGGGGGACCCCCACGTCATTTTTTATTTAAATTATGGTTCGGGGTTCCCCTGTGAGGAATTCCCATGCCGTTTTTATCAATGAACTTTTATGTGTATTGTTGGACCGGCAATTCATTAATAGCCGCGAGTAGTTTTAAATGACTTTTTTTCCTTTGAAATGTAATTTTGCTGTCAGACTGTTCTAAACACGGGAAACATGCACCCCTTTACAGGCATACTATATAGACACCCCCCAGGTATGAAATTTAAAGGAATATTACACTTTTATTGTTTCACTTTAAGCATTATTAAAATCACTGCTCCCGAAAAAACTGCCTTTTTAAAAACTTTTTTTTGCATTGATCCATGTCCCCTGGGGCAGGACCCAGGTCCCCAAACACTTTTTATAACAATACCATGCATATAAGCCTTTAAAATTAGCACTTTTGATTTCTCCCATAGACTTTTAAAGGGTGTTCCGCGGCTTTCGAATTTGCCGCGAACACCCCAAATTGTTCGCTGTTCGGCGAACTGGCAAACAGCCGATGTTCGAGTCGAACATGAGTTTGACTCGAACTCGAAGCTCATCCCTAACCACAAGGATTTAGATATACAACCCCAATTCCAAAAAATGTGGGGCACAGTGTAAAATTTATATAAAAACAGAATGCAATGATTTGCAAATCTCATAAACCTATTTTTTACTCACAATAGAAAATAGAAACCATATCAAATGTTTAAACTGAGAAAAAAAAAATTAAGGTTATTTTGAAATTGATGGCAGCCACAGTCACAAAACAGTTGCGACAGGGCCATGTTTACCACAGTGTAGCGCCCCCTCTTTTCTTTTAACAACACTCTGTAAATGCCTGGGAACTGAGACCAGTTGCTGGAGTTTTGGGAGAGGAATGTTGTCCTATTCTAGCATGATATAGGATTCGAACTGCTTAACAGTCTCGGGTCTTCTTTGTTGTATTTTTAATTTCAATATGATTATTTTTGAACTCCGAATTTTCAACTCCGAATATTTATAATTGGTGAAAGGTCTGGACTGCAGGCAAGCCAGTCAAGCACCGGGACTCTTCTAGTACAACAAAGCCATGCTGTTGTTATAGATGCAGTATGTGGTTTACCATTGTCCTGCTGAAATATGCAAGGTCTTTCCAGAAAAAGACATAGTCTGGATGGGAGCATATGCTGCTCTACAACCTGGAAAAATCTTTCAGCATTCAGGGTGCCTTATCAGATGTACAAGCTGCCCATTCCATATGCCCTAATACACTCCCATACCATCAAGGATGCAGGCTTTTGAACTGAGTGCTGATAACAAGTGGGAAAGTTCCTCTCATTTTTAGCCCGGAGGACACGGCGCCCATGGTTGCCAAAAACAATGTCAAATTTCGATTTGTCTGACCACAGACCAATTTTCCACTTTGCAACAGACCATTTTAAAAATTGAACTATGGACCAAAGAAGACAGCAGCATTTCTGGATCATGTTCAGATATGGCATCTTCTTTGCATGGTAGAACTTTACTTTGCATTTATGGATGGCATAGTGAACTATGTTCAGACTGTAATTTTTGGAAGCCCATGCATTGATGTCCATCACCATCACAGAATCATGCCTGTTTTTAATGCAGTGCCACCTGAGGGCCTGAAGATCACAGGCACTCAATATTTCATTTCAGCCTTGCCCCTTGCGCACAGAAATTTCTCCAGATTCTTGGAATCTGTTGATGATATTATGTACTGTAGATGATGATATTATTTTTTGTAATTTTAAGTTGAGGAACATTATTCAGAAATTGTTCGACAATTTTTAGACACAGCTTTTCACAGATTGGTGAACCTCTGCCCATCTTTACTTCTGAGACACTCTGACTCTCTAAGATGCTCCTTTTATATCTAATCATGTTACTGACCTGTTGCCAATTAACCTATTTAGTTACTAAATATTCTTCTAGCCTTTCCTTGTTATTATCCCTTACTTTGCCAACTTTTTGTTGCCCTGTCCCACTTTTTTGAGATGTGAGACTTGCAAATCATTGCACTTTGTTTGTATGTAGATTTTACACACTAGCCCAACTTTTTTTGTAATTGGGGTCGTACATTCAGCAGCTGCAGTTAAACTATTAGGTCATAGGAATATTTGCATAATAGTCCCTTCTGTTTTAGTGTTTATGAACAGGCTATGTGGCTGAGACTTTCTCCCCTTCTCCACTTTCTACTTCCAGGGTTTCAAGCCAACAACCCAGTGGCATGAAATGCATACATAATATATTTACAGGCATTTAGAACTTCATACAGCAGAGGGCAGCAGATCCCAGCACTTCCAATTTCAATGTGAATCTAAAAAAGCAGACCCAAAATAGAGAGAACATCGGCTCCTTTTTCAGTAAGATCAAGGTTTGCCGACAACAATATGTAAATGTTATCATCACTGATCCAACACTTCAGTAATATGCTGGGTCCAAACTGTAAATTGCACTTGGTTTGCAGTGAAAACTGTAGCTTTATGAAAGGGAATCTATGTTGAAAATAATAAATTCCTATTTTTTTTGTAAAAGTTTTTTTTTTTTTTTTAATGGGGATCCAAAAAAATGAAAGTGATCTAGTATTCAATTGATGGAATGTACAAGAATGTGTAAGTATTTTCACAAAGTCTGCTGCTTCGGTGTTTTTAGATCTTTTTGTCAGATGTTACTATTGTATACTGAAGTATAATTACAAGCATTTCATAAGTGTCAAAGGCTTTTATTGACAATTACATTAAGTTTATGCAAAGAGTCAATATTTGCAGTGTTGACCCTTCTTTTTCAAGACCTCTGCAATTCGCCCTGGCACCCGGTCAATCAACTTCTGGGCCACATCCTGACTGATGGCAGCCCATTCTTGCATAATTAATGCTTGGAGTTTGTCAGAAATTGTGGGGTTTTTTTTGTTCACCTGCCTCTTGAGGATTGGCCACAAGTTCTCAATGGGATTAAGGTCTGGGGAGTTTCTTGGCCATGAATCCAAAATTTCTATGTTTTGTTCCCCAAGCCACTTAGTTATCACTTTTGCCTTATGGCAAGGTGCTCCATCCTGCTGGAAAAGGCATTGTTCCTCACCAAACTGTTAATGGATGGTTGGGAGAAGTTGCTCTCGGAGGATGTGTTTGTTCCATTCTTTATTCATGGCTCTTAGGCAAAACTGTGAGTAAGCCCACTCCCTCTCAGGATGCTTTACTGTTGGCATGACACAGGACTGATGGTAGCGTTCACCTTTTCTTTTCCAGACGAGGTTTTTTCCAGATGCCCCAAACAATTGGAAAGGGGATTCATCAGAGAAAATGACTTTACCCCAGTCCTCAGCAGTCCAATCCCTGTACCTTTTGCAGAATATCAGTCTATCCCTGATGTTTTTCCTGGAGAGAAGTGGCTTCTTTACTGCCCTTGACACCTGGCCAGCCTCCAAAAGTCTTCGCCTCACTGTGCATGCAGATGCACTCACACTTGCCCACTGCCATTCTTGAGCAAGCTCTTCACTGGTGGTGCCCCGATCTTGCAGCTGAATCAACTGTAGGAGACTGTCCTGTCTCTTGCTGGACTCTCTTGTGTGCCCTAAAGCCTTCTTCACAAATCCAGTGGAAATGTTTTTTTATGGGATTAAGTTAATTTTCATGGCAAAGAGGAACTTTGCAAAAAATTGCAATTTATCTGATTACTCTTCATAAAGTTCTGGAGTATATGCAAATTGCCATCATAAAAACTGAGGCAGCAGACTTTGTGAAAATTAATATTTGTGTCATTCTCAAAACTTTTGGCTACGGCTGTACTGTAGCTCTTTACACTTGTAAGTAAGAAATATTATATCATAAAAATAATCTGTATTTGCCAATAGTTATAAGCAGGCAGAATACTTTATAAAACATATTTCCTTATGCAATACCAAAGCCTCTTTCCCCCAAACAAATGGCTAACAGACATGCATAAGGATTATAAAAAAAAACAAAAAAAAAAACAGTTATTTTCAATTGAGTCCAATGAAATTTGAAAATTACAGTCACATGGCTTAAAATAAAGCCCCTTATGGATGTTTAAAGCTTTTCAAATTTAATTAATGTCTGCAGTGCAGATTTTAGTTTACTCTAATCGGATGATTTCTTTTTCTTCCTGCACTTTGCATATCATTACTATTTGCACGGCTTTAATAAATTGGCATGTATGTATAAAATGAGGGGTTAACGTTTTCTTCTGAAAGAACTGCAGTGCTGCACTCCATACTTTGTAATTGCCTCTCAACATGCCAAGATTAGCAGAGTGATCCCAGCTCAGTTTCTGGCACAAACCCTAACAAGGCATAGCCCTGTGCCAGGCTGATGTACACTTGGCTCTTTGCTGTTTCCATCACTGCATGGTGACAGGTAAATGCGTAAAAGCCATGATTGATTAACAGGCTGCAGACTTTTGGCCCTGCAAAACACACAGACTTGGATCAAAAATGTTTTGCTGTTATTATTTTTTTTGGCAGTTAACTTATGATTAATGAACATTTTTATATGGACAGGTTCTGGCTAACTGCATTTTGGATGGTAGCAGCACTCACCACATTCCTGTAGAAAATTAATTAGAGTAAATATAACTTGCTGTTCATTAAAACATTATCTAAATCTCTTAAAGTTGTGTCTGTTTTCAAGAAAGTGTTATGCCGCGTACACACGGTCGGACTTTTCGTCTACAAAAGTCCAACGGACGCTGACGGACTAAAGCTGGCTGGTAATCCGATCGTGTGTGGGCTTCTCCGGACTTTCAACGGACTTTTTTAGCCTCAAATCCGACGGACTTTAGATTTGAAACATGCTTCAAATCTTTACGTCGTAAGTACGACGGACCCCGAAATCCGCTCGTCTGTGTGCTAGTCCGACGGACAAAAACCCATGCTAGGGCAGCTATTGGCTACTGGCTATGAACTTCCTTATTTTAGTCCGGTGTACGTCATCACGTACGAATCCGTCGGACTTTTGTGTGGTCGTGTGTAGGCAAGTCCGTTCGTAAGAAAGTCTGCCGCAAGTCCGCCGAAGGTACGTCGGAAGTCTGTCAGACAGGCTGTCGGACTTTTGTAGACGAAAAGTCCGACCGTGTGTACGCGGCACTACACTTAGAAAACAGAAATTATTGTCAGTGTTAGAAGTATTGGTTTCTGCAAGGAAGCAGAATAGTCACAATTTGAGGTGTGGGTTTTTATGCTGCACCCTGGCTAGGAAGACTCTGACATATTGTGCTTATTTTGGAGATCATCAGTGCAAAGACAGAATTCCAGACAAAAATAATGTAAAAATATTTATTTTTGCCAATGAAAGTTTAAAAAAAAGTAGACATTGCTTTAATACTCACCCTCACACTTCGATCAGTACTTATGTCATGATGTCTTAGGGCAGGGGTGTCAATTTTATCTCAATCTCAATTTTATCTCTGGCCACATCAGCAGTATAGTTGCCCTCAAATGGCCGATGGGGATGTGCTACGCACAGAGTGCAGGGTTCAGGAGTGTGTTAGGTACAGAGTGCAGAGTTCAGAATTAAGCTACGTGCAGAGTTCAGGAGTGCTTTACATACACAGTGCAGAGCTCAGGAGTGCGCTACCTACAAAGTGCAGAGTTCAGGGGTGCACTATGTACAGAGTACAGAGTTCAGGGGTGCACTACGTACAGAGTGCAGAGTTCAGGGGTGCACTGTTTATAGAGTGCAGGGTTGAGGAGTACCTGAGAGATCTGTTAGAGCTGCGTGCTGCCCAGGGCAAAGCTGTGCTTGTAAACACAGAAGGCTTCTGTGTTTACAGAGCACAGTGGGGAGCAGGGAATGGAGGGTGAGAGCCGGAGGTGCCATGTTCTAGTTGAAAAACTGGGTCTGAAGGCCACATGACATGACCTGGGGGGCCAGATTCGGTCCGCGGGCCTTGTGTTTGACTTATGTGTCTCAAAGTAGAACTAAAGCCAAAGCTTTTTTTTTTGGATAGAGTGGAGAGCAATTAGAACACCTGCCAGTTTTTATTGCGGTTTGTGCCCCCTTTAAGGAGATTCACCCTCTCTATTGGTCCCGTTTATCATTATCATTGAAAGTGAAAGTAAATGAAAATCCCAAATTTTGGGTTGTTCCCAGAAAAGTGTTAGAGGGGAAATCTTCCAATGAGTACACTAGTTATGGTGACTTCTCCGCAATGAGACACAGACGGCAATTTTTTATTTTTTTTTGACAGGGGTTATAACCCTCCCCTGTTCTATCCAAAATTGAAAAAAAAAGTTTTGCCTATGGTTCTACTTTATTATTCCAAGTTGAATGACAGATAATGTTATTCAATCCACTTCCTCTGAGCCTGGGCTGTCATGGACCCACCCCCTAAAGCCTCGTACATACAATGAGAATATCGGACGAATGATCAACCTTTTTTTTTTTTTTTGCATGCTAGTCCCTTATCGAAAATGAAGAGGTTACTAAAGTTACAAAAATTCTTGTATGACAGAATACAAAGAGAAGAGATATAATGTTTTGTATTCTATAGTTCCCGAGCATGGATGGTCTTGGTGGTCTCAACTCTCGAAAGCTGTGCACTAACAATCAGATTATCATACAATCAAAATACAATTCGAAAGCGGTATTTTTCTTGCAATTTTCTGATCGTGTATACTAGGCTGAAGCTGGTGTCATCACACATCCTAAGCTGAGAGTGTTATTGCAGTGCACCATGCTCACAAGTTATTATGTAAGTACCATTCAGTGCCAAAAAAAAGAAGAAAAAGGACCCCAGACATCACTGGACTGGCTTAGAAGACCCTTGCATAAAAAGGTCAGTTTATACATTTTTTAAGGGAGATTTATAAACAACCTAGACTTCTGCCTTAAAGCAGTTGTAAACCACTGCACTTTTTTTTTCTTACCTGCAAGGCAAAGGCATAATGTGCTAGTATGCATCGTATACTAGCACATTATGTGAAACTTGCCTCAAAGCAGAGCCTTCCAGCAATGCAATGTCATCGCTGGAGACAGCTTCCATCTTCACTCGTCTTGCTTCCAGGTTCGCGGACTCTGGCTCTGTGACTGGCCAACCTGTGATTACGTCACTCTCGCTGGTCACGGCTCCGGGCTCTGAAGAAACAGCACGGGCGGCCGTTCCTTTATAGCGCATTAGCCAGTGATTTCACTAGCTGCATGTACAGTAAATATCTCCTAAACAGTGTATGTTTAGGAGATATTTATTCTTAACTTTTATGCTTACCTATAGGTAAAATTTAAAGATGGAAGTTTACTTCCTCTTTAAATAATTACCATAAAAAAGATTTGCGGTTGGATTTACTAACCAAGTAAAGACTATTCTTACCATTTCCTTTTGAATAAAAGAGGCTCTGTTTATATCAATCTTCCAGTTATTTAGAAGAAAAAATCCAGTTTTTCACATTTTCTCTGCACATGATTCCATGTAATCCATGATTCACTCCTCCCAACCCCCCCCCCCCCATATACTTACCTGGCTCTTCTTTCAATCCAGCGCTGTACATATCTGCTGCAGTGCTTGTCTTCTCTCTCTTCTCTCAAATCCTATGAGGAGGGCGCAGGGGGCAGAGTCCAGCCATGTTGTGTGTGTCTGTGGATGCTCACAGCCCTGCTTGGGAGCGCCCCGCATGACTGCCCCCATAGCTTGCTATGGGAGAACTCAGTGAAGAGGTGGAGTGGAAAGTGCCTGCGGGAGACCCCAGAAAAGGAAGTAAAGGGCCTCTTTGTGCAATACAATTGCACAGAGTAGGTAAATATAAAATGTTGATTAAAAAAATATTTATACCTTTACAACCGCCTTTGTTTACTTACATTCCTGTACTTTTTTCACATTATACTTGACCTATAGAGGGTATTGGTTGGGTAACTAAAAAAAATTATAATCATATCAACCATTGCACACAAACCAAAAGCTAATGACCTATAGTAACCATTAAAAATATTCTTTAAAGGGATTGTATATTGGTTGTGGTCAATCCCATTGACATTTTTTAAACTATACAAGTTTATAAACACTGTATACTTTATATTGTACAATAAATGGTTTACCAGTTGAATCTGCCAGTTAGTTTTATTTTTCTACTTTCCTAAACAGACCTACTTGTCCAACAAATGTGGGAGTTAGAGGGTGAATAGTTTCAGCTTTTATTCATTTATGTAAAACCTTAAACCCAAAATAAAAAAAAAAACTGTAACTGCCTTATAAATTTTAGCTGGAGTTAGGCTTTAATGTGCGAGTTACTTATGTAAAGTTAATTTGAATCTTCCAGCCCTTCTAATGGTATCCTCTCTACAGATTGTGAATGCTGCTGTTCAAGGGTGGCTACATTGTTCCTCCATAGATTCAGTAAAGGAGTGAGTGTAGCCACCCGGGGACAGAAAGTGTGCTGCTGGCTGGATCACCAGGTGAAAAAAAAGGAAAAATAGCCCAAACAAAATGAATACAGCTACCGCATTTAAAGACTGGTACGCTGCAATATATTACATTTTTGTTTTTGGGTTTAGATATGCAGTAAAGCTGCATCTACTCATGTTTTTTTGCACTGCCTTATTAAATAAGTCTGATAAAGTATGTCCATCTGACAGTGGAACTGATTTATAAAAAAAATCTCCAGCAAAAGTGGAGCAGGTAGGAATCCTAAGTTCATTAATAAGTTGAAACCTCATAAATGGTCAAGTGCAATAGCTTCACTATTCCACATTTTTATTTCATTGATATGTACCTGTATGTATACAATCTTCACAGAATTCATGCTATGTGCTGCCACCTAATGATCACATGTGGTATTGAAGTGAAAGGATGCTCTATTTTTCTTTCTGGTTTCATATTAAATTTCAATATTATTAATCATAATTTAAAATATTGGGTACAAGTGCAGCGCTAAGTGAAAATGGTCATATGAGGTAAGACCGTGTGGTGGCAAAAAAGTATAAATAAAAAATATGTATAAATTTAAGAGTCAAAAAAATGTTAAATGTATGAATATAAACATTATATACTCCTAATACACATGCACATATATGTATATATACACTTGAAAAAGTCCACAATGTGATAACAAGTGAAATAAATAGAGTATGGACTTTTTCACTTGTTATCACGGTGTGGACTTTTTCAAGTGTGTGTCTATATATATATATATATATACATATATTTGCACGCTTATTAGGAGTATATAATGTTTATGTTCATACTTTTAACAATTTTTCACTCTTAAATTTATATATATATTTTTATTTATACTTTTTTGTCACCACACGGTCTTACCTCATATGACCATTTTCACTTAGCGCTGCACTTGTACCCATTATCTTAAATTGCAATTGTCTTTTGTTGTGCCGGCTGCTGATTCCATTTTTTCAGGTGACAGCGCGGTATTTTCCACTTTTTACATAATTTAAAATATTAACTAGAATTTTCTTGAACTTTAATCAAAACAAATAATAAAAAGATGAACTCAATTTGCATAACTTAGAAAATACTAGACTAGATAAGCCAAAATAACATACGGTATAGAGACATATTTCCAAAAGAGTTTAAATCAAATTGTCAGGTCAAAGCACATTTTTTTAGTTCTTACTCTGATTGTGCAGCCGATTTAATGTTATCAGTAAACAGAAATATCCTTTTTCCAAACAAGGTAGAAGATAAGTCAAGGTCTTGGTTGCAGAGCTTGATATGGATGTGCATCTCCACTGGTTTGGTATCTTTCGCTGCTGCTTATTCTCACGGTGGAAGTCTTGCTGCTTGCTCTGACATGAGGCCCAAGCACATCCGAGCTCAGCCCCAGAACCCCAGAAAGAACTACATTACCATCCATACCAACCGCTCCTTCTATCTGCCTGGAGACAGAGTTCCTGGTAAGTAGCCTATTTCTGAATTCAAATAATAGTTGTCAATGATACATGGTACACACAGTTGAAGTGCCTACATTATATTCCTGGTAAAATTGGTATTGTATTTTTAGCTGGAATATCATGTAGGCACTGAGAGAAAAGGAAAGAAAAAAAAAAACAATACGGGGCTGAAATATTTTTCTTCTGCGATATTGTTTTGTTATCAGGCTAGTTCTTTTTGATGTACAATGTCTTAGTACTACTTGGAAAATTTAACTTTTTATCTTGGTGTTTCCCATGACTTTGACGATGTTTGTCATTGTGTTGCCTCTGGTTGTCATGAATTTCTATTTTTTTGTTCTTGGATTCTGTAGTGTGCAGACTTTTTAAGTTTCAATTAACATATTTATGGAAAAAAGAAAAAATAGCTACAAAAGCTAAGGAGTACAGGTTCAGGTATTAATAACCACTTCAATACCGGGCACTTTTACCCCTTTCCTGCCCAGGCCAATTTTCAGCTTTTAGCGCTGTCCCTCTTTGAATGCCATGCAACACTGTACCCAAACATTTTTTTTTCACAAATAGAGCTTTCTTTTGCTGGTATTTATTCACCACTGGGTTTTTTCAATTTTTGCTAAATAATTGTTTCTGTTAGATTAGGTATTTGCAAAATTTTATTTTTTCATGTATTTAGGCCAAAATGTATTTTGCTACATTTTTTTAGTGAAAATAACCCAAATCAGTGTATTTATTCTGTAGGAAAGTTATACAGTCCACAAACTATGGTATATAACTGAAAATTCATCATTCCTGATGTACTCATTTCTTGAGGCCCAAAAATGTCAGGACAATACAGATATCCTCTAAATGGTCCATTTTGGAATGTAGACAATCCAATGTATTTAGTAAGAGGCATGACAGGTTTTTTTTTTTTTTTTTTTGAAGCTGTCATTTTTTTGTCTTAATTTTTTGGAAAATGAAGAAATTAAAAAGATTTTATTTTTTACACACTGTCACCAGTGCAGTACAGTGTCATCATATAACAGGTGTGGCCATGATCAAGGACACTGACTGGTGAAAGTACAAAAAAAAACTTTGAAAACACACTTTGACCAGAGCAATATAATGTTACCATATTAACAATGTACTACTCTGGGGAAGTGATCAGGGTTTATTTTATATTTTTTTTACACACTATGTTTGCATATAGCAATACATTTCATTGCTATCTGCAAGCATTTTACTGAATGGAATTGATTCATTCAGGTTGTTTTGTTGTGATTAGCTGTGATTGGTCACAGCTGATCACATGACAGATGGGCCGTGATTAGCCCAGTCTGTACCATGGGATCACTGTGACTAATCACAGCTAGCAACACATTTGTATACAATGGATGGCTTGGGAGGAAGAATGTGACCTGCTGTGAGTGGTTGGCCGGTACTGGACGCAGCCAGTGACAGATCGCGCTGCTGCGTGGTGTGATCCAGGAGGACTTCATATGATGTCCACTCAGATCGAGGAGAGGTTTCTGCAGGCGTCATCCACCCATAATGTACTGTATGTGCTGTTGGTAAAGTCTCAGATTACAACAGCTTGGGTAAAGGTGACTACTCTCTATTCCATCGTCTACATGAATGTAAGCAATTAGATGATAGCCATCATTCTCAGACCAGCACTAGTAAAATATTAATGGAGTTTGACTGATTGTTGGGGCAAACAACAGTTTAAATTTTCTATTTTTCTTTTTTTTTTTTACATTAACCTTAATAAAACATCAAATCAACTATTTTTTTTTCTGTTGGAATGCAACCGTGATTCCTGTATGACAGTAACTCATTTGATTACTAATCTGCAAAAGTATGCTGTATATTTTACTTTTGATAGAATAATAGAATTGAGGCATTTCATGAATATTCAGAAACAAGCTGACCTCCTTTCACCCATACATATACATAATGAGAATAAACATTGGTCAAGATGTAGCTTAGTACATTGCTGAATTAACTTGTGCAGCTGGCATCCTATATAATGATAGACGAATTAGTTCACCTCCTCACTCAGCAATGCTGCCAACTGCTAATTAACATCTGACGGCATTTGCTCTGTAGGTGTTGGCAAAAAATAACGTTTGCTGTTTGTTCTGCTAAATATATAGATGACACATCATTGTTCAGGACATCCCATATCAATAAACCAATGCTTTAGGAACAGGTAGTGATCTCTGACAGTAAAGAACATCAGGCAGCTACACCCACAGTTACTGTCAATGGCACACTGTGTCATTAGGGACAGTTTTACTTAGGAATCTGCAGCCATTACAGTGAAATTGGTCTAAGATGATGTAAAAGACAGGCCATTGTGTTAACTGTGAGAACTTCTCCCACCCAACAGGCCTGATTTACTAAACTGAAAAAAGAGCACAGATAAACCATTAGGGTACTCTTGGATCATGCATGTGGACTTGTATGAGCATACGGAGCATGACTGCTGATCCTATCTAACTGATCATACACTAATGTTCAAGGCACACAGCGTGGTCCAAGTTTGCTCTCCTCATTGAACACCTTGATAGTGTTGATTGTATATCTTTTGTTCTTATAAAATGCACTAAAAAAGGCACACATAAAAAAAAACAGTTACTGTAAATCTATGGTAGTGGCGAATGAGTAGATGTATATTCTCATGCTGTTTTTATAGGCTGTAGGGGTTTTTTTTCATATAAATTTTCTTCATATTAATTTTGATATCTATATAGTTTTATGCACATTGCATGTTTCTTGGTGCCGATTGTCACTAAACACTTCATATGGTCTAAGGATGTGCCAAAGGCCAAGTGTACTGGCAGCCAGGTCTCTCGCCCAAACATCAGACGATAGGGGGAGTATCCTGTGGCATCGTTTGCAGTACTGTTATAAGCATGGATGATAGCAGCTATATGCTTGCTCCAGTGCTGCTTTTGTTCCAAATTCAAGGTCCCAAGCATATCCAGGAGGATATCTGGCTGAGGATCCCCTTGAGGATAGTATGGGGTGGTTCTGGACTTCTTAATGCCCAACAAGTCTAAAAGTCTCTTAATGAGGCTGCTTTCAAAATCTCTCCCTTGATCAGAGTGGATACATTGGGCCAGGCCATAGTGTACAAAGAACTTCTCCACTAAGATCTTGGCCACCGTGGATGCTTGTTGATCCTTTGTGGGAAATGCCTGGGCATACCTAGTGAAGTGGTCATTCACTACCAGGGTATTTCCCTGTCCACTCAGATCAGGCTCCAAGCACAGAAAGTCAATGCACACCAGCTCCATGGGTCCCTGACTCTGAAGATAGCCCATTGGGGCAGCTCGGTGAGGCAAAGTTTTTCTTTGGATACATCTGATGCAAGAGTGGCAATAGCCCTCGACTTCAGCCCGCATGCAGGGCCAGTAGAATCGGTTCCTCACTAGGTGGAAAGTCCTCTCGGGCCCTAGGTGGCCATGGTTGTCGTGAAGGGAAGTTAATATTGTCTCCCTGTGTTTTTCCGGTAGAAATAACTGCAATTTTTCTTCGAGATCATCAGAGGGGCCCCTTTGGTAGACCACCCCTTGATGCAGCTGTAAACGATCCCACTCTCGGTGCAGTAGACGGCCCTTCGAGGAGTAAGTGAGGAGCATGTCAGGATGTTGGCTCTCCAAGGCCTTCAATGTCAAGCTACAGAGAGGATCTTCCAACTGGTCCCTTCGCAAGTCCTTCTTAGAAAGCTTTGGCAGACCTTCATCCCCGACTTGGGTGACATTGCAATAACATTTGTGGACACCAGCAGCTGAAAGTCCAATGTTTTTGGCCCTGGATCCTCCTCCAGCTTGGTGTTCTGCTCCTTGACACAAGGCTCATACCCCTTCAGGTGTCAGCCAGGCCCATTTTTCTGGAGGGTCACTGGAGCAATGAGGCCTCTTTGACAGAGCATCTGCGTCTTTGTTCCTGACCACCGGTCGATACTCCAGGCTGAAATTAAACCCCGATAGGGCAGCTAGCGACGTGTGACCTGTGGCGTCCAACTTGGCAGTGGTGAAGATGTAGGTGAGGGGATTATTGCCAGTTTTAATCACAAACTCTGCTCCATATAGATAATCCCTCAGTTTATCCACTACTGCCCACTTCAAGGCCAGAAACTCGAGTTTGTGTGTGGAGTAGTTCATCTCGGCGGGTGCCAGGCTCCAACTTACATAGGCAACGGCCGTAGGTGGCCGTCGTGTTCTTGATACAGCACCCCGCCTAACCCATCTTGACTGGCGTCAACGTGTAGTTCATATGCCTTGGTTGTATCTGCATAGGCAGGGACTGGAGCAGTTGTTAGGCTCCCTTTCAGCTGCCTAAAGGCCTCTTTACATTGGGTAGTTCACTGTTCCGTAATGGACTCTCTGGGTTTTCTGGGCCCTCCAGCTGGTCTGACAGGCTTTGTCGGATCATCGTCTTCCTCTCCGCTTTTTAATAGCTCATTGAGTGGGCAAGCTATCTTAGCGAATCCCTCATCAAATCTTCTGTAATAGGAACAGAATCCCAGAAATGACCTGAGTTCAGTCACATTAGTGGACTTCGGCCAGGAGGTGACGGCTTCCAGCTTCTGAGGGTCAGTGGCCACTCCGTCGGCAGACACGATGTAACCAAGGTAGTTGACCAAGGGTTGATAAAACTGTCACTTCTCCAGAGACAGCTTCAACCCCTCATCATAGAGTCTTTTCAAAACCTTTTCCAGACGCTCTTCATGCTCTTCCAAAGTCTTCCCAAAGATGATGATGTTGTCTAAATACACCAACTCCTCTATCAGATTCATGTCACCCATGGTCTTCTCCATGAGCCTTTGGAAAGTGACTGGGGTGCCGGACAGGCCCTGGGGCATGTGGTCAAATTCATAGAACCCCACCGGGGTAATAAAGGCGGTCTTCTCCCTATCCTCAGGATGCATGGAGATTTGATAGTACCCGGTCTTGAGGACCAGCATGTTGAACCACTCGGCTCCTGACAGGCTCTGCAAGGCATCTTCTATCCGTGGGGTGGTGTACTGGTCGGGAATGGTCCTTCTGTTCAGCGTTCTGTAGTCGATACAAAGCCTCCGTGACCCATTCTTCTTCCGTACTACCACTATCGGGGAAGTGTATGGACTTCGGAACTCCCAAATGATACCTGCTCTCTTCAATTCTGCCAATTGTTCACGCAGGTCTTCCAAGTCCCATAATTGAATCCGTCGAACTCTCTCTCTGAACAGCTTGTCTTCTTGTAGACGGATCCAGTGTTGGGGCGCTCTTTGCACACCCCACATCGAATTCATTTTTCGAGAATGCAGCCTGCCACTTTAGGAGTTGAGTCTTGGCTCTTTCTTTCCATTCAGGTTAGAGAGTGGTGTTCTTTGGATAGAACTCCTCGACAGGATCCCATCCTGTTCTCCCCCCACCAAATCAGACGGTGAGACTGGGGTAGCCGGGTTCACTTGTCCCAGCAGCATCCGAGCCGGCATCTTCACTGGCGAGGCTGTTATGTTGCGGACACTGACCGAGATCCTCCCGTGGATTTTTTGCAATGCTTTGGTTGAAATCATTTTGGGAATCATCTCCACTCCCATGTCTTCTTTCTGTCTGTCTGTTTCAAGGATGAAGAAAGGGCCTGGTTGTTTCCAATTCAGTTTGACAGATGCCCGTAAACAGGTCCCTTCACCAGGCTGTAATACCTTCTCACTCGCCAGATCTTTCCCACTCCTTCAGCTGGGGCCTTCTGTTCTTGCACAAGGCGCTTGTAGTTGAAGTGTCCTGCTCTTGGACAAGAGGTGTCAACAGTCTTCTGACAAGATCAGTATTAGTCTCTATAATGAGAGAACTAGCTCCTGGTGGGCGAGGACAGACCACTGCCAAAGTGTCAAAGGTCTCAGATTTCCCAGCTATGGAGTCATCGAAGGTCAGCTTGACTGGTAGATAGCCATCATAAGGGAAGTTCTGAGTCCCAATGCCCCAAATCTCTAGTTCTTCTAACTCCTGTAATGGCAAGTGTTTGAGGTGCCTGTCATAGAAGTCTCTGTAAAGGAGGGTCACTTGAGCTCCAGTATCCAGGAGGGCCTTGGTGTAGATTCCTTTCACTTGGATGGAGACAACCGGAGAGGGTCCCACTAGCTTGGCAGGGAATTTGTGGGAAGTGGCAGGCTTGGCCTGTTCTGTGGTTTGTATCCGTACTCCTTTCTTGTGGAAGTTCTGATCTGGCCTGAGTCTCTGTTGATCTTTGGGGGTCTGGTGTGCACTGACTCTCCGACGCCGGGTAGTATAGGTCAAAGGAAGTGGGACACTGGGTCGCTCAGAGGCAACAACGGGGGCCCTCTGAAAGGGTTGGGACTCCCGCTGCGGTCTCCTTGCATCGTTGGTTTTTCTGGAGCTAGCTAATGTAGATGGGAACCCGGTTGACTCCTTCACCGGTGCCCTCTGGAGTTTCCCACCGGCTTTTGGTGCTGTGATTCAGGCTTCCCTTTGCTTGTGTATAATCGTCGATAATGTCCAACTCCTCCACAGTTGAAGCAGATCCTTTGGTTTTCTGGCTTCTCCAGTAATGACTAAGTGCACGTGAAGTGTGCGAAATGCATCTACCCAGCATTCTGATGCCTGTAATTTTTGGGATGTCCAAATAAAGAGGATTTTGATCTACAGTGGTGTGCGGCCATTTCTTCTAATTTCATTGTGTGCGGAGGTGAACCGAGGCGAGCACCTGCTGGATCATTAGGTTTCCTTATCTCACCTGGAGTGGCGGGTTTTCTTTTTTCCATTGCTGGCTTCTCCACCTGAGCAACCGTAGAGCTTAAAGACTTCTTGGGCACTGAAACTTCATCGCTGGGTAGAACAATGGGCTTAGCGGTCAACAGGGCCATCATCTCTATCAGCTGCGACACTTGAGTCTTAAGAAGCTCGACCTGGGGGTCGCCATCAGCTGCACTGGCCACCCTGACCCCCAACAACAGATTCTGACCTCTGACTTTTTTTATTGTTTTCCAGCATGGCCTCCTCTTCCCGCACAATCCGGATCAGATCTGGATATTTCAAGATGCCACCATCTTGCCGGGTTCTCAACAGGAGGGTGATGGGGTCCAAGGGCTGGATACCCCTCAAGACTTGCTGGGCATGGGCCTCAACCACCATCTGGTGCATAATTTTGTCCAAACATCTCATGTACTCAACGTCTCAGCTTCTCTCCCTCATTTTGGTAAGTGTGCTCCAACTGGTAAATAAGATCAGAAACCTTCTCTGTGCTCCCAAACACATCCTGCAGAATGTTCAGATAGTCCTGGGCAACACAATCTCGCTTGCTGAGCTTCAAATTGTAGATGGCTTCTGAGGCAGGCCTTTTTAAGCTCTCTGTGATTCTCTGTTTCTTGTGGGTCTCAGGAATGTCCCATTTATTAAAGGCTTGTGTGGCCTGGTCCAGCCACTCTTCAAAGTTGTCCTACTCCGTAGGCACTGGTTGTCTTCCAGATAAAACCCTGAGCTTCCGATACCCAGGTGCCAAGTATGTTGGAGGGTCTTTCTGACATTTTGAAACAAAGTCTCCCAGGGCAGCAAAGAATTCTGGTCCAATCGTGGTCAGAGGTGATGAGAGGGGACTTCTTCTGTAGTTGACTCAGCTTGACTGGAGCTGGTAGGACCCTCGTCTTGAACCTTCAGATGGATTATACAAAGCTCCTTCTTGTTGGCCAATTGCACACTGGCACCTTTGAAGCTTTAAGGGACTCGTCTCCACTCCAATAGTGCATAGGTGCGGGAGGTCCCAAGGTCTGTTTTGACAGAAATCACCCACGCCTTCCTGTCTGGGGACAGCGTCTTCACAGCTTGGCTGATTTGTTCCTCAGCCCAGGCCTCCCCAGGGAGTTCGATCACCACGTTCGACTCTGAGCGGGCGTCTTCTTTCTCACACCACTGGCTAGCAGTGGCAAGGTCCATCCTGGTCCTTGTAGGGGAGTTGATTGCAGAGAAACGGAGAATCCTGGATGCGAGCCCCCATGTATAGCAATACCCCCGAAGGAGCTGCTTTTATTTGTTCAGTCTGTTACTCTTCCTCTCAAACCCAAAGATCTGTCCCAGCCCCTCTGGCACACCTAGCAATGTGATAACGCCAGTAATAACAGACAAACTCAGTTCTGCTCTCTCAAGTTTACCTGGACCAGAGAAAAGTAATATTAAACAGCCAAGTCCTGTATAAGTAGCCAGGACTTGATTTCACTACTTCAGTACCGGGCTATAGTCATATGACGTCCGCAGATGGGATCTCTCATCCTGAGCGGGCGTCATATGACGTCCTCGGTTTCTCGCCGCTCCTGTGGGCCCCGCAGCATGGCGATCGGGGATGAGGCATGTCCCTCGGGCACAGCCCATCCCAGATCTGTGTAAAGAGCCAATAAAAAATGGTTCTTTACCACGTGACCGGCTGTGTCCAATCACAGATGGTCACATGTACTGCCCACGTGCACAATGCTCGTGCACACCCCTAGGGCGCGAACAGAGGGGCGATCGGGGACGAGGCTTGTCACCCTGAGACAGACCAACCCCGATCGCAGTAAAGAGACAATGAAATTGTCTCTTTACCACGTGACCGGCTGTGTCCAATCACAGCTGGTCACAGAATGTCAACAAACTGCGGTAACGAGATATTACCTGGTTCTCCTCCTCACACACCGATCGTGTGTGAGAAGGAGATTGTGGTAACATCTTGTTACTGCTCACAGTGTACACCAACACACACTGATTGCCCCCCCTAATAAAGAGGACCTGTCACCAGCCATTAAAGTACCTGTCACAGCCCATCTGAGTACCCGAGTACCTGTGTACCTGTCACAGCCCATCTGAGTACCCGAGTACCTGTCACAGCCCATCTGAGTACCCGAGTACCTGTCACAGTTCATCTGAGTACCTGAGTACCTGTCACAGTTCATCTGAGTACCTGTCACAGTCCATCTGAGTACCCGAGTACCTGTCACAGCCCATCTGAGTACCTGTCACAGCCCATCCGAGTATCCAAGTACCTGATTACCTGTCACAGCCCATCTGAGTACCCGAGTACCTGCTACAGCCCATCTGAGTACCCGAGTACCTGTCACAGCCCATCTGAGTACCCGAGTACCTGAATACCTGTCACAGCCCATCTGAGTAACTGAGTACCTGTCGGAGCCCATCTGAGTACCCGAGTACCTGTCACAGCCCATCTGAGTACCCAAGTACCTGTCACAGTTCATCTGAGTACCCAAGTACCTGTCACAGCCCATCTGAGTACCCAAGTACTTGAGTACCTGTCACAGCCCATCTGAGTACCCGAGTACCTGTCACAGCCCATCTGAATACCCGAGTACCTGAGTACCTGTCACAGCCCATCTGAGTACCTGTCACAGCCCGTCTGAGTACCCAAGTACCTGAGTACCTGTCACAGCCCATCTGAGTACCCAAGTACCTGTCACAGTTCATCTGAGTACCTGTCACAGTCCATTTGAGTACCCGAGTACCTGTCACAGCCCCTCTGAGTACCCGAGTACCTGAGTAGCTGTCACAGTATATCTGAGTACCTGAGTACCTGTCACAGTTGATCTGAGTAGCCGAGTACCTGAGTACCTGTCACAGTACATCTGAGTACCCGAGTACCTGTCACAGCCCATCTGAGTACCCAAGTACCTGTCACAGTTCATCTGAGTACCTGTCACAGTCCATCTGAGTACCCGAGTATCTGTCACAGCCCGTCTGAGTACCCAAGTACTTGAGTACCTGTCACAGCCCATCTGAGTACCCGAGTACCTGTCACAGCCCATCTGAATACCCGAGTACCTGAGCACCTGTCACAGCCCGTCTGAGTACCCATGTACCTGAGCACCTGTCACAGCCCACCTGAGTACCTGTCACAGCCCATCTGAGTACCTGAGTACCTGTCACAGCCCATCTGAGTACCCGAGTACCTGTCACAGCCCATCTGAGTACCCGAGTACCTGAGTGCCTGTCACAGTTCATCTGAGTACCTGTCACAGCCCATCTGAGTACCCAAGTACTTGAGTACCTGTCACAGCCCATCTGAGTACCCGAGTACCTGTCACAGCCCATCTGAATACCCGAGTACCTGAGTACCTGTCACAGCCCGTTTGAGTACCCATGTACCTGAGTACCTGTCACAGCCCATCTGAGTACCTGAGTACCCGTCACAGCCCATCTGAGTACCCGAGTACCCGTCACAGCCCATCTGAGTACCCGAGTACCTGAGTACCTGTCACAGCCCATCTGAGTACCCGAGTACCTGAGTGCCTGTCACAGTTCATCTGAGTACCTGAGTACCTGTCAGAGTCCATCTGAGTACTCGAGTACCTGTCACAGTCCATTTGAGTACCCAAGTACCTGTCACAGCCCCTCGAGTACCTAAGTACCTGAGTAGCTGTCACAGTATATCTGAGTACCTGAGTACCTGTCACAGTTGATCTGAATACTCGAGTACCTGAGTACCTGTCACAGTACATCTGAGTACCCGAGTACCTGTCACAGCCCATCTGAGGACCCGAGTACCTGAGGACCCGAGTACCTGTGTAACTGTCACAGTCCATCTGAATACCTGAGTACCTGTCACAGCCCATCTGAGTACCCGAGTACCTGTCACAGTTCATCTGAGTACCCGAGTACCTGTCACAGTTCATCTGAGTACCTGTCACAGTTCATCTGAGTACCCGAGTACCTGTCACAGTCCATCTGAGTACCCGAGTACCTGAGTACCTGTCAAAGCCCCTCTGAGTACCCGAGTAGCTGTCACAGTATATCTGAGTATCTCTCACAGTACATCTGAGTACCCGAGTACCTGTCACAGCCCATCTGAGTACCCGAGTACCTGAGGACCCGAGTACCTGTGTAACTGTCACAGTCTGAGTACCGAGTACCTGTCACAGCCCATCTGAGTACCCGAATACCTGAGTACCTGTCACAGTTCATCTGAGTACCTGTCACAGATCATCTGAGTACCTGTCACAGTCCATCTGAGTACCCGAGTACCTGTCACAGCCCATCTGAGTACCCAAGTACTTGAGTACCTGTCACAGCCCATCTGAGTACCCGAGTACCTGTCACAGCCCATCTGAATACCCGAGTACCTGAGTACCTGTCACAGCCCGTCTGAGTACCCATGTACCTGAGTACCTGTCACAGCCCATCTGAGTACCTGAGTACCTGTCACAGCCCATCTGAGTACCTGTCACAGCCCATCTGAGTACCCGAGTACCTGTCACAGCCCATCTGAGTACCCGAGTACCTGAGTGCCTGTCACAGTTCATCTGAGTACCTGAGTACCTGTCACAGCCCATCTGAGTACCCAAGTACTTGAGTACCTGTCACAGCTCATCTGAGTACCCGAGTACCTGTCATAGCCCATCTGAATACCCGAGAACCTGAGTACCTGTCACAGCCCATCTGAGTACCTGAGTACCTGTCACAGCCCATCTGAGTACCTGAGTACCTGTCACAGCCCATCTGAGTACCCGAGTACCTGTCACAGCCCATCTGAGTACCCGAGTACCTGAGTACCTGTCACAGCCCATCTGAGTACCCGAGTACCTGAGTGCCTGTCACAGTTCATCTGAGTACCTGAGTACCTATCAGAGTCCATCTGAGTACTCGAGTACCTGTCACAGTCCATTTGAGTACCCGAGTACCTGAGTACCTGTCACAGCCCCTCGAGTACCCAAGTACCTGAGTAGCTGTCACAGTATATCTGAGTACCTGTCACAGTTGATCTAAGTAGCTGAGTACCTGTCACAGTACATCTGAGTACCCGAGTACCTGTCACAGCCCATCTGAGTACCCGAGTACCTGAGGACCCGAGTACCTGTGTAACTGTCACAGTCCATCTGAGTACCCGAGTACTTGTCACAGCCCATCTGAGTACCCGAGTACCTGTCACAGTTCATCTGAGTACCTGTCACAGTTCATCTCAGTACCTGTCACAGTTCATCTGAGTACCTGAGTACCTGTCACAGTCCATCTGAGTACCCGAGTACCTGTCACAGTCCATCTGAGTACCCGAGTACCTGTCAAAGCCCCTCTGAGTACCTGAGTACCTGAGTAGCTGTCACAGTATATCTGAGTATCTCTCACAGTACATCTGAGTACCCGAGTACCTGTCACAGCCCATCTGAGTACCCGAGTACCTGAGGACCCGAGTACCTGTGTAACTGTCACAGTCTGAGTACCGAGTACCTGTCACAGCCCATCTGAGTACCCGAATACCTGAGTACCTGTCACAGTTCATCTGAGTACCTGTCACAGTTCATCTGAGTACCCGAGTACCTGACACAGTCCATCTGAGTACCTGAGTACCTGTCACAGTTCATCTGAGTACCCGAGTACCTGAGTACCTGTCACAGTTCATCTGAGTACACGAGTACCTGAGCACCTGTCACAGCCCATCTGAGTATCTGTCACAGTTCATCTGAGTACCTGTCACAGTCCATCTGAGTACCTGTCACAGCCCATCTGAGTACCTGAATACCTGTCACAGCCCATCTAAGTACCTGTCACCACCCATCAGAGTACCCGAGTACCTATCTGTAGCCCATCAGAGTACCCGAGTACCTGTCACCAGGCCATCACAGTACCCGAGTACCTGTCACCAGGCCATCACAGTACCCGAGTACCTGTCACCAGCCCATCAGAGTAACCGAGTACCTATCTCTAGCCCATCAGAGTACGCGAGTACCTATCTGCAGCCCATGCCTCATAGAATATACGTTGGGATGTTTGCTTTCCAAAATGGGGTCATTTTGTGGGTAATTCCACTGTCCTGGTGCTCAAGGTACTACTTCAATGTTGGACCTCTGTATGTGTCCAGGCTGTGTAAAAGTCTCACACATGTGGTATCGTCATACTCAGGAGGAGTAGCAGAATGTGTTTTGAGGTGTAAGTTTTGCTATATACATGCTATGTGTTAGAAATATCTTATAAATTGACAACTTTGTGTAAAAAAAAAAAAAAAAAAAAAAATTTTCATTTTCTTTCCATGTTTTCTGAAGACTTGTTTAAAAAAAAAAGTTAAAAAGACTCATAATGCCTCATAGAATATACGTTGGGGTGTTTGTTTTCCAAAATGGGGTCATTTTGTGGGTAATTCCACTGTCCTGGTGCTCCAGGGCCTTCAAAAGTGTAAGAGGTTGTTAGGAAATTAGAGGTGTAATTTATGCTCCAAGAACGCCTGACGGTGCTCCCTGCATGTTGGGCCTCTGTATGTGGCCAGGCTGTGTAAAAGGCTCACAAATGTGGTATCGTCATACTCAGGAAGAGTAGCAGAATGTGTTTTGGGGTGTCATTTTTGCTATATACATGCTTTGAGTTAGCAATATCTTATAAACTGACCACTTTGTGTAAAAAAAAATATGCTTTAATTTTCTTTCCACGTTTTCCGAAGCATTGTGGAAAAAAATGAACCTCTCAAAAGACTCATTATGCCTCATAGAATAGATGTTGGGGTGTTTACTTTCCAAAATGGGGTCATTTTGTGGGTAATTCCATTGCTCTGGTGCTTCAGGGCCTTCACAAATGTAATAGGTCGTTAGGAAATTAGATGTGTAATTTATGCTCCTAGAACCCCTGATGGTGCTCCCTGCATGTTGGACCTCTGTGTGGCCAGGCTGTGTAAAAGTCACACACATGTCGTATCGTCATACTCGGGAGGAGTAGCAGAATGTATTTTGGGGTGTAATTGGAAGTATGCATATGCTGTGTGTGAGAAATAACTTGTTATTATGACAATTTTGTGAAAAAATTCCTAATTTTCCCAAGAATTGTGGGAAAAAATTACAACTTCAAAAAATTCACCATGCCTCTTACTAAATACCTTTGACTGTCTACTTTTCAAAAAGGGGTCATTTGGGGGGTATTTGTACTTTCCTGCCATTTCAGGGCCTCAAGAAATGAGATAGGCCATCAGTGCATCAGGTGTGATCAGGTGTGATCAATTTTTTAATAATTTGCACCATAGCTTGTGGACTCTATAACTTTCACAGAGACCAAATAATATCCACTAATTTGGGTTAATTTTACCAAAGAGATGTAGCAGTATAAATTTTGGCCCAAATTTATGAACAAAAATGACTTATTTGCAAAATTTTATCATAGAAACGTAAAAAAAATGTTTTTTTTCACTTATTTCGCAAAAAATAAAAAAAACCCAGTGGTGATTAAATACCACCATAATAAAGCTATATTTGTATGAAAAAAATGATAAAAATTTTGTTTGGGTACAGTGTTGCGTGACTGAGTAATTGGCATTCCAAGTGTGAGAGCACTGAAAGCTAAAAATTGGTCTGGGCAGGAAGGGTGTATAAATGTCCTGTATTGAAGTGGTTAAACAGTTCTCAATAAAATAATAATAACAACATACACAGATTAAATAGACTCCCCAAACAAGCTATTGATTGATGTAGAATACTATGGCTAAAGGGGAACCCCAGGCCGGCCTATAGTGCCTCCAATACACACACAATGAAGTAATACAAACACCAGTGGCGTGTCCCCTTTAAGAGCAACAATAATGTTCTAGGAGCAAAGCTTTGCATTTGTTCTCTTCACCGGCATGTAGGAGCTCTGTGGACAAGGGTCCCTCAATGTAACAGGGTAATGCGTAGGAATGTAAAATAGCTGATGCTGTGATATCGCACTCCTCTACGTGATCCGGATAACACTTGTCTGTGCACAGTATTCAGGTGTGGTGTTTTATGGAAGGCAATAAGATTCCTGGGCAAAGCCCCCTCACCAATCCTGTGCGCATTCAGTGGTCCTCCAAAGAGTGATCAACCGATTCTCCTGGCTGCAGATGTGTCGCGATGGCTTTCAGTCTCAGATACGTTGAATCGGCCGAATACATGACATTCCGCGTTGCTGTGGAGCATCCTTCTGGAAGCATGCGGGTTTTTTTCCTCTGGGCTGGAGCTGCAGACTGTGTGCCCCTTGCTAGGCCCCTCAAACAGCAACTGAGGGTTGCTCTCCTGATGGGATCCAGGAAACAAGGCCTCTCGGCCTGGTCCGCCCTGTGCTTTTTATAGTCTCTCCCACAATCCTCTTGACTCTCTGCAGTGCAGCCTGGGATTTGCAGTACACCCCCCTCCCAAGTCAGTCATATTCCACAGTTCTTTGCTGTTGTTCCCTGATGATTGGTTCTCAGTCTCTTCTAATAGGGAGGCTACAAAGTAAACAGTTCTGTGCATCTGTGTGTGTGTGAGAGGTGAGGAAGGGGAAAGCCCATGCAGCTGCTAGCAGGCAGCTCTCTCCCGTGTGGATTCAATCAGCCTGGAGAAGTACCTGCTACACTAGTTAAAAAAAAAAAAAAATTCATAATAAAAATGCTATAAATATGTCCCCTATTTTGTAAACACTATAAATTTTGTGCAAACCAATCAATATACGCTTATTGCGATTTTTTTTTACCAAAAATATGTAGAAGAATACATATTGGCCTAAACTGAAGAAGTTTTTTTTTTTTGTGTGTTTTATTTTAATTTGGGATATTTATTATAGCAAATAGTTAAAAATATTGTTTTTTTTTGTTTATAGCGCAAAAAAGAAAAACCGCAGAGGTGATCAAATACTACCAAAAGAAAGCTCTATTTGTGGGGAAAAAGGACATAAATTTTGTTTGTGTATAACGTTGCATGACCACACAATTGTCACAAAAGATGGCCTGGTCATTATGGGGGTAAATCCTTCCAGGGCTGAAGTGGTTAAAGGATACATTTACCTCTGTAACATGTTCCTTCTGTATTTAGGGTGGAACATGTAACATGTTCCAGCTCCTGCCACCTCTCCTGTGACAGTGGGCAGGGGATCTTCTCCCTGTACCTGCTGTCAGAATTTAGAAAACAGCACGGCCGTGCATGGCTGTGCTCACACAGCTGGATCATTCATCCACAGAATGCTGTAAATGATTGAACTACAAATCACGGCGGCCGACGGCTTGTAGTTCTCAGTGCACTGCAAGGATACTACTAAGCTACTAAGCACCCTTATGGTCCATTGATTCTTCCTGCCATTCAGTAACTGTCTGCCCATTTTTGAGGTATGAGCACACAGTGTACTGAGCGTCTGTAGGATCCAGGCATTGCACCTGCGATCTGCCTGTAATGCCTTGTAGGCTGAAGAGTAGGGTTGTCCCAATGCCGATACTAGTATCAGTTTCGGGACCGATACCAAGCATTTGCGCGAGTACTTGTACTCGCACAAATGCTCCTAATGCCTTAGCCGATATATGGGATGGGAGAGAGGCGATGTGCAACAGTAAGTCAGCATGCAGAGCAGAGGGCAGAGCGGAGAGCGAGTCCTCAAGCAGGTAAGCTGGCACGGGTGCAGAGTGCAGGGCACAGCTGCATCATCTATCGGGATCGGCGACCAGAGCCGTCACATTCGGTAATGGAAGTGATGCTCTGTGTTGCCGTTACACCGTCAGTGCTTGAAAATCCCGAAGCCCATCTTGGTACACCCTGCACTCAGCGACAGTATGCCAGCAGTGGACATCTTGTTACACCCAGCCCATATAGCTAGGGCTGGGTGTAACAAGATGTCCGCTGCTGCTTTATTGAGGCTGAGTGCAAGGTGTACTAAGATGGGCGTCGTAGAGGCAGCATAGAAAAATAAATCCTCTCGTGCCCATAAGTGCCAGCCATCAATCAGTGCTCATCAGTGACATCTGTTAGTGCCATCCAGCCAGTGCCCATCCAGCCAGTGCCACTGCCAGCCATCAGTCAGTGCCAGCTATCAGTGCGTGCCACCTATCAGTGCCCATCAGTGTGTGCCACCTATCAGTGCCCATCAGTGCGTGCCACCTATCAGTGCGTGTTACCTATCAGTGCTGCATAATCAGTGCCACCTATTAGTGCTCATCAGTCAGCGCCATCTATCAGTGCCATACATCAGTGCATGCCACCTATCAGTGCCCAGCCATCAGTGTGTGCCACCTATCAGTGCTCATTAGTGCTGCATAATCAGTGCCACCTATCAGTGCTCATCCCTCGGGTGCCAGCCAGTCAGTGCCACACATCAGTGCCCATCTATCAGTGCATGCCACCTATCAGTGCCCATAAGTCAGTGCCACCTATCAGTGCTGCTTAATCAGTGCCACCTATCAGTGCTCATCAGTGCTGCATATCAGTGCCACCTAATCCTATCAGTGCCCAACAGTGCTGCATATTAGGGCTTCCTCATCAGTGCTGCCTCATCAGTGCCACCCAATCCTATCAGTGCTGCATATTAGTGCCTCCTCATCAGTGCAGCCTATCAGTGCCCCATCAGTGCAGCCTCATTAGCACATATCAGTGAAGGAGAAAAAGTACTTATTTACAAAATACAAAAAAACTGTCACATGACATTAAAAAAAAGTATCGGTAATCGGTATCGGTGAGTACTTGAAAAAAGTATCGGTACTTGTACTTGCACAAACGCTTCCTAACAATAACTCCCATACTATCCCTCCCATAAATCCTTCCTGTAAGCCCAACTACAACACTAATCCTGACACTAACCTCAACTTTAACACTTACCCTTACTGTAACCCTATCTCTAACACCAACCCTCCATAATATATGCATATGTAGCCAGGTGCTGGACTTCAGAAATATGCAGGAGGAGACATTTCTTTTCCTTTACAATCAGTTTTTTTGCTGATTTTTGTCTTCAGATTTACCAAAACCATGTAGTGCAAGGGTCTGCCTGATTGCATACAAATTGAAACTCCTAAGGTTTGACCTCATATTATATGGTTTTGGTAAATCTGAAGGAAAAAATCAGCAGAAAATCTGATAGTGTGTATGGGGCTTTACTTTCAGTGGTTTTCTGTCGTGTTTTGTACACTCAGCCCAGGGCTTTTTTTCTCAGACAATAGGTGCAGGAACTTCCCCTTCCCGAGTCGACCCTTGTCTCCACCAAAATTTTGTTTGGGTACAGTGTAGCACGACCGCACAATTGTCATTTAAACAGCGACAGCACTGAAAACTGAAAATTGTCTTGGGCAAGAAGGGGGGAAGTGCCCTGTATTGAAGTGGTTAAATAATGTGGTAATTACCGCTAAATCGAACAAATACCGCATTCAGCATTTAACGCAAAATTCTTAGTGAATATATAAGGACTGCCCATCATTTGTCCCCCCCCCCCCCCCTCACAGCTCTACCTCTTAGCCATAGTGGTAGGCCATGCTCTCCGAAAGTGCCAATGACAATTTTGGGAACAAAAAAAACAGACGTAACATCATTGCCAATGTCCTACCACACGCTCCCCTGAATCTGACAATCTGCTAAACTCGGCCCTGTACACTGCCGGAGACAAATGGGGGAGAGAAGGGGGGAGAGAAGGCAAGGGGGTGGAATCAACAGAGAGAACAGCATCTCCCGCACAAGCAGCAGTCCAACACAAGAAAGCCATCCATAACACGAACCCAAACAAAACAACACCAAAATCTATGCCATAACAACACATTAGCATGTGTCTAGTGATTTTTTTTCTCTTTCCGTTCTCTTTTCCCAACCCCCAGGTTTGTCATTACGCAACCAGATATTTGTTTCATGTTTATATAAAAAAATTTGTGTTTTACATATATTGTTTGCACTCTCTTTGGTGGCACACTTAAAGTCCAATTGTATTCCTTTCTCCCATCCCAACATTCTTGTGGAGTTGTGGGTGGGAGTTTTTAGTTTATTTATTAGAACTTTCCAGATTTGTACACTGGAAAAAATGATAGGTGTGTTTGTGTTAATGTATACAGTATATTGCCCCATACACACGGTCGGATTTTCCGACGGAAAATGTGTGATAGGACCTTGTTGTCAGAAATTCCGACCGTGTGTGGGCTCCATCACACATTTTTCATCGGAATTTCCGACACACAAAGTTTGAGAGCAGGATATAAAATTTTCCGACAACAAAATCCGTTGTCGGAAATTCCGATCGTGTGTACACAAATCCGACGCACAAAGTGCCACGCATGCTCAGAATAAATAAAGAGATAAAAGCTATTGGCCACTGCCCCATTTATAGTCCCGACGTACGTGTTTTACGTCACCGCGTTTAGAACGATCGGATTTTCCGACAACTTTGTGTGACCGTGTGTATGCAAGACAAGTTTGAGCCAACATCCGTCGGAAAAAATCCATGGATTTTGTTGTTGGAATGTCCGAACAAAGTCCGACCGTGTGTACGGGGCATAAGTGTGTAGTATGTGTATCTGTTTGCATGTTTGAATGTATACTTACTTTTTTCCTTTTCCTTTGGCAGTAACTGTAAGAAGCACCAGGGATTTTATGGGCTTTTTCCTTCAAGCTCGTAGAGTATTGAATGACCAAGTTGCTGGATCCTTTGTGTTTATTCCACCTGGCTCTAAGCTACTGCGCTGCTTTGAAGATGGAGACACAGTGACCCATTCAGACAAGTCCTTGAAAAGAAATCTGTCTTTTGTGTGGAAGTCACCCGATCAGCCAGTTGGAGACATTAAATTCTTGTGAGTGTTCCTAAAGCACTTTCAGTTTAAGAAATGCTTTTCTGTAGTTTATAGGCATCTAAAAATAATTTAGTACCCAATGAAGAAACTATTTGTTTTTTTTCCTCTCAAAAGTCTGCTTGTAAAACATTATAATGATGTGCTTACCTTATATCATTTTGTTCTAAAAGTGATGATTTTTTTATTTTGTGTGCAGAAATATGTTAGATGGTTTTTCCAATCACACGTTGCAGTGAACCTGTTTTACATATTTAAACTATTTAAAAGAATTAATGTACAACAAACTACATTTTATCTAGAATAAATTATTATTATTACTAGCAAGATTATCTACAGTGCAAAGTGAGGCCATTAGCTGGGCTGACTGTGGGCCAATGTCTATGGCAGCAGGCCAAGGGGGCACCAGAAAACCTCAACATTTACAAATTGTTATTTCTTTTCCCTTATTTTGCTTCCCACTTGTGGGTAAATAAGGCTACAGAATTGTAAGGGAAAGGGGATAATTTCCCTTGTTTGTTTGGTGGTCTCTGGTCTCTCTGTGTGTGCATGACTTGGGGGCAGCATCCAAACCAACTGTGATGGGTAGGTGGTAAAAGGTCTGGCCTAAGTGAGAAAAAGATTGTCCCTCTAAGGGCACCTTTAATCATACATGAAATACTCTTAATAGCAGCAGATTAAAAGTAGGTCTCTTGCTCTGAGAATTGTTTAGCAGGTGAGACATCTGCCATGCTTATATTTCATATGTGTATTTGGCTGTTGACTAAATGTAAGCATTTTTATTTTACCTAGATCTAAATATCAGAAGGTAGGCATAATGTTTGTATCATAGGCACGAAATACACATTCACCGCCCAAGGATACAAATTTTTCTTTTATAAAGTTCTTTTTAAGTCACACAGGTCAGTTGTCTGCAAAAGAACTGAGAGAATTACAATTGTTGTTCCTTTCCTTAACAGTGTATCAGTAGTTCAGTCATACTTTGTTTACTGGGCAAGAATTGAGTCTGCCATTGTGTCTGGTCACATGCTGAGGACGACTTCAGAGATATCAGAAATCTCAGATATGGAAACAACTTCAGTTCTTGGTAAGTTAATGCACCAAGTCAGTAAACATAACTATATCAATATGCAAAAAAATTGAAATTTTATACAGTATATGTGAATTTGATCACTAAAATCCCATATAAACTTTAATTTGCTATTAAAGTTTATAATTTGTTTATAAACTTTAATTTGCTACGGTAATTTAAAAGCCTTTTTTTTAATAATTAAAGGATTATTTTAACTTTATCAAATGCATCTCATGTATTACAGTACGTTAACATGCAGTGCATCATTTTTGTAGAAGAATGCTTACCTTTTATGCTGCTTAGTTCATTGCCCTCCTCCCCTTGCCATCCTGCAAATGGCAGAAGGTATTGAGCGCTGGATGCATGCCCTGGAAACTAACGAACAAGCACTTAGGTCCGTTCCCTACCCACATATTCAACCCAACCCATGCTAAAATACATATGGCGGAAGTCACACACAAGAAAAACGTCAGCCCTGCAATGGCAGTCGGAATTACATTCCCTTCAACAGGAGTTAGCTACACTACTAGACACTAAAATTAAGGCATGTTTGTGCCATCTGGTGCATAAATTCTATGAATTTGGTAACAAGTGTGGGAAGCCGCTGGCAAGAGCCCTCAAACGCCAACGTGCCACAGGATGTACATTAACTCACTTCCACAATGGGTGTATCAGTGGTCCACTCTTTGAAAATAGCTAACATGTTTAGGGAATACTATGCTCAGCTGTACCATCTCCCTGCTACCTTGCACGGCCCAACAGGTTGACCGCATTCTCCAAAATCTCACAGAGGCCCAGTTCCCACAGTTGGAGGCCTTAGTTGGCAAACAGCTAGCTGGATAGCCCCATTTCCGTATCGGAGATTCACACGGTGGTGAAAGACCTCCCCAATGGAAAAACCCCCGGCCCAGATGGTTACACTAATGCCTACTATAAGAAATACTCTGAGGTGCTCTCCAGTCCCATGTGTACCTATTTCACAGCCTTGGCCTCCGGTACGGCAATGCCCTCTGAAGCACTTATGGTGCACATCACAGTACTTCCAAAAGAGGGGAAAGACCATACCTTACCCGGAAACTATAGGCCTATATCGCTTTTAAACACTGACATTAAGATTTTGGCCAAAATATTGGCCAACAGACTTAAGTCGATCCTCCAGACGGTGATTCACCCTGACCAGATGGGATTTATTATGGGCAGAGAGGCTAGAGATAATTCTAATAGGGCTCTCCAACTGATACACTGGGTTGAATCACAGGAGATGACACACCCCTGTCTCTTGCTTTCCACTGATGCCGAGAAGGCATTTGACAGGGTGGACTGGACTTTCATGAGAACGTTTCTGACCAGGCTTGGACTGGGCCCCAACATGCTGGCTTGGATATCCTCCCTGTACAGTTCTCCGACAGCTAGCGTGAAGGTGAATGGATTATTGTCCAACGCATCCCCGATTAGCAATGGGACACGCCAGGGATGCCCACTATCCCCTCTCATCTTTGCGCTAACCCTCGAACCATTGCTTAATAGGATTCGCCTCAATAATGATATCAAAGGCTTCAAGGTGGGTCCGACAGAACACAAGATATTCGCTTACGCGGATGATGTTTTGTTCTATGTCTCTGACCCCCTGACATCGTTGCCTAACATTACGGCAGAGTTGAAAGAATTTAACCTGCTGTCCAATTTTAAAATAAATTACAACAAGTCAGAGATCCTATCATTGAATGTCCCCTCGGATCGGCGTACACAGCTGCAATCTGCCTTCTCATTTACATAGTGTCCTACCGCCTTGAAGTACTCGGGGGTCTATTTGCCCACGAGCTGCTCTCTGCTGTATGAGTGTAACTATGCACCATTACTCTCCACTATTAGAATGGACTTGAAAAGATGGGACAAGGTTGCATTTTCTTGGATGGGCCGAGTCAGTGTTTTTAAAATGAATGTGCTGCCTCGTATATTGTTTTTCCTGCAGATGGTGCCAATCACTTTACCCAGGACTTTCTTCTTAACCCTCAATAGCATGTTTTTGAGGCTGTAGCTTTACAGCGCATTATGGACTGGTACCATAGTGTCCCTTACAAACTCTGGGTACCCCTGGACAAACTCTTGGCATGTCGTAACCTATCACATGCCCCATGGGTCCCCCGGGAACATAGGGGTCTCTCGGTGCTGGTCTCTCCACTGGCCGCCCACGCTCTGGCGACCTGGGACGCCCTGAACGGGGGGGAGGCTCGCTCAGCTGACTTCCCCTTTAGCACCCCTAAGCGGCTTCCCCTGGTTTACTCCGGGGGAACACCCTTCCTTCTTTCGCACCTGGACGGCTGATGGAGAGTCCAGATGTGGCAGATTTGTCCAAGACCAAGGCCTACTAATACTGGCCACACTGAGGGAACAGTATGGCCCCTTCCTAATGGATGAGTGGTGCTATAAACAGCTCCAGCACTTTATCACTAGCCTACCCCAGGGAGTCCAGTCACCTACCCTGGCCTCGCCATTCGAAAGACTATGTATGTCAACATCAGCTATCCCCCATGCCATTTCAGTGTTGTATGACTTATTGCAGGCCTTGCATACTGAGGGGAAGCCGGGGTTCATTGTGGAGTGGGAGGGGGACCTTCAGCACATCTTTACCGAGCCTCAAGCGGACCATGTGTATAGACTTACACATTCGAGCACAGTAGATACGAAAATGCAGGAGAATAGTTATAAGGTTCTGACCAGGTGGTATAGTGTACCCTCCAAGCTTACCCAAACACACCCCTCCCTATCAGACGTATGCTGGAGAGAATGTGGCCTCAGAGGCTCATTCCTTCTCATCTGGTGGGAATGCCCCATGCTACGACCCTTCTGGTTGGATATCCATGCTCAGATCAAGATTATTCTGGACTTGGAGCTCCCAGATTCCCCGTTGGAATCCTTGCTGCACTTCCCCACCACTCCTCTTAGCCAATACCGCAAATCCATATTGCCCCATCTGCTTAATGCAGCCCGGCGGCTAATTCCAATCCACTGGAAGACACCTCGAGTACCTACTCACACCGAATGGATGACTTTAGTCAATAATATTATGGCTGCTGAGGAGTGGATGGCACGGTATAAGGATAGATGTGAGAAGTTCTATCCCAAGTGGGCCACTTGGTAAACTACGCAAATTCAGCTCGGAAGCCTGCCCCAGGGCCCTCAGCGGCGGCGGCCCCCTCTGTTTGATGGGGTCGGGTCAGGGGGAGCTCGGGGCACTGAGGGTCTGAGGTGTGGAGGGGGCTGAACCTTGGAGGGACTGCCACAGTTTACATCAGCTCAGTATACCAGCAGGTGTTTTTTTTTTTCTTCTTTAATTCAATTTAATTTCCCTTACTCTATTTCTTTTGTGTATATGGGCCTGATGCCTAGAAGTGCGGTCTGATTCTTAGCTCTGATTGGAGGCTTACACCCTCCGCAGAGCTGTGCCAGACAGGGATGATAGGGGAAACCCACTGCTGTTTGAATTCATATCACGGTTGTAATATGGGACAATCCCCGAAATGTGTACACCCCTAAGTAACTTCCTTGCTGACTACATGCACCCAGTGAGTGACCCTTCATGTCATATACTGTTTCTTCTACCTATGTTCTTTGTTAAATGTCTACTTGTCTGCTGTTTGAAAATTTTCAAAAAGAAAGATTACATAAAAAAAAACAAAGAAACAGGGGTTTAGTTAGCACGCATTTGCAAACGCATGCATAAGCTGCAAGGCCTCTTCACGGCACCCTGTGTATGCTTGCAATCCTAAGGCTACTGAATTTATAAGTGTCTCCACAATGGAAACACATGCATTAAATGGATAGTTGAGGAACAGGTGGGCCTGGAGGCAGCCCAATCCCCCTTAAAGGAACAGGAGCACACTGGACACCCAGCAAGAGCACAGTGGCAGCAAAGGTGTACAGTGTGTCCCCGGACCATACGTTTGTTACTAGAGACAGAATAACAACAAAAATATCCACAAAAAAAAAAAAACACATTTCAAAAAAAGTTATAAATTGATTTGCATTTTAATAAATTAAATAAGTATTTGACCCCTTCTCAAAACATGACTTAGTACTTGATGGCAAAACCCTTGTTGGCAATCACAGATGTCAGATGTTTCTTGCAGTGGGCCACCAGGTTTGCACACATCTCAGGAGGGATTTTGTCCCACTCCTCTTTGCAGCTCCTCTCCAAGTCATTAAGGTTTCAAGACTGACGTTTGGTAACTCGAACCCTCAGCTCCCTCCACATATTTTCTATGGGATTAAGGTCTGGAGACTGGCTAGGCCACTCCAGGACCTTAATGTGCTTGTTCTTGAGCCACTCCTTTGTTACCTTGGCCGTGTGTTTTGGGTCATTGTCATCCACGACCCATCTTCAAAGCCCTGGCTGAGGGAAGGAGGTTCTCACCCAAGATTTGACGATACATGGCCCCATCCATCGTCCCTTTGATGCGGTGAAGTTGTCCTGTTCCCTTAGCAGAAAAAAAGCATAATGTTTCCACCTCCATGTTTGACAGGGGGGATGGTGTTCTTGGGGTCATAGGCGGTATTCCTCCTCCTCCAAACACGGTGAATTGAGTTGATGCCAAAGAGCTTGATTTTAGTCTCATCTGACCACAACACTTTTACCCAGTTCTCCTCTGAATCATTCAGATGTTCATTAGCAAACTTCAGATGGGCCTGTACGTGTGCTTTCTTGAGCAGGGGGACCTTGCAGGATTTCAGTCAATCATGGCCTAGTGTGTTACCAATTATTTTCTTGGTGACTATGGTCCCAGCTGCCTTGAGATCATTGACAAGGAAGGCGCATGCGTGGTGCTCTGTGATGGCAGCTTGATCACAGAGTTCCATTCGCTCCGTGCATCCCGCGCACCCTGCATCGGATATATTGACTCCCGCAAACTCGAACCGGGACCGGAGGACGTGGTAAACATCGGGGCACGTTTTCATGCAAGCGGGGGCAGCGAGGAGAGGCTTGAAAGCTCAGTTTGCAGCACTCCCAGGAGCGGCCGAAATTTCCAAGATGGCAGTGGAACGGCCACCTCACGAGGCTCACACAGGGATCCCAGGTTCCTCTCCCTGGAGGGACACACTGCATAAGGAGGTATGTGGAGGGGCCCCATCACCCACTACAAGCGGAGGCCCACTATCACCAGCCACCACAGTATCCCTCCTGAACCAGACCCTGGATGAAATGCATATGCTTATGTCCCCCTCAGGAGCCCACACTCCCAGGCCTAATATAGCATACCAGGAGACAACCCAGCACACGCCTCAGCCCCAGGACATTACACTTATGTTCGCAAAATTTGCAGAAATGCTGGATAGAGGCTTAGCTCAGACTGCATCCTGGATCACATCTGATATTAAAGTGGATCTCCAAATCCTAGGCTCCCGCATTGAAAACGAAGTTGATGCCACAATCGACTGAGTTAATCAAAACACTGATCGCTTTCAGGAAATGCATAATCAACTAGAGGGGGCCATGGCAAAAATTGATGACCTCAAGAACAGGTCCAGAAGGCTTAATTTTAGGATTAGGGGCCTGCCTGAGTGAGTAACATACGTTCCAGATGCAGTACAGTCTCTGATCAAACACCTCATCCCAGACATCCGGGCCCATAAACTGGAGATTGACCATGCCCATAGAGCCCTGGGACCCCCCGCCAGGACGGCCTGCCACATGACATTGTGATTAAGCCACACTACTATAGTGTCAAGGAAGAGGACATGAGGAAAGCTCGCAACACCTCACAGATCCAGCTGTTGGGACATCAAATACATATTTACGCGGACATCTCGCCATTCACTATCCAGAAAAGGTGGGCGATCAAGCCCCTTCTGACGGTTCTGCAACAAAAGAATATTAAGTATTGGTGGCTTTTCCCTTTCAGTCTGAAATTTGATCTCCACGGCAAATCTTTAGATTCTCCACATTCCAGGAAGGAGAACAACTGATGCAAAAACTGGGCCTCCTCCCAAAGGATCCACCTTCTCCCAAGCAGTCCTCCAACTCCGGCATGACCAAACGTCCACCTCCATCTAGCCCTATCTCCTCCCTCTGGCTAACACCCAGAAATAAGAAAGCTAAAGAAGTACTCCCCCCCCCGATTTAAAGGGGCCCCTCTCCCTCTTTATACAGAATTCTTTTTTTCTGGGTCAGGAACCTCCTAGACCCCTGGCATTTATGCCCAACCGAAACCTATCCCCACATAGTCTGTTTTTAAGGGACTACTACAAATCTGGTCGTTTATGCTATACCCCCTCTCTGAGTTTTTTTTTTTTTTTTGAATATGCCAAGATCACCAGCTGGTCTCCACAGACATCCTGCACGACTTACAGGATTGATCACCCAGATGCCTTCGGTCTGCATCACAGTCAGCACCTACCCCAGAGGAACTTTATCCCAATTAATGGGTCCTTACTTTCTTGCTTTAGGTCAGCTGGCATTGCTCTGGAACTCACAGAGGGAACTATTCTAGATCCTTCCCCCAACACAAGACCGGAGCTGGATCAGGTCCATTAGGCTCACCTCTCCCCCCTCCCCTTTCCCCTCGCCTCTCCCTTAGCACGCAAAGGGATTAATCCTGTTCTCCAAAGCGGACTATACAAAGGACAGACAATACATGGTCCCATGTTCTCTTTTTGTACTTCCCTCTCATTCTACCCATATCCTACTACACCCCCGGTCCCGGTTACTCCTGTTTTTCTAGCTTATAGGGAACATATTTCCTGTATGTTCAAGTTTTTTTTATTGTTACGAGCTGATAGTTAGGGGTGCGGAATCGGAGCGGGTCCAATGCGCCTACTCTGGCCTACTCTCGTACTCGGAGTTGCCAAACGTAGTTATTTTGCTACAGTTTTGCGACAGGGGCTGGACCAGATCAGGAGGGCAATCGACGTAGTTTCGCTCTTAGGTTCAAGATGGGATGGGGGACCCCAACAAAAGGGTTTCCTGCTCTCGCTGGATCTCATGAAGGCGTTTGATTCCGTCTCCTGGTCTTTTCTGGTCCCTACCCTACAAAAATGGGGTTTTGGTGAATTCTTTATGAACATAATAGGGGCTCTCTATTCTACTCCGGAGGCTACAATTAAGATGCAAGGATATCATTCAAACTCCTTCCCAATCCTCCACGGTACAAGACAGGGGTGCCCCTATCCCCATTAATCTTTGCCATGATCATCGAGACCCTGGCCATTTCCATCAGAGATAATCCTGACATACATGGGATACAATGCAGTTCACAAATCCACACATGTGCTTTGTTTGCCGATGACGTCTTACTCTTTATAACATCTCCAATCACCTCCCTTCCTATTATATGCAGGGCGCTGGATGATTTTGGCAAAGTCTCGGGACTCGCGATGAATTATTCAAAATCCTTAGCTCTCAATATTAAACTTCCAGCTCACCAGGTTGCTCAACTTCAAAACAATTTTAAATTCGGGTGGACCGAGACAGCGCTCCCCTATTTAGGGATTAACTTGACCGCCACTATAGACAAACTCTACTCAGCTAATTTCCGGACAATCTTTCACAAACTGGAGGAAGATCTCTTAACTTGGGACAAATTGGGCCTCTCCTGGCTAGGCAGGGTGAACTCTGTGAAAATGACCCTCCTACCCCGCATCCTTTATCTCTTCAGATCATTACCTATCCCCATCCCGAAGGACCATATCCGGAATTTCCAGTCGAAAATCATAAAGTTTATATGGGGTGCCAAAGGGCATAGAATAGCTAAGGAGACTCTCTTCCTCAGCAGGGATCAGGGTGGGGTGGGGGTGCCAAACATACTCTGGTACTATCAAGCAGCATAATTATCCCAACTATCCACTATATATTCTAAATTAGCTCACCCAGATTGGGTGCATATGGAAAGGCAGGCTATCCCCCACTACACGCTAGACTCTTTACTTTGGTGCCCAAACAAGTCCAGACCGGCCATCATCACACCCACCCTTTCTCATTCCTTAACACTTTTGGACTCCCTTAAAAACAATTCACATTTGGTCTCCCACTGGCGCCCTTTAGCCCACATTTTCAGAAATCCCTCGTTCCCACCTGGACAGGACATTAAGGCCTTCCAATGGTGGTTAGATAAGGGACTTTATAGGATTGGTCACTTTGTAAACCCAATGGGTCCTCTTTCCTTTGCCCACTGTACTAGTAAACTAGACATGCTCCCCTATTTAGGGATTAACTTGACCGCCACTATAGACAAACTCTACTTAGCTAATTTCCCAACAATCTTTCACAAACTGGAGGAAGATCTCTTAACTTGGGACAAATTGGGCCTCTCCTGGCTAGGAAGGGTGAACTCTGTGAAAATGACCCTTCTCCCCCGCATCCTTTATCACTTCAGATCATTACCTATCCCCATCCCGAAGGACCATATCCGGAATTTCCAGTTGAAAATCATAAAGTTTATATGGGGTGCCAAAGGGCATAGAATAGCTAAGGAGACTCTCTTCCTCAGCAGGGATCAGGGTGGGGTGGGGGTGCCAAACATACTCTGGTACTATCAAGCAGCACAATTATCCCAGCTATCCACTATATATTCTAAATTGGCTCACCCAGATTGGGTGCATATGGAAAGGCAGGCTATCCCCCACTACACGCTAGAAACAAACAAGTCCAGATCGGCCATCCTCGCACCCACCCTTTCTCATTCCTTAACACTTTGGGACTCCCTTAAAAATAATTCACACTTGGCGCCCTTTAGCCCACATTTTCAGAAATCCCTCGTTCCCACCTGGACAGGACATTAAGGCCTTCCAATGGTGGTTAGATAAGGGACTTTATAGGATTGGTCACTTTGTAAACCCAATGGGTCCTCTTTCCTTTGCCCACTGTACTAGTAAACTAGACATGCCAGGGTCAGAGAGGTTTAGACTCCAACAAATATCCCACGTTATCAGATCTCTAGGGCCCTCCATACACAAACCTCTATCTATCACAGAATATGAACTGTGGTGTGGTCAGGCCATGGAGCAGAGGGGGGGGGGGTTTCGGTGATTTACCAGGCACTTGCTAGGGCTGATTCTAAGACGCTTTTCATGGGAGAATGGGAGAATGAACTCCAAAAACAATGGGCCATTACTGAGTGGCACAGAGCTTCTGTTGCTGCCTCAAAGGGCATCCTCAACATAGCGTTAGTTGAAGCTAACTTAAAAATTTTAATGAGATGGTATATGGTTCCCTCGCGGATAGCTAAAATCTACCTGAATGCATCCCCATTATGCTTTCGTATCTGTGGACATATTGGTTCCATGCTCCATATCTGGTGGGACTGCCCCAAAATCCGGGACTTATGGAACAAAATATTCCGTATTATTAGGAAAATTACGAATACACCTGTCCCTAAAACCCCACAGTACGCTTTATTGAACTTCTCCAACCCTGGGGTACCGAAATTAGCCCAAAACCTTATTAGGTTCATCCTCCTCGGAACTAAATTAACAATAGCCTGAGCTTGGAAACAGCCCACGGTCTCATTTCTGTCAGTTAAAAGAAAGATATCCTGGATTATGGTGCAGGAAAAAATAGTCAGCATCCTACTGGACACAGTAGACAGAAACGACGCCGTTTGGGAACCCTGGGTCAAATACATCTCCGGGGCTCCGGTCCATGCTCCCTCTTCTGATTAAGTCGCGGAGGAGCCATCCTATGTCACTGCAACAACGCCTCTCTCTCTCTCTCTCTCTCTCTCTATTTCCTCCCTATTTTCTTTTCTGTTCTCTCTATCCCTTCATGGCATATGAGTGCTAATTTGGTACAGCATGGTTCTAGATGTGTTTACAGATGCTAAATGCAACAGATCGGTAGACGAACTTCTGGGGATTAACCCCAAACTACGTTATGGTACTCATGAAATGGGTTTTCCCCAAACAAGCAACCATTATTAGTCAGCCAGTAACCAAGCAATGTATGAGTAATCTGCCTCTGGGGGGAGGGACTCTCCTCGGACCCCAACACAGCTGGTTCCCATTAGGGGTGTTGGGACTGAGGGGTTTTCCCCTCCCTCGGATAAAGATAATGATGACGAGTGGCTGCTTCTCTGTATCCAGAGCCATATCTGTTATGACTCTGTTGTACATGTATCTGTACAATACACTATTTATTTTGTGCCAGCTTGACAACTATTTTTGCTGTACCACGATATTGTTACTTTGTTGAAACTTCAATAAAAATCTATTAAAAGAGATCATTGACAAGATTCTCCCATGTAGTTCTGGGCTGATTCTTTACCGTTGTCATGATCATTGAAATTCCACGAGGTAAGATCTTGCATGGAGCCCCAGACCTAGGGAGATTGACAGCTATTTTGTGTTTCTTCCATTTGCGAATAATCGCACCAACTGTTGTCACCCTCTCACCAAGCTGCTTGGCGGTGGTCTTGTAGCCCATTCCAGCCTTATGTAGGTCTACAATCTTGTCCCTGCCATCCTTGGACAGCTCTTTGGTTTTGGCCATGGTGGAGAGATTGGAATCTGATTGATTGCTTCTGTGGACAGGTGTCTTTTATACAGTCAACAAGCTGAGATAAGGAGCACTCCTTGCCTGTATAGAAGACACCTGGGAGCCAGAAATCTTGCTGACTGATAGGAGATGAAATACTTATTTCACTCATGAAAATGCAAATCAATTTAGAACTTTTTTTAAATGCATTTTTCTGGATATTTCTGTTGTTGTTTTGTCTCTCACTATTAAAATAAACCTACCATTAAAATTATAGACTGATCATTTCTTTGTCAGTGGGCAAACGTACAAAATCAGCAAGGGTTCAAATACTTTTTTCCCTCACTGTATGCTGAGGGCACTGCAGTCCTGTCACATGATCAGTTCCCAGCCCCGACAGTAAGGAGGAGGGACAGTTGAAACAGATGCCCCATAGTAAGCCTATGGGGGACATCATCGCCCAGGCTCTGCAGCCATTGTCGGGAATCTCTCCTATTCACTGAAGCCGGCCACTAGAGAGATCTTGTGACCAGACCGGAAGGCCTTCAGAATAGAAAAGGACAGAGATCTTTCTTTTACAGGGTTGTTAGGATAAGCTTAGAATGGGGGTGGGAACAGGTTTAGGTATAGTTAGGATTTGACTGGAATGCTACTTTAAAACTTAATATTGCAAAAACTAAAGAAAGAATTGTAGATTATTGGATTATTATATCAAGAAAGATCAATCATTCACTGGTATTCTGTACTGTGCAAACGTTTTAGGCAGGTGTGGAAAAAATGCTGTAAATTAAGAATGCTGTCAGAAATAGAAGTGTTAATAATTTATTTTTATCACTAAACAAAATGGAAAGTAAATGAACAGAAGAGAAATCCAAAACAAATCAATATTTGGTGTGACCACCCTTTACCTTCAAAACAGCATACATTTTTCAGTTCTTCTAGGTACACATGCTACACAGTTTGTTAAGGAACTCAGCAGGTAGATTGTTCCAAACCTCCTGGAGAACTACTCACAGTCTTTTGTCTCTTTTTTTTGTCTCTTCATGTAAACCCAGACACTATATTGAGATCAGGGCTCTGTGGGGTCCAGACCATCACTTCCAGGATTCCTTGTTCTTCTTTACACTAAAGATAATTCTTAATGACATTGGCTGTATGTTTGGGGTCATTGTCCTGCTGTAGAATACATTTGAAGCCTATCACTCGCCTCCCTGATGGCATGGAAGGATGGATAAGTATCTGCCTGTATTTCTCAGCATTGAGTTCCTTCAACTGTGTGCAAGTGTACCTAGAAGAATTGATGCTGGTTTGAAGCCAAAGGGTGGTCACACCAAATATTCATTTGATTTCGATTTTTTTTCTGTTCACTCACTTTGCATTTTGTAAACTGATAAAAATAAACAAATAAAAAATATATTTTTGAAAGAATTCTTACGTTACAACATTTCTTCGCACCTGCCTAAAACTTTTGCACAGTACTGTATATAGGTGGTGAGGAGGTGGAAAGGGTGGACACTATTGCATTTTTGGGGGTATACTACAAAGGAGTTGTCATGGTCTCAAAATGCTTGTTTACTAGTGGAAAAAAAGGGTAGCAGAGGTTGGTTTTCCTTATGAGATTGAAACAGGCTGAATTGTCCTTAAGGCTTCTGGTTAATTTCTATCATTGCAAAATTGAGAGCATTCTTCTCCACTGTGCTGTAGTCTGATATGCCAGTTGCAGGGTGGAGTGCCTTTCCCATGTGGTGAAAACAGGACAGCAGCTAATAGGTACAGATCTACTGAATTTGAATACAGCATATCAGCTGATTAGAGCAAAATCTATTAGTAGTGATCCAACCCATCTAGGTTACAGTGTGTTTGCTCCATTACCGGCAGGGAAAATACATAGGACACTTAAAATGCACACTAATCGCTTAAAGTATCATTTTTTTCCCTAGAACTGTACTGTTTTTAAAACCACCAGGCACACAGATTTAGGCCTTCTATGTGAATTAATGGTATTTAAACGCTCACTAACTTCAGTGGGGTTGGGATTTGGCATTCAAACTTCAGTAAAGTTTGCCAAACCTACCTCCAACCAAACCCAGGTATTTTCCACTAATCCCTATTCCTGGTCTGTTATATAATATAATAAGTTAATTATATTGTTATTGTTGCCATTGTTTTATTATATGTTGTAAATACTAATTTTAACAAAAAAGGAAACTGAGTTGTATTTGAGTTAAAGAAAACTAAGCAAAAGAACTAAGGCAGTAGGCAAAAGTAAAAAAGGTATATTGTGATCATAATTTATTTTGCCAAAAGGTATTTAATGATATTACCATTCTTCCAACAGAATCAAGAAGTTCTAGCTCATTGCCGTATACAGGGGTGCCATTTTTAATCAGTTCTTCTAAAACCAAGCCACCAGAAACTCTGCTCTACACTTTATCAGAAAAAGGCAAATATACTCCGTCTGATGTCCTCTCTAGTAGTACTGCATCAACATCTGTTGTGGTGTCCACCAAAAAGGTTCCTGCATCTAGAATGGACTCATCCTTTAAGTTTCCTGTGTCAACAGCTCCTCAGACTTTATCATCACAGAAAAGGACATTAAATCACAGCACTGACAGCAGGTGGGGGAGTATACTAAGCTGCAAAGAGCTATACTAATCTACATCACTTTCCCCAAGCTAGGCAAAGAAAGTTGTAGATACATGTCTTATGCTTATTAATGATTAATCACCCAAACATTCTGTATTTAATTCTGTATTTATATATATTTATTTTAGTTTTGGATGTATTGAGACAGAATTTTATACCCTATTAGATCTGGATTTTTCTCCATGAACTTGCCAGGGAGCTCTCCCAATATGACTAATAAGTAGCCAGTCAGTTCTTGGCACACAACAACTTCCCTTCTATGCCATTACCTCAGAAAATATGTGAAGGCAGAGAGTCCTCTCATCACCATAAAAAGTCACCTTATTAGGGACAGGTGTAGATTGCTGTTTAGGAGGCCAGCTGACTTTTGTAGGATTGGGCTGTAGGTTTGCCAAGTGTTGTATGGTACTTTGTATTGAGGCAATAATGCCAGCTACAGTGCATCTGGAAAGTATTCACAGAGTTTCCTTTTCCCACATTTTGTTATGTTAAGGCCTTATTTCAAAATGGATTACATTCATTATTTTCCTAAAAACTCTACAAATAATACCTCATAATGACAATGTGAAAGATGTTTGTTTGAAATCTTTGAAAATGTATTAATAATAAAAAACAAAAAATCACATGTACATAAGTATTCACAGCCTTTGCCATGACACTCAATATTGAGCTCAGGTGCATCCAGTTTCCACTAATCATCCTTGAGATGTTTCTACAACTTGATTGAAGTCCACCTGTGGCAAATTCAGTTGTTTGGAAATGATTTGGAAAGGCACACACCTGTCTATTTAAGGTCCCACAGTTACCAGTGCGTGTCAGAGCACAAACCAAGCCATGAAGTCCATAGAATTGTCTATAGCCCTCCGAGACAGGATTGTATCAAGGCACAGATCTGGGGAAGGGTACAGAAAAATGTCTGCAGCATTGAAGGTCGCAATGAGCACAGTGGCCTCCATCATCCGTAAATTGAAGAAGTTTGGAACCACCAGAACTCTTCCTAGAGCAGGCTGCCCGGCCAAACTGAATGATTTAGGGAGAACTGCCTTACTCAGGGAGGTGACCAAGAAGGCAATGGTCACTCTGACGGAGCTCCAGCGCTTCTAGGTGGAGAAAAGAACCTCCCAGAAGAACAACTATCTCTGCAGCACTTCCCCAAACAACCTGTATAATAGAGTGGCCAGACGAAAACCACTCCTCAGTAAAACGTACATGACAGCCCACCTGGAGTTTGCCAAAAGGCACCTGAAGGACTCTCAGACCATGAGAAACAAAATTCTCTAGTCTGATGAAACAAAGATTGAACTCTTTGGCCTGAATGGCAAGCGTCATGTCCAGAGGAAACTAGACATTGCTCATCACCTGGCCAATACCATTCCTACAGTGAAGCATGGTGCTTGCAACATCATGCTGTGGGGATGTTTTTCAGGAGCAGGAACTGGGAGACTAGTCAGGATCGAGGGAAAGGTGATTGCAGCAATGTACAGAGACATCCTTGATGAAAACTTGCTCCAGAGCACTCTGGACCTCAGACTGGGACGAAGGTTCATCTTCCAACAGGACACCGACCCTAAGCACAAAGCCAAGATAACAAAGGCGTGGCTATGGGACAACTCTGTGAATGTCCTTGAGTGGCCCAGCCAGAACCCAAACTTGAACCAGATTGAACATCTCTGGAGAGATCTGAAAATGGCTGTGCACTGACCCTCCCCATCCAACCTGATGGAGCTTGAAAGGTCCTGCAAAGGAATGGGAGAAACTGCCCAAAAATAGGTGTGCCAAGCTTGTAGCATCATACTCAAAAAGACTTGAGGCTGTAATTGGTGCCAAAGGTGCTTCAACAAAGATTGAGCAAAGGTTGTGAATACTTATGTACAGTACATGTGATTTTTTTAGTTTTTTTTTCAGTTTTAATAAATTTGCAAAGATTTCAAAACAAACTTCTTTCACATTGTGATTATGTGGTATTTCTTCTGGTGCAGTGGTGAGCAAGTGATTTTTGATAGTTACATGTTCTTTTTACATTATGTGGTATTGTTTGTAGAATTTTGAGGAAAATAATGAGTTTAATCCATTTTGGAATAAGGCTGTAACATAACAGCCTTATTCCAATGCAATGAATACTTTCCAGATGCACTGTATTGGGTAGGTGATGAGCAGCAGTGGTGTCGCTAGGGGTGGCTATTGAGGCTATAGCCCCGAATCTGGGGCCCATAGCCCCGAGTCTCTTGCCGCAGGGGTCCCTGTCTAACCAGCAGGCCGTGGCCTCTCTGCACCCGGGCCCCGGGTGCAGCGGGTGGGCTGCATGGGAGAGCTGGGCAGGCGGATGACAGAAGCGAGCGGGCGGACGAGCAGAGATGACATCATCTATCCGCCCGCCCCACATCACCGCTCTTCCTCCCTCACAGCGCGGGCCTCTTCAATGACGGAGGTGTGGTGGGGAGCAGCGAGATGACATCATCTCTCACTGCCCGCCCCGCATCACCGCACTCCTGTCCTCACTCAGAACTAAATGGACCAGTGCTGCCAGCCTGTGTCAGGGCTGGGCTCAGCTCTTCCCTCTCAGAGCAGGCTGCTCAGCTGTCAATTGCCAGCTCCAATCTTTTCCACAGTGACTCACCTGATGATGATATCCTGTTCGTTAGTCCTGCTGGTTACTTAACTACCTGGCATCCGCGCTATAGCCGAATGACGGCTACAGCGCGGACCTACATTCCCGGGAGGCCGTCATATGACGTCCTCCCCTGTGCACGCTCCCTGCGCGCGCCCTGCGGGGCGCGCACCGGGCGCGTTGTGATCACCGAGTCACTGAGACTCGGCTGATCACCGATCTGTGTAAGGGGCCGGTCCCGGCCCCTTACCATGTGATCAGCTGTCAGCCAATGACAGCTGATCACATGATGTAAACAAAAGATCGGTAATCGTTTTTTTTTTTTACTCACGCTGACAGCGCGAGTAGAAAAAAAAGCCGATCACCGGATCGGATGTGAGGGACATCGGTCCCCAAGTGGAAGAGGCACATCTGCCTCATCAGTGCCCAATAAAAGTGCCACCTAATAGTGCCCACAGTGCCACCTAATAGTGCCCACAGTGCCACCTAACAGTGCCCACAGTGCCACCTAACAGTGCCCACAAGTGCCACCTATCAATGCCCACCTGTAGTGCCAATCAGTGCCACCTGCCAGTGCTGCCCATCACTGCCACCCATCAGTGCCCATCACTGCCACCCATCAGTGCCCATCACTGCCGCCTATTAGTGCCCATCACTGCCGCCTCATCAGCGTACATCAATGAAGGAGAAAAATTACCCGTTTAAATTTTTTTATAACAAAATATAAAAAAATAAACTTTTTTTAAAAAAAAAAATCAGTTTTTTAAATTTTTTTAATAAAAAGTAAAAACCGCAGAGGTGATCAAATACCACCAAAAGAAAGCTCTATTTGTGGTGAAAAAATGATAAAAATTTCATTTGGGTACAGTGTTGTATGACCGCGCAATTGTCATTCAAAGTGCGTCAGCGCCGAAAGCTGAAAATTGGTCTGGATAGGAGGGGGGTTTAAGTGCCCTGTAAGCAAGTGGTTAAGCTGTTCAGTTCAGTTCCTCTCTGCCTTCGCCTTGGTCAACATATCAAGAGACTCTCTCCTGTGTGCCTGTTAAAGACTTGTTTGGCTGACGTCCATTCTGGTTTCCAGATCCTGCTTGCTGTTCCACTACGCTGATTCTCCGGTTTCCTGATTTCCTGGCCTGTCCTGAAGTACGCCGATCCCTGGCTCCATGATGTCCTGGCTTATCTGACTATCTGTTCCGGTTACCAAACTCTGGCTATGTTTTGACTACGTTTGCTCTATTTACCTTTTACCATTATTATTAATAAACAGTGTGATTTTACTGCACTTCTGTCTCAGTCTGATTCATGGTTTCTGACAGCCTGCCACCAATGCAGCGACAATGCAAATTTGGTGGCACTGGCTGGCATGGCAAGTGACAATCCGCAAATAGTGGCAGGCGATCATCCACATCTGGTGCCAGGCAACGTGGCAAGTGACAATCCACATCTGGTGCCAGGCGACAGTGGCAAGTGACAATCCACATCTGGTGGCAGGTGACGTGACAATCTGCAAATGGTGGCAGGTGACGTGACAAGTGACAATCCACATCAGGTGGCAGGCGATGGTGGCAGGTGACATCCACATTTGGTGGCAGGTGACAATCCACATCTGGTGGCAGGGGACGTAACAATCTGAAAATGGTGGCAGGTGATGTGGCAAGTGACAATCCACATGAGGTGGCAGGCAACAGTGGCAAGTGAAATTACACATCAGGTGGCAGGTGACGGGGGCAAGTAACAAGTTGCACCTGATGACAGGCGACGGTGGCAAGTGACAAGCTGCACCTGGTGACTGGCGATGGTGGAAAGTTACAAGCTGCACCTGGTGATAGGCGACGGTGGCAAGTGACAAGCTGCATCTGGTGGCAGGAGATGTGGCAAGGGCTCCCACTGATTCTGCATTATGGTGAGTTGAACCACTTCATGATATATTACAATGTTCAGTTACCGAAATCTGGCTATGTTTTGACTACGTTTTCTCTATTTGCCTTTATTATTATTAAACAGTGTGATTTTACTGCACTTCTGTCTCAGTCTGATTCATTGTTTCTGACAGCCTGCCACCAATGCAGCGACAATGCAAATTTGGTGGCACTGGCTGGCATGGCAAGTGACAATCCGCAAATAGTGGCAGGCAATCATCCACTTCTGGTGCCAGGCAACATGGCAAGTGACAATCCACATCTGGTGCCAGGCGACAGTGGCAAGTGACAATCCACATCTGGTGGCAGGTGACGTGACAATCTGCAAATGGTGGCAGGTGATGTGGCAAGTGACAATCCACATCAGGTGGCAGGCGACGGTGGCAGGTGACAATCCACATCTGGTGGCAGGTGACAAACCACATCTGGTGGCAGGTGATGTGACAATCTGAAAATGTTGGCAGGTGACGTGGTAAGTGACAATTCACATCAGGTGGCAGGCGACAGTGGCAAGTGACAATCCACATCTGGTGCCAGGCGACAGTGGTGGCAAGTGACAATACACATCAGGTGGCAGGTGACGGGGGCAAGTAACAACTTGCACCTGCTGACAGGCGACAGTGGCAAGTGACAAGCTGCACCTGGTGACAGGCAATGGTGGCAAGTGACAAGCTGAACCTGGTGACAGGCGACGGGTGCAAGTGACAAGCTGCATCTGGTGGCAGGAGATGTGGCAAGGGCTCCCACTGATTCTGCATTATGGTGAGTTGAACCACTTCATTATATATTACAATGTAATAATAGAAATAATGCGCTTCAATCACCCTAATACCATATCAACCATGGTGCCGTGGTGATTGAAGTGCCAACACCAGCCATTACCCATGAAAAATTGCTTACCATCCCCCCCCCCCCAGGCCTGCAAAAAGGTTGGTGATTGCTGCTATGGGCTCTAGCCTCAGATCTTTTGCAGACCTAGCAACGCTCCTGATGAGCAGTATAATTTTGTCACAGGAAGTGCTTTGATACAATCTTTGAGCCACAGACAATATCGGTTTCAGATTGCCATAGATAATTGCTTTTAAAATTTGTCTCAATCAGAGCAATACTTTTTTCCTGACCCCATGAGTTCTTTCATTGCACTACATTCTTGCCTGCAGGATCACTGAAATGAGAAGCTGGATAGGCAGGGTTTGCCTACAGCTTGATGGTAGACAGAGATTGTCAACCTGGGACAGATTCTGTCAGCCTGACTTCAGCTTGACATATTACAGGATCATCACAGGATCATCTGTGCTCCTTTAAGGTTGTGTGCCTCTCGTTCCAGCCTAAATATTGAAGTGGCATTTCAGTCAAGTCATCTTTTAGGTTTGGAAACATTGAAGAAGGGTTAGAGCCGTTGTCATGATATTACAGGCTATACATACCCATACTAAATGTTAGGTCATATGCAGGTGATTATAATACAAAAATGTCCCACCAGTGGCTTTTTAAACAGAACTTTAGTCAGCAATGTAATTTATGCCAAATAGATGACCACCTTTTATAATCCTACCCTGTGATGTACAGTAATTTCCTTTAAAAATATACCAAAAAAGCACTCTTAGTAAGTCTGTAACAAAGTTGTTTGACATGTGCATACACAGCAGAGGGCTTGGTCACAGTATGTGAAATACTCTTTAATTTGCTCTTTATTTTGTCAGGGTGAGAACCCACCAGCAGTGATTGTTTTCTCAATGCCTGTATAGATGTAGGAATGATGCAAGCATCTCCATACTGCATATTATTGGGATTTGCTTGTAAGCGCATTTAGATAGGAAGATGAGCAAGGAAATGATTCCAAGATGGTGCGTGCATTACCATGTAGTGGGCTTCATTGAATAAGCACTATTGGGCAGGTAGCAAAAAGAAATTGCAAATAGGGAATCCTGTAGGACAGCCCCTTGAATAGCTCCTGCACAGCTGAAGCTCCTATTTCTCTGTTCTGATACCAAAATAACTGGACACTTGTCCACAAAGGTAGAACCTCTCCTAGTGTGATGTGTAATTTCCAAAAGGATGTTATCTTGGGCACCCACTTGAAGGGTACTTGGATTCTGGCAGAAACTGTTGCACTGTTATGGAAGCTCATGGCGTTTTCCCATCTTTGTTTTTAGTTTCTGTTTCCCTCTCTTTCCCCCTAGACCACTAGTTTTAGCCTCATAGAGGCTGTTTCTTTACATTTGTGTTTCCTGTTTCTCCTATCTTTTTCTGTCAGTCCTTATGTCACTTCTACATTCCAAAGGCACTTCCTCCCTTCCTTTGGTTCAGTTTGGGAGAGTGTAGGTGGAAGAGGGACATAAGAATACAAAGAGCCCTGGGGGCATTTGTGGCCTATTTAAATCCGGTGGTGACCTCAGCTATTGCTGCTATCTCCCAGGCTTGTTGTCCTCCCACATTCCAGTCATTAGACCAAATATTATGGGGATTGAGTTCAGTTTTCTAAAATCTATCCATTAACAGATACAGATATCTGGCAGATGCACCTTTAAAGTATACATATCCTTAATGAGACTGGCTGAGCATGTCACCTTACAGCAGGATAATATGGCAAATTTCAAGGATGTCATGTACTGACATGCATACACAGACTTGCACACATACATACACATACACAGAATGTATGCAGTGGCAGCAGCCACTTCCATAGTCCTCTTTTTTTAAATTTTTCTAACACCTTTAAAAATGTGGGTGAACAACATTAAAGATGCTTTAAAATGAACATAGATAAGGCAGTCATCAACACACCCCTTGTCAGATATCATAGTTACATAGTAGCGGTAAGGTTGAATAAAGACAATAGTCCATCCAGTTCAACGTGTGTTGGTGTACGTGTGTCAGTGTCGATAAACATTTCCAACATCCCTGTATATTGTGTTCACTAAGATACACATCCATCAGCCATTGCAAGCTGGATAAGGCAGCAGATTCCCATAGTGATCAGGAGCTAAAGTATTGTCTATTGCCATTGTTTTTTTTTTAAGTAAAGCATTTTTCTTCAACAGAACCCATCTATGTTGTTTTGTATGTCATTATTGGTGAAATGGTGGGCACATGGGAAATTCCTATTAAATAATTACCCAATTTTTCCTTTCCTGGTGCCTCACCATGTCAGCTCTGTTACCCACCCTTGGGCTATCTTATTAGAATGTTGGCTGTGCATAAGAATAAGAGCTTTATAGCTATTTAACAGGGCTCTCCATATGCCGCGTACACGCGATCTGACTTCTCGTCGGAAAAAGATATGATGGCTTTTCCGACAGGATTACGCTCAAGTTTGCCTTGCATACACACGGTCACGTAAAAGTTTGCTGATCTTACGACCGTCAAGAATGCGGTGACGTACAACACTACGAGGTGCCGAGAAAATGAAGTTCAATGCTTCCAAGCATGCGTCAAATTTTTCCAAGCATGCGTAGGAATTTTGCACGTCGGAATTGCCACAGACGATCGCATTTTCGGATAGGAACTTTTCCGACCGAAAAAATTGAGAGCATGCTCTCAATCTTTTGCTGGCTGGAATTCCGCCAGCAAAAGACCGATGGAGCATACACACAGTCGCATTTAGTATAGTATATAGTATACTGCAGCACAATATACTAAAAATACATACAGGTATACTGGACAATCACAAAAATATCTAGTGAATATTTATGTAGCAGGGTCCCAGGCCTCCTTCAGTCTAATGAGAACCTCTAGGCCCAGAGATAGCTGACATCCTTCTGTATATGGTGGGTTGTGAGGTATAGTGGATGCAAGGTGGTTAAAGTTATTGGGCCCCAGACACTTCTTGAGTGAAAAAGAGATTTTTATTTATCTTAACAAACTTTTGGGGGAGAGAGGGTTGGGGCCAGGACAGACTCCAAGACTTCAATAGGTGGACAGCCATGCAGGGAAAGGCATCCAGCAAGACGCCACATCTGCATGTGCAGGAATGCTGTCTCCTATAGCAACAGTCTTTAACAGTTCCTAACACAAAGCGTAACAGTTCCTTTCACTTCCGCTACAATCACTTATTGTAGTTCTTCAGCCCACTGAGCTCCCGGTCTCTCACTAAACCAACTGATTCACTGACACTGAATCCCTTGAGCTCCTCCAATATTCACGGTGGTATCTTCCTCAAGCGTCACACCCGCCTCTCTGCTGGGTCCCTAGCTTGGCACTCAAGATACCTCTCAAGCTTCACCCCACTGGCCTGCTTGGTCCCTGACTTGACACACAAGGCTGCTCTGCAAGTGTCACCTCTACTGGCTGAGTCCCTGGCTTGATACCCACTGGCGTTTCCCGATCCCTCACAGTCCCTGGTTGGTAAGAATGCTGCTCCGGTACTTGCTTCAGTTACTCCCTTAGTGGTGACAGCTTCCCTTCTACTTCCGACCACGACAGGTTCACCAGCCGCCAAAACCGGCACTTCTGGTTGGAATGCAATCCCAACCCTGCGCTGCTCTCTTACTTCTGGATAGGCCCTCAGACAGCCTAGCAGCCAGATGTCCCCAGCATAGGCACAAACTCTGGCCTAGCAGCCCGGGCAATATGACACACGTCCACCCAGACAGCCATCCAGGTGGCACAGAACACAGATCACCTGACCTCTCCCAGCAGGTCAATGGATCCAAGAAAACTCCTGCCCATTGGCTGAGACACCCACATACCCATAACCTGACCTTGGGTTGCCCTTCTCATATCTAGTACCACCAAGTACCCGGCCACCTAGTGGTAGAAGAGAAAAGTGCAACAAGGCCAAACTTAGGGAGAAATCAACAGATCTCTAACAATCAGCCAGGATGACAAGTAAATTTGTGAGGAGCAATCCTGCCTAAACTCCAGGGTGCTACATGTAAAATGAACAGACACACCAATAGCAGTTTTGATATAAAGCATAAAACAAAATTTGGACATCAAAATACATAGTTAAGTTTCTTACACATAAAAATGACCATAAACATTACACAAAATAACAAGACTTAAACATACACGCCTATTGCAAATATCCACAAAATAAAATAATACTTCTCCCTGGTAGTTGAATGTCAACAGCTCACACTGGATATGTGGATAAACAGGAACAGGACAATGAGGAGTCCTGACTGCATGCTTGATCTTTCCGCAGCTCCAAAAATATTCTCTTCCCCCATGGTAGGTACTCTATATTTATAGTCCTGTATACCAGAGACCACCCACAGGATGTAACTATACCTCTTGACCACTCACAGGTCATTTTGTAAGTAATGTCAGCAAGCCATGTTTGCCCCCCCCCCCCCCTCCAAACCACATGGTCAATTGAATATGCAGCAGCCATCTTTAAACACACGTCAGTTTGTTCACTAACGAGAGATATTATTACACATGTATGGGAACATTTGTTATGAATCAGTTAAAAATATCCACGACTGATACAATCCAATTGTTGGTCCCATACATAGGCTATAATTACAATGCATACTTTTCCACTTCTCGTAGGGGCCTAGCTTTCCTTATTTTTTTTTTTCCTATACACATCACACACATAACACAAAAGTACAAACTATGCCTACAATATGCACAAGCTGACTATCTTACTAGCAAATAAGCATGTCTTTGCTCAGAGTTCAACTCAAAACGTCTCCAAAGTGCTCCAGCTCCCAGCACATATGTCTTGCCTCTCTGTTTTTTAGAGCAACTCTCCTCTTTGCTTTCCATGCTTGTTCAAAAGTCCTCAGCTCCTTCCCTATATTTCCTGCAAAGAGCTTCCTCTGAAACCAGTCTGACTGGTTCATTTGCATTTCAATAGGGTGAGCCTTAGATCTTTAAAACACATGGTCTTAAAAATCTAACTATACTATACTAACTAAAAAATGAATATACTATAAAATCACCTACTGTAAATATCCATAGCAACCCATTCCACCTCTTATTTTTATAGCATGATATTTGAAAAAAATGTAAAGCTTCCCAATTATCTACACAGAAAGGCATTGATTTCCAGTGGAAAGAATAAACCTGCATCTCTCTCTGTGATGTCTTGGGAACACTGGCCTGCTGTTGTCTTTACAGCATGGCACTCTCTAGCAAAATGCCCCAGTCTATGACAACAAAAACACTTAAAGCGGAGTTCCACCCAAAAGTGGAACCTTCTGTTTGTGAAACTGAGCTTTTGGGGAGGGGGGGGAGCAGGTACCTGAATTTTACAGGTACATGCCTAGGCGACCGGAAGCAGAAGCTCTCCCTCCCAAAGTCTTCTGGGACATATGACAGGTCTTAGAAGACTTCAGGTCTGTCACAGACCACAGCGCTGCTCGCGCATTCGCATACACAGTGGGCACCTGACTGTGAAGCCGCAAGCTGTCATAGTCGGATGCCCATAGTAGAGATGCTGGCACCACCGAGGGAGGACACAGGGAGAACACGGCTGCAGTGGGCACACCGCAGGACCATGGGGCAGGTGAGTGTGTGTTTATTAAAAGTCAGCAGCTACACTTTTTGTAGCTGCTGACTTTTAATAAACAAACAAATGACTGGAAGTCCACTTTAATGTGACTGAATCGATCATTTCCAACCACCAAAGCTGGTGTAGGAATCTGAAGGGGGGAATTATTGGAGGAGGAGCCTCAATAGAGGGTCCTGTATCCTTTGGACAAAAATGTCAAGTACCACATCCTACCAAAAAGTTACACAAAAAGACCCTATAAGCCAGCTAAAGGACTTTAACGGTACCAATAAATTCAGTAACAAAAATATAAAACATTTTGTTATATTACAACATTGTTAAAAACATAGAAACATACAATGACATGACATGACAAAAATTCATATATATGAGATAATATTAAGGTGCTACACAGTAAAAGACTGGTTCATCATCCCTAGTAGGATCGGGTGATGACTAGCTTGCTAGTCATCAGGACAGGTTCCACTCAGAACAGGCCTCGCCATGGTCGACCAAAGAGGTTGAGTGCACTTGCTCAGCGTCATATCCAGAGGTTGTCTTTGGGAAAAAGACGTATGAGTGCTGCCACCACTGCTGCAGAGGTTGAAGGGGTTGGGGGGTCAGCCTCTCAGTGCTCAGACCATACGCCGCACACGGCATCAAATTGGTCTGCATGGCTGTCATCCCAGAAGGAAGCCTTTTCTAAAGATGATGCACAAGAAAGCCCGCAAACAGTTTGCTGAAGACAAACAGACTAAGGACATGGATTACTGCAACCATGTCCTGTGGTCTGATGAGACCAAGATAAACTTATTTGGTTGAGATGATGTCAAGCGTGTGTGGCGGCAACCAGGTGAGAAGTACAAAGACAAGTGTGTCTTGTCTACAGTCAAGCATGGTGGTGGGAGTGTCATGGTCCGGGGCTGCATGAGTGCTGCCAGCACTGGGGAGCTACAGTTCATTGAGGGAACCATAAATGCCAACATGTACTGTGACATACTGAAGCAGAGCATGATGCCCTCCCTTTGGAGACTGGGCCGCAGGGCAGTATTACAACATGACAACAACCCCAAACTCACCTCCAAGATGACCACTGCCTTGCTAAAGAGGCTGAGGGTAAAGTTGAGGGACTGGCCAAGCATGTCTCCAGACCTAAACCCTATTGAGCATCTGTGGGGCATCCTCAAATGGAAGGTGGAGGCGTGCAAGGTCTCTAACAACCACCAGCTCTGTGATGTCGTCATGGAAGCATGGAAGAGGATTCCAGTGGCAACCTGTGAAGCTCTGCTGAACTCCATGCCCAAGAGGGTTAAGGCAGTGCTGGAAAATAATGGTGGCCACACAAAATATTGACATTTTGGGCCTAATTTGGACTTTTTCACACAGGGGTGTATTCACTTTTGTTGCCAACGGTTTAGACATCAATGGCTGTGTGTCGAGTTATTTTGAGGGGACAGCAAATCTACACTGTACACTCACTACTTTACATTGTAGCAAAGTGTAATTTCTTCAGTGTTGTCACAATAAAAGATATAATAAAATATTTACAAAAATGTGAGGGCTGTACTCACTTTTGTGAGACACTGTGTATATATAAATAAAAATACTGTATATATTAATACATTTTAGGCAGGTGTGAAAAAATGGTTTCAGAAATAGAAGGGCTAAAAGTTTATCAATTAACAAAATGGAAATTAAATGAACATCAGAGAAATTCAAATCAATATTTGGTGTGACCACTCTTTGCCTTCAAAACAGAGTCAATTCTTCTAGGTAGACTGGCAGGCAGTTTATGAAAGGACCCAGCAGGTAGGTTGTTCCAAACATCTCGGAGAACTAACCACAGATCTTCTGTGGATGTAGGCTGCCTCAAATCCTTCTGTGTCTTCATGTAATCCCATGTTAAGATCAGGGCTCTGTGGGGGCCAAACCATCACTTCCAGGACTCCTTGTTTTTCTTTACACTGAGGATAGTTTTTAATGACATTAACTGTATGTTTGGGGTCGTTGTCCTGCTACAGAATAAATTTGGGACAAATCGTATGCATCCCTGATGGTATAGCATGATGGATAAGTATCTGCCTGTATTTCTCAGCATTGAGGACACCATTGATTCTGACCAAATCTCCAACTTCATTTGCAGAAATGCAGCCCCAAACTTTCAAGGAACGTCCACCATGTTTAACTATTGCCTGCAGACACTCATTATTGTACTGCTCTCCAGCCCTTTTGCACACAAACTTCCTCCTGTTACAGCCAAATATTTCAAATTTTGACTCATCAGTCCAGAGCACCTGCTGCCATTTTTCCTATGTTTTCGTGCATAGTTGAAACGCTTAGCCTTGTTTCCATGTCAGAGGTATGGCTTTTTGGCCACAATTCTTCCATGAAGAGCACTTCTGGCCAAACTTTTCTGGACAGTAGATGGGTATACATGCGTCCTACTGGTTTCCACCATTTTTATGCTGATGGCACTGCTGGACATCCTTTGATGTTGAAGGGAAGTTAGCATGTGTCTTCTCTTGACTGACCACTGCATCCATGGTCCTCAGTGTTGTACTTCAAAAAAGCAACACATCTTGAAACTCCAGTGTGCTTTAAAATCTTTGCTTGGGAGAGAATTTGCTGATGTAATATAACTACCTTGTATCTTGTTGCCATGGTGTATGACCTGTGACATTAAAATGTCTTCGACAATCTCACTTTTGTAGTGGGGTTTGGCTGTTCTTCACCCAGTTTTAGGCCTCCTACATAGCTGTTTCTGTTAATGACTTTATGTCAACCTACACGTGAAATCAACGATCATTAGCACCTGTTTGGTATAACTGGTTAATCATACACCTGATTCACATCCTACAGAATCCCTGATTTTAAAATCCCAATAAACAAACAAAAAAAAAACATATATATATATATATATATATATATATATATTTGAAAACATTTTTACTTTACAGCACTTATGCACACCTGCCTAAAACTTTTGCACAGTAATACATATATATATCTATATACATAGATATATCTATATATACAGACATATCTATATATACAGTATCTTACAAAAGTGAGTACACCCCACAATTTTTGTAAATATTTTATTATATCTTTTCATGACGACAATTTGCTACACTTTTCATGTGACAACACTTTGCTACAATGTAAAGTAGTGAGTGTACAGCTTGTATAAAAGTGTAAATTTACTGTCCCCTCAAAATAACTCAACACACAGACATTAATGTATAAACCGCTGGCAACAAAAGTGAGTACACCCCTAAGTGAAAATGTCCAAATTGGGCCCAATTAGCCATTTTCCCTCCCCGTTGTCATGTGCCTCATTAGTGTTACAAGGTCTCAGGTGTGAATGGGGAGCAGGCGTGGTAAATTTGGTGTTATCGCTCTCACTCTCTCATACTGGTCACTGGACGTTCAACATGGCACCTCATGGCAAAGAACTCTCAGAGGATCTGAAAAAAAGAATTATTGCTCTACATAAAGATGGCCTAGGCTATAAGAAGATTGCCAAGACCCTGAAACTAAACTGCAGCACTGTGGCCAAGACCATACAGTGGTTTAACATGACAGTTTTCACTCAGAACAGGCCTCGCTATGGTCGACTAAAGGAGTTGAGTGTACGTGCTCAGCGTCATATGCAGAGGTTGTCTTTGGGAAATAGACGTATGAGTGCTGCCACCATTGCTGCAGAGGTTGAAGGGGTGGGGTGTCAGCCTGTCAGTGCTCAGACCATACGCCGCACACTGCATCAAATTGGTCTGGCTGTCATCCCAGAATGGTTGTCATCCCAGAAGGAAGCCTCTTCTAAAGATGATGCACAAGAAAGCCTGCAAACAGTTTGCTAAAGACAAGCAGACTAAGGACATGGATTACTGGAACCATGTCCCATGTCCTGTTGTCTGATGAGACCAAGATAAACTTATTTGGTTCAGATGGTGTCAAGCGTGTGTGGCCACAACCAGGTGAGGAGTACAAAGACAAGTGTGTCTTGCCTACAGTCAAGCATGGTGGTGGGAGTGTCATGGTCTGGGGCTGCATGAGTGCTGCCGGCACTGGGGAGCTACAGTTCATTGAGGGAACCATGAATGCTACCATGTACTGTGAAATACTGAAGCAGAGCATGATCCCCTCCCTTTGGAGACTGGGTGGGAGGGCAATATTCAACATGATAATGACCCCAAACTCATCTCCAAGATGATCACTGTCTTGCTAAAGAAGCTGAGGGTAAAGGTGATGGACTGGCCAAGCATGTCTCCAGACCCAAACCCTATTGAGCATCTGTGGGGCATCCTCAGATGGAAGTTGGAGGAGTGGAAGGTTTCTAACATCCACCAGCTCTGTGATGTGATCATGGAGGAGTGAAAGAGGACCCCTGTGGCAACCTGTGAAGGTCTGGTAAACTCCATGCCCAATAGGGTTAAGGCAGTGCTGGAAAATAATGGTGGCCACAGAAATATTGACACTTTGTGCCCAATTTGGACATTTTTACTTAGGGGTGTACTCATTTTGTTGCCAGCGGTTTAGACATTAATGACTGTGTGTTGAGTTATTTTGAGGGGACAGCAAATTTGCACTCTTATACAAGTTGTACACTCACTACTTTACATTGTAGCAGAGTGTCATTTCTTCAGTGTTGTCACATGAAAAGATATAATAAAATATTTAGAAAAATGTGAGGGGTGAATTCACTTTTGTGAGATACTGTGTATTTATATATATATATATCTAGATATATATATCTACATCTATATCTATCTATCTATCTATCTAGATAGATAGATAGATAGATAGATAGATAGATAGATAGATAGATAGATAGATAGATAGATAGATAGATAGATAGATAGATAGATAGATAGATCAGGCTCAGACAGTCTCTGGCACATGAATATTACATGGGCATGATAAAAAAAAAAGTTGCATGACTGTATGTGCCTGTGCATGTGATTATCCTACCAACTTTCTTTTGTTCCCTGCAAGATCTGGAATTTGAGCAGGAGTGCAGAATGGCTGGAGCATTTGCATTTGATTATATACAGTATGTATATGATAGAATCTAATAAAGATCAGTCTGCACATAACTTGAGGTAAATTACAGGTAACGTTCCAAAAAAAATCAGAGGAATTTGGTTTACTGCAGTCAGGTTTCCATCTTTTGGAAGATACTCGCACATCTAAAGGGATGCTTTGGGTGCTCATTTTGAAATTGTAATGTATTATTTGACCATAACGAAGACAAGACTGTCTGCTGGTTGCTCATTTTTAAAGATGATTGCAGGATCATTAGATTGCTTAACGCCGTCATCTTCAGAGCAGAAGCTGACAAGAAACCAAGTTGACTAAAACCTTTGCAATGTATATTTTGCCTAGTGCAATCACTGTAAGTTTCACTTTGTGGGTATAGGGACTGTGGGTATAAGGTTCTGTTCATGGAGGGTCTATTTCATTGTTTTTTTGTTTTGTTTTTTAATTGGTTGAACCAGATAGACTTGTGTCTTTCTTCAACCTGCCTAACTCTAACTACAGTATGATGCTTGCACCATAAAAGTGTACGGGGTTCTACTGCAATCGTGTGGACATCATGTAATGAATCTAGCAGGAAATATGTAAACATTGCAGCAGGTCTTAGTGCCAAGATCTTGGTAAGTATAGAGGTTTGGTGATGAAGGTGGGCTACATTACCTCAGAAAGGTGGGGACAAGAAGGTAAGGAAACTTTGGAAGTTTCCTTATCTTTTAAGTAAAATGTAATTTGTAGCATGAAAGGCCTTGGTATACTTGTAAATACTTGAAGCAATTCAGCACATCTCAGCATGGCCACCACTTCATTTAAATTACCAGCCTCAGAAAAACATATGAGGAAAATTATTACATTTTATCTTTGCATTTGCATGTGGCAACTGGTCTATTATCTGAGCATACCTGAGTTAAATAACTGAATATTTTGTGAGTTATAAAGGACCTTAGCAATGTGCAATCTTCAGTATGACACAATTACCTTTGTAATATTTTTGTATATAGAAAACTTCTCTTTGGTTTCTTCAGAGTCATGTTACCATTTTGTGATTGTTGCCTTAGGAACCAGGATGATCTTCAAGGACCTTCACCAACCTTGTGTCCTTCTTGTCAACATAAACGTGAGGTAAGATCACAGCAACTAGTAAAACTATACATCTCTTGTATGTGACAAAACCAGACAAAGCTATTTGGACTGATATTTGCTATTTTATACATCGGGGGGGAATTAGCAAGGACTGTCCAACATGGAAAGTGCTCCTGTTTCTAAAATGAATCCTCTAGAAAGGTTGTCAAATGAATACATCTAATGCAAGTATATTGTTAATTTTGCACATGCAGAAATATATACATGCAGAATAAAGATTTAGAAGAATTGTTTTGGTCCACGAAGTAGTAATAATAAATAATTTCCTATCTTGCAACCAAATGTGTTTTTGTCAAACAGGAATTGACATATAGCATTTTTTTTCATAAGATGATTTAAAAATCTATGTAATTTCTGGACAATATATAGAAACTACTAAATGTTGCATGCATTTGTCATATGTGTCGCAAGTTTACACTATTGATGTATTGAAAAACATTGGACTTATAAATGTGCCCAATATTATAGGAATTAGGGAAGAGCCAGCTGTTCGAGCCGAACATAATTTTGACTTGAACATCGGGTGTTCATTTGTTCTAAAATGAACTGAACATATATGGCGTTCGTGGAAAATTCAAGCCCCGCGGAACGCCCCATAATGCACTGCGAGAACGCATTGCTGTATAATGATTGGCCAAAGCATGCACCTGACCTGCATGCTTTGGCCAATCACAGCGTGCTCTATTGAGAGAGCCATAATTGGCCAAAGGCAGGCTGCACATCCCAGACTATATAAGGCTGCTTACACGGCAGTCGTGTGTAGTGTTGTTGGTGTGGACAGAGAGATAGCTTGAGTTACATTAAGCAGGCAGGTTATTCAGTTAGTGATATAGTGATACACAGTCAGTCTAGTGTGTGTATATACAGTGGGGACGGAAAGAATTCAGACCCCCTTAAATTTTTCACTCTTTGTTATATTGCAGCCATTTGCTAAAATCAGTTAAGTTAATTTTTTTTCCTCTTTAATGTACACACAGCACCTCATATTGACAGAAAAACACAGAATTGTTTACATTTTTGCAGATTTATTAAAAAAGAAAAACTGAAATATCACATGGGCCTAAATATTCAGACCCTTTGCTGTGACACTCATATATTTAACTCAGGTGCTGTCCATTTCTTCTGATCATCCTTGAGATGGTTCTACACCTTCATTTGAGTCCAGCTGTGTTTGATTATACTGATTGGACTTGATTAGGAAAGCCACACACCTGTCTATATAAGACCTTACAGCTCACAGTGCATGTCAGAGCAAATGAGAATCATGAGGTCAAAGGAACTGCCTGAAGAGCTCAGAGACAGAATTGTGGCAAGGCACAGATCTGGCCAAGGTTACAAAAAAATTCTGCTGCACTTAAGGTTCCTAAGAGCACAGTGGCCTCCATAATCCTTAAATGGAAAACGTTTGGGATGACCAGAACCCTTCCTAGAGCTGGCCGTCCGGCCAAACTGAGCTATCGTCGGAGAAGAGCCTTGGTGAGAGAGGTAAAGAAGAACCCAAAGATCACTGTGGCTGAGCTCCAGAGATGCAGTCGGGAGATGGGAGAAAGTTGTAGAAAGTCAACCATCACTGCAGCCCTCCACCAGTTGGGGCTTTATGGCAGAGTGGCCCGACGGGAGCCTCTCCTCAGTGCAAGACACATGAAAGCCTGCATGGGGTTTGCTAAAAAAACACCTGAAGGACTCCAAGATGGTGAGAAATGAGATTCTCTGGTCTGATGGGACCAAGATAGAACTTTTTGGCCTTAATTCTAAGCGGTATGTATGGAGAAAACCAGGCACTGCTCATTACCTGTCCAATACAGTCCCAACAGTGAAGCATGGTGGTGCCAGCATCATGCTGTGGGGATGTTTTTCAGCTGCAGGGACAGGACGACTGGTTGCAATTGAGGGAAAGATGAATGCGGCCAAGTACAGGGATATCCTGGACGAAAACCTTCTCCAGACTGCTCAGGACCTTGGATTGGGCCGAAGGTTTACCTTCCAACAAGACAATGACCCTAAGAACACAGCTAAAATAACGAAGGAGTGGCTTCACAACAACTCTGTGACTGTTCTTGAATGGCCCAGCCAGAGCCCTGACTTAAACCCAATTGAGCATCTCTGGAGAGACCTAAAAATGTCTGTCCACCAACGTTTACCATCCAACCTGACAGAACTGGAGAGGATCTGCAAGGAGGAATGGCAGAGGATCCCCAAATCCAGGTGTGAAAAACTTGTTGCATCTTTCTCAAAAAGACTCATGGCTGTATTAGATCAAAAGGGTGCTTCTACTAAAAACCGAGCAAAGGGTCTGAATACTTAGCACCATGTGATATTTCAGTTTTTCTTTTTTAATAAATCTGCAAAAATGTCAACAATTCTGTGTTTTTCTGTCAATATGGGGTGCTGTGTGTACATTAATGAGGAAAAAAAATGAACTTAAATGATTTTAGCAAATGGCTGCAATATAACAAAGAGTGAAAAATTTAAGGGGGTCTGAATACTTTCCGTACCCACTGTGTATGTGTGTATATATATATATATATATATATATATACACTCTGCATTTAGTGTAGCTTATAATTAATAAATATATATATATATATATATATATATATATATATATATATATATATATATACTCTGCATTTAGTGTGGCCTATATATACAGTGCATTCGGTGGTGTATACTTTCTAATACACTTCAGGTGGTGTACACAGTATATAATACAGTGTAATGTGGTGTTGCAAAGCAAAAAATACACCATGTCTGGCAGGCCACCAAGGAGAGGCAGACGCTTACAGGCTACTAAAAGAGGGCAAGCAGCCTCTATGTCTACAGTCAACAGTGGTGGTCAGGGACATGGTACATCCTCTGCAGGTGGCCAAGGGGCAGGCTTGTAATTTGTTTCTGCTGCTGGCCATGGTATTGAGCCACAACATGCAGAACAGTTGGTGGAGTGGATAACGAAGCCGTGCTCATCCTCCTCATCTTCTGTCACCCAGGCTCAGAGTAGTTTGCCTTCCAACGCAGCTGCCAAAGGGGCCTATTCCACCAGCTCCTTGTCCACAGTCACTCCTTCCGTAGCTCCACCATCATGTACGGAGGAGTCCCCAGAATTATTCAACCACAACGTCGGTTATATGCTGCTGGAGGATGCGCAGTGATTTGAAGGCTCCGATGTTGATTCACAGGTTGAGGAAGGGAGTAACGTGAGCCTAGAGAGAGGGGGTGCCACAGAAGGACAAGAAACTGGCAGTCATGTTCCCCCAGCTGCAGCATACTGCCAAGTTTGCTCCAGTGATGAGGAGGGAGGGGATGATGAGGTCACTGACTGTACTTGGGTGCCTGAGAGAAGAGAGTAGGAGAAGGAGGAGGAGGCACAACTCCAACGAGGCAGGATGTCCTCTAGGGAGCAGCTTAAGGGCAGCGACCCTATTGCACCACACCGCCGAGCTCCGCTGGTGCAGTGTGCTGCTGACTCTCTGCTGACTTTTAAAGGTTCCTTGGTGTGGGCCTTTTTCGACACGTGTGTAGCAGATCGTACCGTTGCTGTTTGCAACCTATGTCTGAAGCGGATCAAGCGTGGCCAGAAAAGCAGCCGCTTGGGCATCACATGCTTAATCAGACATATGATGACCTGCCATGCAGTCCATTGGCAACAGCACTTGAAAGACCCACATCATAGAAAAAGGCGAACTTCTCCTTGCTCCTCATCTGAGATCTCCAACCCTACTATACCTCCAGTCCTCTCAAAAACCTGCACTGAGAGGCATGAAGGAATAGCAATCGGTGTCACAAATACTTGCAGCCAATCTGCTAGCAGTATACCACCAATTGATTTTAGCAGGCAAATTTCCCTACCCCAGTTGCTGAACCATAAAAATAAATTTGGTCCCAGCCATCCACATGCTCAGCATTTAAATGCTAGCTTGGCCAAATTGCTAGCAGTGCAACTGCTGCCTTTTCAGCTGGTAGATTCTGTCCCCTTTTCCTGAATTTGTGGAATGTGCTGTACCTCAGTGGCAGGTTCCAAAATGACATTTCCTTTAATGGAAGGCCATTCCAGCTCTCTACCAGCATGTGGAAAGCAATGTTTTGGCCTCGTTGGACAGGGCAGTCATCTTTAAGGTTCATATTACTGCTGACTCATGGTCCAGCAGGCATGGGCAGGGACATTACTTTTCCTTCACGGTGCACTGGATAACTCTGCTGGCAGCTGGGAAGGATTTAGAACAGGGTTCAGTGTTGTTGGAGCTTGTTCCGCCACCACGCCTCCAAAATGCTAGTGGTGATTCTGCCACAGCTCTCTCCTTCACCTTTTCCTCTTCTTCTTCCTCTATGGCCTCTTCTGCAGATTTGTCCTCTGAACCAGCAGTGCTCTGTAAGCGTTCAAGGTGCTATGCAAGCAGTAGTCAGGCTAAAAGATGCCATGCGGTCCTTGAGTTGGTCTGCCTAGGGGACATGAGCCACACTGGTGCAGAGATTCTGTCAGCTCTGCAGGGGCAGGCTCAGAGGTGATTGACGCCACGCCAGTTTCAGCCAGCAATGGTTGTATGCGACAATGGCACCAACCTTCTCTCCGCCCTCCAACAGGGACACTTGATGCATGTTCCATGTTTGGCACATGTCCTGAATTTGGTGGTGCAGCGGTTCTTGACCAGGTACCCAGATTACAAGATCTCCTGAGGCAGGCCAGAAAAGTCTGTGGTCATTTCCACCGGTCAAACAATGCCAGTGCACGGCTGGCTGACATTCAAAGGTAATGCAACCTGCCCACCAACCGCCTCATTTGTGACATGCCCACCAGGTGGAACTCAACATTGGCAATGCTGCAGCAGCTGCACACACAGAAGAGGGCCATCAATGAGTACCTGTGCGAGTATGGCACCAGGACAGGGTCAGGGGAGCATGGCTTCTTTTCACTACGCCAGTGGCTACTGATCAAGGATGCATGCACTGTCCTGTCACCATTTGAGGAGGTCACAAAGATGGTGAGCAGCGACAATGCACGCATCAGTGACACTGTCCCTCTAGTCTTCCTGCTGGAGCACACGCTTCGTAGAAACATGGACAGGGCACTTGAGACCGAACAGCAGGAGGAAGAGGAGGACTTCCTTTCCTCTCAAGGCCCCCTTTATCCAGATAGGCCTGCGGGCCTGTAAAACACACAGGAAGAAGAGGAGGAGGAGGACAATTGTGTCAGCATGGATACTTTCCTAAATGTACAACAATATAACTGGGTACTAACATTTATAGGTAAAGTTGATCCAGGGAAAATCCGATTGCCTCTTGGGGGATCAGGAAGGAATTTTTTCCCCTGCTGTAGCAAATTGGAGCATGCTCTGCTGAGGTTTTTTGCCTTCCTTTGGATCAACTGAGGGTATAAAATTGGGTATATTGGTATTGGTATGATATTTTTTATTTTATTTATTTATTGTTTTTAAGGTTGAACTGGATGTGTCTTTTTTCGGCCTGACTAACTATGTAACTATGATGTAGAGGATAACACTCAGCAGCAGTCTTTAAGGGATGGTTTCAGTCCCCAGAAACCCAAGGAGTTGCACGTGGCTGGGAGGAGGTAGTGACGGATAATGTGATCCTTAGTGATCCAGAGGACTCAGAATCGAATGCCTCTGCAAACTTACACTGCATGGCCTCCCTGATTCTACAAAGCCTGTGAAAGGACCCTAGGATTTGTGGTATCAAGGAGAGGGATCATTACTGGCTGGCAACCCTTCTTGATCCACGTTACAAGGGTAAAGTTGTAGAACTCATCCTGCCTTCGCAGAGGGAGCAGAAGATGAAACATGTTCAGGAGGCCTTGAAGAAAGGTTTGTGTAACGCATTTCCAGACCCGGGGAGGTTACCATATGCTGGTGCTGGAAAAAGTGTTGCTGAGGCTTCATTCGTCAGAGGAAGAGCGGTGGAGAAGTTGGCTGGCTGACCGATGAGTTTAAACAATTTTTCTGTCCTCAGCGCCAAGGTCTGATCGGTTCAAGCAACCATCGCCAGCGTCTGCATTATATGGTGCAGGAAAATCTAGGGACAAGAGCAGACTTGGAGACCTTTCCAACAGAGCATCCACTGGGTTACTGGGTCTTGAGGATGGACCACTAGCCAGAACTTGCTCAATATGCAATTGAGATACTGGCCTGTTCTGCATTCAGCGTGCTTTCTAAACGCACATTCAGTGCTGCTCAAGGGTTTGTAATAGATCAAAGAGTGCGCCTGTCCACAAACTCCGTTGATAGGCTCACATTCATAAAAATTAATCAGTCTTGGATCAGCAGCTATCAAGCACCTGATGCTGATGTAACTGATTTAATTTGCTATGGATCTGGGGTCCCTTGAAGACAGCCTATCCTGACTATCCTATTCCTCCTCAATCTTGATGATGCTAGCTTCCAACAATATTTTTGGTTTAGGGCACCACCACCCAAGGCCCAATTTTTCTGCCCCTGTTTAACAGGGGCACGTAATTACAATTTTTGATATAATATTTCAACGCAGGGCCTGTTCCTGCGCCCAACAAGAGTAATGCCCCGTACACACGGTCGGACTTTGTTCGGACATTCCGACAACGAAATCCTAGGATTTTTTCCGACGGATGTTGGCTCAAACTTGTCTTGCATACACACGGTCACACAAAGTTGTTGGAAAATCCGATCGTTCTAAACGCGGTGACGTAAAACACGTACGTCGGGACTATAAACGGGGCAGTGGCCAATAGCTTTCATCTCTTTATTTATTCTGAGCATGCATGGCACTTTGTCCGTCGGATTTGTGTACACACGATTGGAATTTCCGACAACGGATTTTGTTGTCGGAAAATTTTATATCCTGCTCTCAAACTTTGTGTGTCGGAAAATCCAATGGAAAATGTGTGATGGAGCCTACACATGGTCAGAATTTCCGACAACAAGGTCCTATCACACATTTTCCATCGGAAAATCCGACCGTGTGTACAGGGCATAGCTGTGAGGGCTTACAGTGTTCTGGCACCACCAAAACCAAAGGCCCAATTTTTCTATCCCTGTTTAACAGGGGCATGTAATTACAATTTTTGATATAATATTTCAACGCAGGGTCTGTTTCTGCGCCCAACAAGAGTAACTGTGAGGGCTTACAGTTTTCTGGTACCACCAAAAGCAAAGGCCCAATTTTTCTAACCCTGTTTAACAGGGGCATGTAATTACAATTTTTGATATAATATTTCAACGCAGGGCCTGTTCCTGTACCCAACAAGAGTAACTGTGAGTAGTTACAGTGTTCTTGCACCACCAAAACCCAAGGCCCATTTTTTCTGCCCCTGTTTTTCTACACCGTTTTTTTTTTTTTGTATTTCTGGCGCGGGGTTCCCCTTAATATTCATACCAGACCCAAAGGGCCTGGTGATGGACTGGGGGGGGGGGGGGGGACCCACGCCGTTTTTTTCAATGACTTTTATCTATATTGCCGGGACCCGACAATACATTGCAGCCGCGAAAAATTTTAAATTACATTTTTTCCTTTAGAAATGTAATTTTGTTGTGGTACTGTTATAAACATGGGAAAGATGCGCTACTTTACAGGCAGACTAAGGAGACCCCCAGGCACGATATTTAAAGGACTATTTAATTTTTATTGTTTCACTTTAAGCATTATCAAAATCACTGCTCCCGAAAAAACGCCAGTTTTTAAAACTTTTTTTTGCATTGATATTATGTCCCATTGGGCAGGACCCGGGTCCTCAACCACTTTTTATGGCAATAACTTGCATATAAGCCTTTAAAATGAGCACTTTTAATTTTTCATGTTCACGTCCCATAGATTTTAATGGTGTTCGCATGTTCACACTAATTTTTTGCTTGTTTGCATGTTCTGCTGCAAACCAAACCGGGGGATGTTCGGCTCATCCCTAATAGGCATTTATGAGAGAAAAAGAGCAGGTGTGAGGAAAAAACTGTTTGGTTACCTCATAACTCAACCTGCCAGTTATCTGACAAAAATTATTTATATAAACTGTACATCAGTTAGTATTTTTACCTTCATTATATGCTCTATATTTACTTACATGTGACATTTGCATTCTTTGCATTTTAATTTTGAACATTCAGATTGAGCTTCTTTATTCAATATTTGTTTTTTTTTCATAATGAAAATCATGAACATCAATATTAAACAATGTAAAACTATCAGAGCTCTTTCATTTTAGCAGCTTGGTGGTGGTAAAAACAGGCAGCTGAACTGCGGTTTTTATGCCTTCCAGCTGCCCACCCGAACTCTAGCATTACATAGTAAAACGTATACCAGACTAATGCCTTGCTCCAAAGACAGTGCTTGGCTCACAGCGCTAAACTCCCTCTGGAATGAGCCACAGTGCCCCGAATGGAATGAAACAACATGAGTGGGTAGCCCAAACATTATACAAAAAACAACTAGACACTAATGCCGCGTACACACGGTCGGACTTTTCGTCTACAAAAGTCCAACGGACGCTGACGGACTAAAGCTGGCTGGTAATCCGATCGTGTGTGGGCTTCTCCGGACTTTCAACGGACTTTTTTAGCCTCAAATCCGACGGACTTTAGATTTGAAACATGCTTCAAATCTTTACGTCGTAAGTACGACGGACCCCGAAATCCGCTCGTCTGTGTGCTAGTCCGACGGACAAAAACCCATGCTAGGGCAGCTATTGGCTACTGGCTATGAACTTCCTTATTTTAGTCCGGTGTACGTCATCACGTACGAATCCGTCGGACTTTTGTGTGGTCGTGTGTAGGCAAGTCCGTTCGTAAGAAAGTCTGCCGCAAGTCCGCCGAAGGTACGTCGGAAGTCTGTCGGACAGGCTGTCGGACTTTTGTAGACGAAAAGTCCGACCGTGTGTACGCGGCATTAGAGGAATGCCACTGACTTCAGTGTAGATGTAAAATCCAAGGCTTTATTAAAACAATGAAATAGTATATTCTCACAAAAATTATATAAAAAGCACATAAAGTCCAAGGGAAGCAAGCCCACTGCATCGCACAACAATGAGCAGCCACAGCGTCCAGACCATTGTGGAGCCGGCTGACAGGTGTAGAGTTACCCAGGATGCCTGGCTGCTCCACTTCTGCTGGGCTTCCTCGCTCCCAAAGGACAGCACTTGATGGATGATGGTCCCCTTGAAGGTGCAGGGTCGCAGGACGCATTTCGAGGACTCCTGCTCTTCTTCATCTAACCCATTGGGGCTACCCACTCTTATAACCTTACAGCCTGACAGGACTTTAAACATGCTGGGGCTGTAATGCTCTGCATTGAGGCCATGGCATTTTTAACCTGGGCTTCAGAGTTTGACAAGAGGCATTGCCTGGCAAACTTGCCCACTGAGATCAATCGGGCCGTACCGCAAACACGGGCCAAGCACTTGGCTCGCAATTGCAACCTAGTCCCGCAATGTACAATTACTGTTCAGCAATTTTAAAAAAATAAATAAAAATTATAAAAGGAGGCAGCAAATGTCAGCCGTTGCTCTACTGCCCTCTGAAATCCAGTCTACTGCTGATTACATTTCAGAGGACAGTTACCACTGCCATTTATTTGAAAGAGATCTTACATAAAACAGTACACCTTTACAAACATTGCATGTGCATTATCAAATGGAACTCCTAACTTCTCATTTTCATACATCGGTTTCCATCTGGTGTACTTTTTAGGAAGTTTTCTACTATAGAAATCACAGACATGACTTTTGTTAATTTGGAGCAAAAGATGCAAAGCTATTAGAAATTGGCACACCATTCAAACTACTTAATTTGGCACACTAGGTGCACCCATTCTCTCAGATATGCTTATTGGTTTATTAATTTGGTGTACACCATTCCATCCTAGTTTTTGCGCATAAATTCCTTTGCATGTATGAATGTTTACCCCCCCCCAAAATGTATCCATGTCCAAAAACAGAAAAAGCAAACAATTTACTGACCAGAAAATGTCTAAAACTAATTTGTTTACATTATTTTTCAGATGGTGTCTTCTTATATTAGACTGTCTTCACCAACATCATCTTTGCCTCCTGATTTACTTTCCGTGTTCCCTATCTCACCTTCACCAACCCAAGATATACAGGCGGATCCCACTGAGTTCACTTTACAAGAGTCACAAAGCCAGTTCTTGCCTCCATTAACAACAGGAGAGGAAAGACACAAACCCACCAATGAAGTGGCAGCAAATTTTTTGCAGCAACCAGAATCTGCATCATCTGTCAAAAATATTGAGGTTGAGGAAAGCACATCTCCACTGGTGACAAAGACTGTTCATGAAATTGGCAAAGGGGGAGAAAAGGGCAGAGGGATGCATCTTGCCATGACACAGCTGGGCATCCTTCTGGGTTGCTCTGTAGTACTGGGGATGTCCCTAGCTGCTGGCCTGCGCTGCATCCATGCCCAATACTGCCATAAACGGACGGAAGTGTCCTTCAGTGAACCAGATGACAATGTCATTACATTGAGGGAAAGTGGAGAAATGATGCATTTCAAAAAGATCAGAGAGAACAGCTTTGTGCTGGTTCAAGCAGAGTACAACTGGATTACTCCAGCACTAAGCACAAAAACACAGTAGTCCTCTATTCTAGGAGTCATTGATAAATAGATATTTTAGGTTTCTATTATGTTTTGAAGACTAAACTGTGCATTTTATGTCTACTTTATGAGATGCCACTTCAGTTAGAAAAATATTTTTATTTTATTAGAGTACAATATGTGTACTCCTCTTAGTGTTTTATCTATGAAGATAATGGAGTTGGCAGTTCTCAGTTGTGATGTGTTTGTCTGAACAAGTAAAATGAAATGATTCCTTGTACTACTTAGTTTTCTTTCTTATTTGGTGGGAAGGGGCTACATAGTCATGGAGATGAAGAGAAGAGGACATATTTGAAGTTCAGCCTAGGTGACAACCATGGCTCACTCCTTAGATACAGTGGAGGAGTGAGGGTAGGCAATGTAGGACAGAATGTGTGTTATTTGCAGGGTTACCAGATGAAAATGCAGAGAAAAAGCCAGAAAAAAAACAAATGCAGCCTGCTTATCTAAAGACTTGTAAACTGCAATATATTACAATTTTGTTTTTGGGTTAAGATATATGTAGCACGGCGCCCTAGGAGACTGCTTGGATTTACCTGCTCATCTGAATTGCTATGACCCTTTGATCCTTCCAACCCACCTGACACTCTGGGTTCAGACATCATTGCTTGCAACACATTTAAAAAATGATAAGACAGCACTGAATGCATTTATATTCTATTAACGTTTACTGGAATACTTCAGTTAAGGCATGGTTGTACAAAAAGGTAATGGTTCAACTGAGTTTGGAATAACAGCACAAACTCAGCCGAATGGCTACTATAGAATTGCCAGTTTAAACAAAAGGCAACGACAGAATATTATATACATCTACAGTATGTACAGTAGAATACCACTTGATCATAACTTGAAAGGATAAACAAGTTAAGCAGCAATACTGACAATACTTCTACAAAGAGAAACCCAGGCCGGCATGTTTAACCTCTAATCCTAATGAAAGATGCAGCTAAACATGGATAGTGTAAGGGCCCCTTAAGTAGCAATGACAGAATGTCCCCATTTCAGATCTGACGGTCTTCACTGGCAGTCAGAGCTCATTCATTGTATTCAATAGGGTGTAGTAACAGAGTGGTAGTATATCTTGTGATGACTGTAGCTAAAGAGACTTATGCACAGTGTTCTAATGAAGGTGTAGTTAAGTATCCCCAAGGCAAAGCTATCTGTGCACAGTGTCCCAATGAAACAAAGGAAAGGTTTGCAAAGATGGGCGATGGCTCTCTCACAAACGACCAGGCTGATTCCAGCTAGCGACTCCCAAATGGACGATCCGGCTGCAGACCTGTTTGTGATGATTCTTCGTTACAAAGCACGAAACATGGGTATCTGCACTGTCGAGATGGTGCTGATCAGCTGTCTGATGAACAGCAGGCAGCACTGGAGCTTTTCTCGATCTGGTAGGAATGCTGTGGACCGCGTGGTAGACTGCAATCTCACTCTCCCCGCGTGGAGAGGTTCTTCACACACGAGGCCCCAGAGGAAGAGAGAGTGAGGCGGGTCTCTGGTTTCTTTTATAGTTCTTCCCAGCAATCTCCCTGGTGGTAGCAAAGATCCCTTGGATATGTAGTCCGGGTGCATAGTCATGCAGGGGAACAGCCATCTGTTGGAACTACTAATCCCACAATCCCTTTGGTTGGGTTACCAAATATGATGTCAGTTTAATAACGTTGGGCACTAGAGGGACAACATGGTATACAGATTTTTGGCTGCTTTAGAAAAAAATGAACTGTGACATTGAGCAAGTTTTATTTTGATGCACCTGGAAAGTATTTTGCTGATTTAAACTGAATGTTCAGATGGGTTTCGAAAACCAGAAAAGGAAAATTACCAATGGGTAGGTATACAATTTTCCATTTTGTTACTTTGTAGTACTTTCAGTTGGCAGCTGAATGTGACAATATATGACAGGTGCAGTAAGTTACATAAAATTATTGATTGCAATAATCATAAAGTCCCTAAAAAGTCACATTCACATTTTTCTACATATAATTTAAGCATTGCAGCATACTCAGTATTGGTGGAGCTTAGCAATGAGTATACTGCCTTGTCTAAAGTAAAACAAAACTTTTTTTTTTGTTTTGGATATAATGCTGAGGGATTAGAACGCCTGTCAGTTTTTTTTTTATTGCTGCCTGTGCCCTCTGTAAGGAGATTCACCCTCTCTATTTGTCCTGTTTACCATTATCATTGAACATGAAAGTTAAAAGGGGCTCAAATTTTGGGTTGTCCCCAGAAAAGTAGTAGTGGGGAAATCTTCCAATGGGGACTCTAGTACTGGTGACCTGGGGGTCCCCAAGGAACTCCCTTAATTTGCAGTGATTTCCTCTCACTTCTTGTTTGGCTACGGGACAGGAAGTGAAGGGAAATCTCCACAATGTGACAGAGTAGGTGAATAAAAATCTGACAGGAGTTATAACCCTCCCTTGCTCTATCCAAAATGTAAAAAAAAAAAAGTTTTGCTTATAGTTTTACTTTAACCACTTGACCTCCGGAAGATTTACCCCCCTTCATGACCAGGCCATTTTATTGCGATATGGCACTGCATTCGTTTTAACTGACAATTGCGTGGTCATGCGATGCTGTACCCAAATTCAATGTATATCCTTTTTCACCCTACAGATAGAGATTTCTTTTGGTGGTATTGATCACCTCTACGGTTTTTATTTTTTGCGCCATAAACAAGAAAAGACTGACAATTTTGAAAAAAAAAAAATATTTTCTGCTATAAAACATATCCAATAAAAAAATTTAAAAAATCTAATTTCTTCATCAATTTAGACCAATATGTATTCTGCTACATATTTTTGGTAAAAATAATACCAATAAGCATATATTGATTGATTTGGGCAAAAGTTAAAGCGTCTACAAACTATGGGTTATATTTATGGAATTTTTATTTATTTAGTTTTCTTTTGCTAGTAATGGCGGTGATCAGTGACTTATAGCGATATTGCGGCAGACATCAGGAGACTGACACTTTTGACACTTTTTGGGGACCAGTGACACTAATACAGTGATCAGTGCTAAAAAAATATGCAGTGTCACTGTACTAATGACACTGGCTGGGGAGGGGTTAACATCAGGGGTGATCAAAGGGTTAACTGTGTGCCTGACCAGTGCTTGTGCACTGTGTGGGGGGTGCTTTTTACTAGGGGAAGGCATTGCTCCATGTTCCTGCTGTGCAGGAACATGGAGCAATGCCTTCCCTACTGACAGAACGGCGACCCGCCTTCTTTACACAGGCAGATCGCCGTTCTGGCTCTGTAACAAATTGACACAGGAACATTTGGATCTCTGGAGATGGACTTGTAACCTTGAGATTCTCCATGCTTTTTCACAATTTTTGTTCTCAAATCCTCAGATATTTCTTTGCTGGTCTTTATTTTCTCCATGACTTGTGTGGCATACAGAGACACACAAAAGAAAGGTTGAGTCAGTTTTTCACTATTTTAACTGGTTGCCTGTGTAATTTCTATATTATCAGCACCTGTTAATTGATATAGTTGAGTTTAATTACAAATTACAGGAGCATCACAAACTTGGAATGCAATTATTTCTTACAATTTTGAGAAGAAGGTGCCAATATTTTTGTCCAGTCCATTTTTGGAAGTTTGCGTGTAATGTTTTAGATTTGGCTTTTTGTTTCTCCACTTTTTTGAGTCATACCAATACAAAAAAAAGAAAAAGAAATAAACATTAGAATGCCTAAACATTTGTAATTGCAACAAATTGCTGGGCAAAGTGGTGCATTATCTGACATATTGCAGGGATGCTAATATTTTTGGCCATGCCTGTAAGTCTGACTTAGTAAAGGGCATGCTGGATGTCTGCAATGAGACCACTGGTTCCCCATAAAGAACAAGGGTCCCACTCTGCAGCTGCTGGCAAAGGAAAAGCTTTTCTACTCAGCTTTTGGCTGCTTTAGAAAAAAGTGATTTGTGACATTGAGCAAGTTTTGTTTTGATGCACATGGAAAGTATTTTGCTGATTTAAACAGAATGTTCAGATGGGTTTCGAAAACCAGAAAGAGGAAAATTACCAATGGGTAAGTATACAATTTTCCATTTTGTTACTTTGTAGCACTTTCTGTTGGCAGCTGAATGTGACAATATATGACAGGTGCAGTAAGTGACATAAAATTATTGATTGCAATAATCATAAAGTCCCTAAAAAGTCACATTCTGTAACACTGTGATACAAAGAAAACGAAGAAGCAAACAAATCTCCACTTATGGAAGAAAGCAGGGCTGTTCATCAGGTGTAAATGGATAGAGATTCCTCCCTTCCATTCGCACCTGTTTAGAAGACATGTTTAATTCTGACAGCAAGACAATGCTGGAGTTTTACCTCAGGCCAGCTCGATGCTTTTAATGTCACAACTTTCACATGTTTCCTCAAAGAGCCTCAGAGAACAATAAAATATTGTATTTGTCTATTTGCGGAGTCTTTTAAGCACCAAATAAAAGCAGAATATGTATTTCACCTTCTGCGCAGCAATTGATGCGATCTGTGAAAACGAAACTTCCCTATGGACTCTTTCAATTGACTGTCAATTTATTATAATTGCTGCATAGGATTTACTTGTAACAGAAATATTTACTAGGCGGAATAAATGGAGCCGTGTCTCAGCAATCATAGCCAGCCTCTCGTGTAATAGAAAGCTTGAACAGGCTTTCATCAGGGTAAATAGAGACCACAGCATTTATCTATAGAAGCTTTTGACTATGTAATTAACCTATCAAGGTAGAACTAAAAGAAAAACGTTTTTTTTTCCATTAAAAAGTGTAAGGGAGGGTTATAATCCCTGATAGTTTTTTTTTTGTACGCATATGTGTCCTATTGGTGAGATGTCTCCTTACTTCCTGTTCCACAGCCAAAGCAGGAAGTGAGAGGAAATGACTTTGAAGTGGAGGAATCCCTAGTTGTCACCGGAATAACCAGAATGAGAAGAGGTCTCCTTTATTCCTGTTCTAGAGACAACCCAAAATCAATGGGGACACAGACAGCATTTCAAATCTGATAGATGTTCTAATTTTTCTAATCCCTCTCTACTCATTCCAAAACTTAAAAAAATGCCTTTGGTTATATTTGAATGCCAAGTCTAAAGTCCCTTAGTTTAATTTAGTTTGTCTCAGGTGCAGTGTGGTAGACCAGACTGGATCATTTTCAATTTGTGCTGCTATTGCAGAGTGATCATCAGTGCAAAATTGGTGGTTTGGGCTCTTTTTTAAGGCTAGGTTCACATCTATGCAGTTACGGTTGATGCGGTTTTCAGGTACATTTTGGAACATGTGTTTTTGGTGCATCTTTTTCTCTTATCTCTTTAATAAACTGTGTATAGCTGGTTGTTAAGGAGCAGGCCGGGAAGTCGGCTGCTGCGTCCTTAGCAACAGATGACTCATCAGCTCTCAGCAGGGTTCCTTGCTGACAGCTGAATGTAAAAAAAACGGCATGGGACCCCCCCTAAATCCATAACCCTATCTGAGCATGCAGCCTGGCAGATCAGGAAAGGGAGGGGATGAGCGAGCGCCCCCCCTTCTGAACCATACCAAGCCACATACCCTCAACATCTGCAGGCCCCCACAACCATAGTCCAGTGTTGTGAGGAAAAGGCCCTTGTCCCCATCAACAAGGGGACAAGATGCACCAAAGCATCCCCCCATGTTGAGGGGGACCCCACGCCTTTTTTTTTTTTGCTGGCAATTCTTGTTTTTACATTCAGCCGTCAGCGGGGATGCCTACTGACAGCTGATGATTCATTGGTTGTTAAGGACGCAAAACGCAACATGCAAAAATGCATGTAAAAATGCAACACTTGCGTTTTTGGCATGGGTTCATTGAAGTCGCATAGATTTCAATTTGTACCATAGGAAACCATGTTAAATGGACTGCAGTTTGTTTCAGCAAGCTGCAAATCGCACTAAAAACCCCATGTGTGTGAACCTAGGGTTAAAGTGGAACAAAACTCTCTAACTAATAAAACTAATAAACCCTTGTGCTGCTAGCCTTAGTAAATTGATAGAGTAGTATATTATATGAACTTGTTTTAAAAGTTTTCTTTTACATTTTTTCAGTTACTTCCTGGCTTCTGGCCTAGGTCAAAATTATCACCAATATCCCAGAACTCTTCAAGGGCATTTTATGTCCTTTCATCTGGAAGAGGAGAGGAGGAACCTTCTCAGCTAAGCACACCCTACTGCCTGCATGCCTGAGCCAAGGGCAGATGGGTTCCATGAAGTAAATGCTAAATTAATCATTTGCCTTTATTAAATATGGCCCTGTCTAGAAATGCAAGGGGGTGTTTTTCAAAGTGATTTCTCAACAAAATAAAGCACGGAGACATGGATGGATGGGTGATTTGCTTTGAATGAAAAAAAAAAAGAATTAAATAGCGTTTTCAGGGCCAAAAGGGCCACACTGAGCGAGAAGGCATTATTATTTTGTAATGTACAATGATACACTAAAATCAGAAACATGCTACTTTAATTGGTGGGTAGCCATATGTTCTTTTTTAGTGACAGATTCCATTAAGACACCAAATTATAGGGTGGGGCAGGGGTGTCACATAGTCCCCCATGCAAAAAGCACTGGGTATTGCTTTAGGAACTACTGTATGTAGTGACTGCTTTGCAGTTAACATGTTGCTTTGCCTACTGTAAGCAATGTATAGTCCTTCTTTGACAAAATAGCTGAACTCAATTAAGCCAATCAGGCAGTGTCACCTGTACATGTATTGCTTGTAAATTCTCCCTTGTTTCCTTGTATACCTATGTAGTGAATCTATGTAGTTTGTCTCTCTTTCAGTGGCATCTGGTGGTAATTTTTTTTGGGGGGGCGGCAGCAAATAGTGCACCCACAGCCACCACCCATCGGTTGGGTAACCTGCACCACTAACCCCCCCGGTCTGGTTGGTCGGGTTGGGAGCACTTACCCCATCTATGGCGGTCACCGTTTCACGCGGGCGGCAGGCGGTGGGCATCACGGCCAGCTTCCCCTTCCCCTGCTCTCCTCTGGTGGCTTCCGTCTCCTCCCTCCTTCTCCCCCCTACTCGGCGGCCAATCGGAATGTTTCTCCTTTCAGCCATATGGGAAACGGGTCCCAGACCCGCTTCCTGATTGGCCAAGAGGAGAATCAGTGTGAAAATAGCAAATATTCATTCGCTATTGTCACACAACTGGGTGGGCTTGGGGCGCAGTGCCCTGCGCCCAAGCCCACCCCTTTTTTTAAGCCTATTAGAGCCTCTGGCTGTAATCACATGCTTCAAACCCCCCATTGGAATTCATGCATCCGGCATCCTGCATGGGGGTCGGACGCATTGATGGGGGGGCATAGACCGAGCTCCCCTAATGGACGGGCCGCCCCTGCTCTCTTTATACATAGTCCGCTGCTTTCTGGGACTGATAACATGAAGTATGTGGGGCTGCCACTGCTGACCTCTGCTCTTGAAATGGTAATTATCTGACTATCATGCTGATGCATTAGTTTCAGTATTTTTTGAGACACTAACACAGATCAAGTGTAGACACATGGAATTCTGACCTTTCTTTGGATTTCGCTTACATCATGTTTTTCCCAGGGGGTGAAATTATAATATATTTTGGCAGACACAGCCAAGCAACTAGCATTTTTGAAAAGGCAGAATAAGGCTCGATTCACACCTATGCATGTTGCTTTTGAGCGTTTTTGGAGGTTTTTTTTTCATGCTTGCCACGTTTTTGAGCAGCGTTTTTGCCGCGATTTTGCCACGATTTGCGTTTTGCTTTTTTTTTTTTTTAAAAATTAAAAAAAAAAAAAAAAAACGGCAAAAACGCATCAAAAACGCTGCAAAAACGCTGCAAAAACGGTGCACTTGCGTTTTTGATGCTTGTCCATTGAATTGTATTACATGCAAAACACTGCATTTTGCATGAAAAAAAGTCCCTGACCCTTTCCAAAAATGCAGAGAAACAAAAAGGCATTGATGTGAACATGTTCCATAGGAACCCATGTTAAAAAATTCCCGTGCATTTCTGCAAAATGCAAAATGCATCAAAAAACGCGCTAGTGTGAATGGAGCCTAAGGCTTTTTATTTTTAACCACTTTTTTCTTGTCTGTAATACATTTTGAGTAACTGAGAAAATAGTATTTGGAGGCATAAAACAGGGACAACATGGATAACAAATAAAAATTAATATATTGTATCAACCATCTATGCATATAATGTTAGCCTAAAATCCATATTGGATTTATCCACGTTCTATGAACGCAGAGCACTCAGACAAGCCAGAGGACACCTGTGTGCCGGGAAATCTGGGAACCCTCCAGAACTCTTGTGTGGTCTCTAATACATATTATCCTGACTTCAGACACTCTCATCTAAATGGCTGCAGTATGGCAGAGTATGAGATCTCTGCTACAAACTATTCTACAACTGCTGAGAAAGAATAATCATTCAAAGAGTAATGAATTATAGTAGTGTTCCCCTATAGACAGCTTGATAGATTGCTTACAAGTCACTGTAATGTCCTAATACACTGATGAAGCAGACAGGACTCTCACTGCTGTGCAGAAACAAATGAGGATGTCAAGCATGATTCATTATAACATCTTAAGGTGATGCTCTTCTAATCACGGGGCTGGCAAAAAAAGCGACCCCAGATTGTTCTGCGGGGTGAAGAGGTCATAAGTGCCTGGGTGCTGCTGTAAATTGTGCGGCCCAGAACAGGTTACACTTCCAATTTTTAATGCGCAATTACTTATTATACAGCAAATAAACATTGCCCTGTCAAAGATCTCCATCCCTTAAACATGCCATTGGACGAAAGCAGTGCATGTAGTTCAGAATTAAACCACTTTATATTTTAGATAAGATGATAAGATACAGAGCAACAAAAGAATTGTGTATGGCCAGTTCTTGTCATAGCATTTTTACAGCCACAGCATGGGAAAACTGCAGGTTATATGCTGTCTCACATTTTAGTTTTCCGGATACTACGACCCCAATTCCAAAAAAGTTGAGACAATGTGTAAAATCTGATGAAATCCATGCTGCCCCTTTAAATCCACCACTAATATTATTATATCAGCATCAAATCATCCAATATACTTATATTGTGGAAAAAACAAACCAAATAATCAAAATAGCCAAATAAATGTCCAATATTGCCCCTGCAAACTTTGGTGGTCTCTTGTGCCAGTGAACAACTTTCTTTTTTAGAAAGCAATGCCAGTGCCGTGCTCCCCTCCGTTGTTCCCACACTCACCAGTGTGGACTCAATGCCATATGTCAAAAAAAACTTGGATTGCAAGTATTCCCAGGCTCATAAAAGCTCATAAGGACTCTCCTCTGCTCCTTTCCTTCTTCCACAGATCCTCCAGAAAAGTAACGTGCTTGGTGCCTCTCACATGTAAAGGAGGATACCCCCATAGTGTAACTCCTCTTTTAATAAAAACAAAACAATGTATACAATAGGTTGCATTTACTTCTAAACAGGATGACACTAGCATGTACTGAACCCAGAAGCACCGCAGCAGTGTGCTCTTCACAGGCCGGAAGTGAGGTCATCGGTTGACCCTGGCTTGTTTCACAGGGCATCTTAAGCTTCTGAAGAAGCAATGTGGCGGGGGGGAAACGCGTAAGTCAGGGTCAACCAGTGATGTACCTTCTGGCCAGTGGAAAGCACGCTGCTGCTGCGCTTTTTGGGCTCAGGACACGCTATTGGTATACTGTTTAAATGTAAGTGCAACCTATTGTATACATTGTTTTTAATAGTTTTTTTTTTTCGAGGATCTGTGGAAGGAGGAGAGGAGCAAGGGAGATTCCCTATGAGCTTTTATGAGCCTGGGAATACCTGTAATCCAAGCATTTTTGACTCTGATGCCATATGGCAAAGATTCCACAATGTTTGGTGAGTGTGGTAACAATGGAGGGGAGCATGGCACTGTCATTGCTTGCACTAAATAAGAAGTTGTTCACTGGCACAAGAGACTGCACCAGTTTATGGCAGGGGCAATATTGGACATTTATTTGGCAGTCAATCCAGTCATGTTTGTTTTTTGTTTTTTTTGCACAATATAAGTATATTAGATGATTTGATGCTGATAAAATAATATTGGTGGTGGGGCAGCGCTGTGAATCCTGTATATCATCTATTGAGATTATTAGCCTTTGTAACAGCAGCATACTCAGTTGTTGTAGACAATTTGTTGCAGACCATTTATGTAAATAATTTATTTACATTTTTGCACAATTTTATTCACACCTTACATTTTTCCACATAGATTTTTATATACCGTGATTAATATGTAATTGGGGCGCATTTCACCATCCTAGCGCGGGCAAATGAAGATAGATTTTAGTGTGCAAAATCTACTCAATGATTTGAAAATCTCATAAATCCATATTTTACTCACAATAGGAAATAGGAATAGGAATAGGAAAACATATCACATGTTTAAGCCGAGAAAAGGAAGAGCTGAAAAGACATTTTGCAAATAAGTAGGTTAATTGGTAAATGGTCAATAAGATGATTAGGCATAAAAAGAGCATCTTAGATAATCAAAGGGGTTGATTTACTAAAGGAAAACAGACTGTGCACTTTGCAAAGTGCAGTTGCACTCTGCAAGGGCAGTTGCTCCAGCGCTTATTAAATGAGGTAAAGCTTCACTTTGCAAAGAATACCCAATCACGTGCATAGAAAATTTAAAGGAAAACAGCTTTTTTGCTTGCATATGATTGGATGATGGAAATCAGCAGAGCTTCTACTCATTTACTGAGCTCTGGAGCAACTGCTCTTACAGAGTGCAACTGCTCTTTGCAAAGTGCACAGTTAATTTGCCTTTAGTAAATCAACCCCAAAGTGTCTCAGAAGTGAAGATGGGCAGAAGTTCACCAATCTATAAAAAGCTGCATCTAAAGATTGTCAAACAATTTCAGAATAATGTTCCTAAACGTAAAATTGCAGAGACAAATTTGACATTATAGGTGAACACAAAGCCCTATATGATGCCAAAGAAAAAATTAACAACAATGACTAAACATAGTAGGTATAAACAAATGAATACAGGCCCAGGTAGGATGTGAATGTCAAATCTGGACAACCAAACTTTCAAACAATAGTGAAGTTTGGCATATGCGCAAAAAAAGGGAAAGGGGGCAGGAACCCCACAGGAAAAAGAAGAGCAAGAGGAAGGTAAGACAAGAAAGAAGAAAAGGGGGGGGGGGCAAGGGGAACATGGACTCTGGATATTTAGGGGTGTCGGTCACAGGTACCCAACGCTAGTTGGGGGAAGTGAAGGGAATGTATACGTAAGCCAAAGTTCCCAAATATTAAGAAACTTGGCATGAGAGTCCTTGAGGATACTGAACATGTGTTCAATGAGCATCAAAGCAGTCATGCGGTCTCTCACGCCCTAGAAGGGAACCGTGCTTTTTTCCCCGGTTTGATCAATTGTTCTCTTAGCTGACAGAAATAGGTAAGATACTAACTTTTTTTGATGGCCATATAGGCCTGGAATGGGGCAATGCAGTAAAGCAATTTTGACCTGTCTCAACTTTTTTGAGACGTAGTCCCATCAAATTAAAAATGTACTTATTTTTATTTAAAATGGTACATTTTCTCAGTTTAAACATTTAATATGTTTTCTATTTTCTATTGTGAATAAAATATGGGTTTATGGAGTTTATTGCAAATTGTCATTGCTTTATTTTTTTTTTTTTTTTTTTATGTCCCAATTTTTTGGGTATTGTTATTTTGTGGTCGTATTTAAAAAAAAATATGTTGTTTAGTTCATGTAATATTAAAAGACAATATATATATTATCCTTTAATATAAAAGTTATAAAATATTGTGTGTTGCTGAAGTGAAAAATTTCCAGCAGTGCCCAATATGGTGTTTTATTCCTTCGTCTCTATAAAAGTACAATAGACCAGAAAATCAAAACAGTGAATGAGAGCAGCTGGAAGGTACTGTGCAGCCAGGGGAAGAGAACTTCTCACTGGAGACCCTACAGATCTGTGGTCATCGAATTCCATTCTATATTGCAGCACTGATATGTTTTATATGAAATACATTCCTGTTTTACCTCTACAAAAGATTTGTAATTATGTTCAGCTAGTTTTATGATTTACACACATTGGCCACAGTGCAATAGAATCATTTATTTTAATGATGTATTTAACAGTATGGTTACAATTCTGTTTTAAGCCCCAGCGAGTCCTATTTCTAAGTCGCTCTGTTTAAGTTTAACAAGAATTAAGGCACATTTTAAAAGAGGTAAAGTAGTATTGTGTAGTATATTATTAAGTTTATTATTATTACTGATATTTACTATCACCAGCAATAATTGCAGTAGTGTAATTTTTCTTTTATTCAGGTTTTTATTTTCATTTTTGGATCTGCATTCCTATCTTAGAAAAAGTAGTAAAGCCAGATGAAATGTTACTGGTAAATTCCAGCACTTTGCCACAAGGGGGCAACATTGTTAAATGTATGTGCTCTGTTGGATAATAATTCCTTTTGGTCCTTGTATAGAGATGTATTTATGGTCACAGACACACGGGTATATATATATATATATATATATATATATATATATATATATATATATATATATATATTTATAATTTAGGTTTTATCATATGTAGCATTTTTGAAAAAAATGTCAAAGCAAACAATGGACATTTATTTTTAATTTGTTACTATGTATGGGCGCTGTTCATACCATTAACAGGTATTCAGGAACTCTAGGCTGAGGACACATCAATAACCTCTGACATTAGGTCAAGATCTTTGTTACACGTAACCTGTCTGAATAAGCTAATCATGGTTTCTGTGCCCCTTGTTATCTAATGTACACAAGGGTGAAGTATTGAGTTCACATCCTTTCCATGATAATATACTATCACCATTTCTAAACATACAGTGTTTGTTTAGAATATTTCCACCTCTAATAACCTATACCTTTAAGGCTAGTCATACATGCCTACATTTCTCTTGTTGAGCCCCACTGCAGGCTGAAAGAGAGAAATCACTTAAATCCCCCATCCATGCTAAACAGTGTGGATGGCAGAATCTCCCCTGCCAGACATTTCTTTTCAGACAAATGCAGAACCCGTAGACGTCTGAATACCCAAACAGTGACTGCACTTGATAGGATATAGTCACTGTTCAGCTGACAATTTTTTACCCGACTCTTTCAATTTTTTAATCAACTTTTGTGGAATTAGGTAGTACCAACACCCATGGCTCGAATTTTGGCAGATTCAGCATGATCAAAGAATTTTTTTTTAAAGTGCTGTATCTGGGCACAGGTTCAACCTTTAAAATACACATCTACCTGAGTCAATTTAAACATTATTGAAAAAAAAAAAAAACTTACTACTATCCATATATAACTATCTACAAAAGTGTTGGATGTATCTCTTTCCCCTCACCTTATCATGTATCTACAATACAGAAAGTACTGAAGGACTGTTTTTTTATTACTATAAAATGTGTTTTCTATCTTAAATGTATGTAGTATTTCTTTTTTTTTTTTTAAGTTTTGCAATACCTGGTACATGTACCAGATATGAATCACAGTTTTGTGAAATAATTTAATTGGAGATATGAAAAGAGGGGATATCTCCACCATGGATCCTCTGACAGCAATAATAACCTGAAGGAAGATCTAACCCTTCTCCACTCTATTTAGTATGCAATAAAACATTTTGATTTGGAGCTACACTTTTTTAAATCATTTTATGATGAAAGTTATTTTATGGACTGAATTTTCTACTTATTGGGTCCTGGTAGGAAGTACCATAATTCCTGGCTTTCTAATAAAAACTCTCTTACATCATGTGGTAATTATTCAGCACAGCTCTGGACATCTATGATTAGAAAATTGAAATTTTCCTTTAGCATATAAATACTGTAAACATAAATTCTTATCAAATGAACTGCAATTTAAAGCATGGATAGTGACAATCAATCTTGTATAAACCTAGACTTTATCGGAAGTCAAACATAGTAGTAATAAATAACTATATAAATAACCTGATAATAGGTGTATGCAGAAGTGAGTCCATGTCCATACCATCATTAAAGTAGCACAAAAGTAGTTAAAGCAATAGATTAGAGTTACATGGTCAATTTTAATATTTTGCTGCTGAAAGATTTAACCACAAATATCAGAATCATTGATCAGAGCTCAATTTATAGAACTTACATTGCTTGCAGTTGTTCTGATCACACCTTTGTTATACTATATAGAATACATTGCATTAAACTATTGTAGCTTTGCACTTCAGTTATTTTTAAGATTAAATGACTCCTGAATACAAGTACTTACAAGCATTTGACATCCAGATCAATGGCAAGTCACATGCCAGAATTTAGCACTATAGATGATTAACTAAACGTGTGTATATAAGAATTTAATTCTAGTTAGGTTACAGTCATGCATTTTACATCTAGCTATAATATAGGTCTCTCCAAACCATCTTGTTTGCAGAAATACATTCTATTATTCTAGAATGAAATGGATAAAAAAAATGACTTTTAGATTTAGACACATACAGGCATGTGTAAACAAACAAATAATTAAATTGTATAGGTTAGTAAAACTGTTTAATCCCTAAAACAATGTGATTTTTAATATTTTTTTTATTATTTAAGCAAAGGGCATAAAGAAGAAAATATTTGTATTCAATTGATTGTAAACACTTGATTTTTTTAAAATAACAAACCTGTCATACTTACTTGCTCTATGCTCTGGTTTTGCACAGAACAGCCCCGATCCTCCTCTTCACGGGACACCCGCTGACGCACTTGGTTATCCCCCCCCACCGAGTGCCCATCATAGCAAGCTGCTTGCTATGGGGGCACTCTTACCAGCTCACTCCCAAGCGACTCTGTAGGTCCATTGACCCACAGAGCATACCCACTCCCTTCTTAATGGCTGTGAATAGCTCCCACTGCTGTCTCTCAGCCAATGAGGAGTTAGAGAGCTGAGAGAGCCACTGCTTCTTATAAAAATAAGGGGGGCTGGGGGGGGTTGCATGCCAAAGGTTTTTTACCTTAATGCAGAAAATGCATTAAGGCAGGGTTGTCCAACCTGCAGCTCACGGGCAACATGCAGCCCACGGCCACATGCAGCCCAAGACAGCTATGAATGGGGCCCAAAATCGTAAACTTTCCTAAAAATTTTGATTTTTTTATGGAATCTTTTGAAAAAATGCATTTACACTTAGCAAACACATTTAGCTGAATAAATATTTGACAGTGTCTCTTTACTGGACTTTTATAAGTTTCATCTTCCCTAAGAAAAATACCCCACTCTTCACAGTCACACCTTATTCAGGTCATCAGTTTTCGGAACTTAGAACCAAAATATCCAATGAGCACCTTGAGAATTCATTGAAAATTAGATAGAAGTTCTCTTCCCCTAATTAGAATAACATCCATCAAACCAGATATTGATGTGTTTATCAAAAACAATGTCATACTAGTTTTAAGTTGCCCTCCTTTACTTTTCATAATAAAAAATATTACAAAAAAATGAAGTTTTATTACTCAGATAGGTACATTATCTATATCAGTGATCGTTAAATTGTCTTTTGCGGTCCAAGACAATTCCTCTTCTTCCAATGTGGCCCAGAAAGGTCAAAAGGTAGGACACCTTGTATCAAGGTAAAAAATCTTCTGCCTTTATAACCAGTTTAACCACTTGCTATAGCCGAATGATGGCTACAGTGCGGCTGGTCAGTTCTGGTAGGGCGTCATATCGCATCCTCCCCTGACCACTCTTCTTGCGCACCCCCTGGGAGCGCATCGGAAAGTGTCTGTGATCGATGTGTCTATGGGACTGTGGCATCATGGATCGGGGATAAAGGCCACTCACAGGAGCCCTTTACCACGTGATCGTTCTGTCCAATGACGAGCGATCACTGTAAACAAAGCGGGGTCATGCCCGGTTCAGCTCTCTGCTTTCTTCACACCAATACCGAGTGTCAGGAAAGGAGAGATCAGATGCTGCATAGTGTGTCTTACTGTGATCTGTATTGCTCATCAGTGCCCTACAGTGCCATCAGTGAGTGCTTATCAGTGCCCTACAGTGCCATCAGTGAGTGCTCCAGTGTCCTTCCCAAACAGGCCTCTTTATAAGTGACTGTTTCCGCCTTTACCATACTTCTCTACACTATTAGTTAAGTATGGTGAACATAATACTGAATTCCTGCCATTTCCTCTGCCTGTTCCTGAACTGACCCTAGCCTGTTATTTGACCATCTCACTGCCTGCTGCCTAAACTGACTATACCTCTGCCTGCTCCTGAACTGACCCTTGCCTGTTATTCGACCATGCTTCTGCCTGCTGCCTAAACTGACCTTACCTCTGCCTGCTCCGTAACTAACCCTGACCTGATATTCAACCATGCTTCTGCCTGCTGCCTAAACTCCCCATACCTTTGCCTGCTCTGGAACTAACCCTGGCCTGTTTATTGACAATGCCTTTGCTTGCTGTCTGAACTATAAACCACGTTTCTGCCTTGCACCTGAACTGACCTCGGCCTGTTAATTGACCACATATTTTGCCTACCGCTTGGACTGATCTTTTGCCCTGCTACTTTAGTAGTGAGATTCATGATAACACAGGGGTATCTCATATGTGAGGGGCTTCAGCATAGTTTTTCCTTATGGAAAAAAAATAAGTTTTTCGTTTTCTCCCGGTTTTGTAATTCCCTGATTAGGGTCTGGAGACCAGCGGCATTAAAGAGATTTGGGTGGGAGAAGCCTCTACCCCTGTTCCCAGGTCTTATTTGACTGAGGCCCTAAGCCTGATAGTTCTGGCTGCTGCCAGCTTACTGCCATCATGCCTCTGCCTGCTGCATGAACTGACCACACCTCTGCCTGCTACTTGTACTATGGACCATGTTCCTGCCTACTACCAGGACCAATATATTGGCTGTATTAACCATGTCTCTGCCTACTACCTGGACCAATGCTTTGGCTGTGCTGACAACATCTCTGCCTGCTGCCTGTGCTGACTATGGACAATATTCCTGCCTTCTGTCTGGACAATTCCTTTTGCTGTTGCTGACTACATCCCTGCCTGCTGCCTCGACCAATGCTCTCGTCAGGAAAGGGTTCACCTGCTGATGGCACTGTGGTTCCCAGATCTATAGGCTGCAGTTCTGGTATTCACCAGCAGGTGTCCTTCAGCAGCCAGAAGCTCATATCCTCTCATGTAATCAGTCATCACCTGATGCTGGTTGCAGCAAGTGTATTTAAACCCTGCCGATGCTCTTTTTCCCTGCCCTGGTGTTTGTCTCTATGTGCCCCTGGCCTGCCTTCCTGTGTTCCTGCATCCTGATCCTTATCCTGGGCTCTGACTCCAACCCCAACCCTGCAGCCTTATTCCTTCCTACCTGCTCGCTCCAACTCCTGTTACCCTTTCGCTGTCCTTTCTTGTTCCCAGCTCCCTCTGCTTGATCTCCCGTGTATGACACTGGCTCTGTTATGACTATGTTTCGTTTATCCTGTTTCCTGTATATACTTGGTTTGGGCAGTTGTTCATTGTGTGTCACTATTTGTTTGGTTATCTGGTTTGATTTACACAGTTTTGGTGCACTGGAGGTGCATTTACATTTATGTTATTCACTTATTTTTAATTTTTATTATTCTACACTTTACTTGTGCCTGATATTCTCTGTGGCAGACCACACATTTCTGGACACACCTGTTCCTGACAGCTCTCTATGGACAACTGCACTAGCACTACTAAAACCACAGGTAAACTTTTATTTATCCTTTGTGTAGCGATACCCCGGAAGGAGCTGCTTAAGTTTGTTCAGTCCGTTATTCTGCCTCTCAACCCCAGGAATGGCCTCAACCCCTCTGGCACACCTGGCAATGTGATTAATGGAATACCCCACTAATGACACACTGACACAGTTCAAGTATTAATGTTTCTTTCAATTTACTTAGGCAGTAAGAACTCAAAATGGTATTGATCAGCCAGATCCCGGACAAACAACCAGGATTTGGCTGAAGTGATTTTAAGAATGCTCAAACAAATATTTAAATGACAGCATCAATACAGTGACAGATAATCCGTAAATACCTTCTTCAAAACTATTGAGTACTTACCAATACTAAAGGGAAACCCAGGCCAAACTATTAACTGTTAACTCTAATGAGAGGTCTGAATTAAAGGGAGTGGTATAAGGGCCCATATAGCAGCAATGACAGTAATGTGCCCCTTGCAGATCTGATTGTCTTTACCGGCATGAAGGAGCTCATTAACTTTTATCCATTAAGGTGTAGTAGCGAGCATTAGGTTACTTAAAATGAGGAGAGCTAAGGGTGTCTCTGCACAGTGTTCAAAGTAGGTTCAGCAAAGTGTTCCTAAGGTAGAGATGTCTGTGCAAAGTGTCCCAATGTGTCAGAAACCATGAAATCAGACTGAGACAGAAGTACAGTTAAATCACACTTTATTAATAATAAAAATAAATAGAACAAACATAGTCAAACCATTACCAGAGTTCAGGAACCTGGAACGGATAGTCAGACAAGCCAAACGTCAGGGAGCCGGAGATGAGCGTAATAAAACAGCAAGCAGGATCTGGAGCCAGAAGGGATGTCAGCCAAGCAAGTCTTTTAACAGGAATGCAAGAGCACGTCTCTGTGATGTTAACTAAGGCAAAGGCAGAGTTCCTCTGAACTGGACGGCCTAAGTAGGCAGGTCTGACGAGCAGGATATCAGCAACAGCTGAGTAACTGTGGAGAGATAGGAGCTGGCAATTAGCCAACAGCTGAGCGGCTAGCTCAGAGAAGGAAGGGCTGAGCCCAGCCCTGACAGTACCCCTTCCTTAACAACCCCTCCCCCTCGGAGGACCACCCCAACAACCCCTCCCCCTCAGACGTACATGCCCCTGTCCTCCTCCGTGATTTCTATGGAAATCACGGAGGAGGACAGGGGCATGTACGTCCGAGGATGAAACTCAAGAGCGTTCCTTCGGACCGTACCCTTTCCAATGCACTAGGTACTAAATGCGCCCATGGAACCTACGGAAGTCAACAATGGACTGTACTTCATACTTCTCATGGTTCTCAAGCTGTACAGTGTGAGGACATGGCACCGAGGTGGTAAAGCAGTTGCAGACCATAGGTTTTATTGAGGAGACATGAAATACATTCGAAATACCATATTAGAAGGAAGGTCTAATGCGTAAGCCACTGGGTTAATCTTGCGAAGAATACGTAAGGGCTCAATAAACCGGGGTGCGAACTTCATTGAGGGAACACAAAGTCGGAGGTTGCGAGATGACAGCCAGTCCCTGTCCCCAACCTGGTAGGTGTAGTGATCGGGTATATTAATATATACTGGGTGATATGATGTAGAGTGGGTATGATAATTAATATTTAGGTATTATTATAATGATGATGTAAGTACTCTTCCGCAGCAACCCAATTCTTCCAGAGAGATGCACTTTATTGACTTCCAACACAGAACAAAGTCCAAAGTCCACAGATGACAAAAAAACAGACAGAGTAGATATAATTCAGAACCCCATGTTCATAGGTCTGTGTGCATACACAGACAAGCCTCTCCTAAAACTATAGACTGAATGCCGTGTTATATTCACTAAATATTGAATGGCTGAGCAATTTGATTGGCCGTTTCAATTTAGGACTTTGATTAGCTTTTGTCTTTCAAACAGACAACTCCCAGCCGTGAACAGTTGCAGTCATAAACCGCCCCAATTTGCACTCCCGCATATCAACATCAACAAGTCCCTTTAGGTATGTGTAATTAGATTAGATTAACAGATACCACCTGAATACCCTTTTGAGCCCTCCTTGATCCCATTGTTACCCCCTCAAGTCTAATTACCATCAATAAATACTTCTTCTATGGTCCTTTAAACAATGTACCCTTTGAAATGTTCAATTAGGTTAACAGCCCATACCTCACACCCCTAGGTAGACTTGCATAAGACCAACACATCAAAGGGTCTTCAGCTGTTATATTAAAATTGAGTTGGCTTGGACAATTCAACTGAATTTCTGCTCAACCCATACTCCAATACAATATTATACATAAATTGGCTAACATATTACAACATATACCCCCACTTGGATCGGTTCGAATCAGAATCGATTCACAACCAAACTGCTCAGACATCCCTGGCTCTTAAGCTAGGTCACGGCACCAATGTAGTGATCGGGTATATTAATATATACTGGGTGATATGATGTAGAGTGGGTATGATAATTAATATTTAGGTATTATTATAATGATGATGTAAGTACTCTTCCGCAGCAACCCAATTCTTCCAGAGAGATGCACTTTATTGACTTCCAACACAGAACAAAGTCCAAAGTCCACAGATGACAAAAAACCAGACAGAGTAGATATAATTCAGAACCTCATGTTCATAGGTCTGTGTGCATACACAGACAAGCCTCTCCTAAAACTATAGACTGAATGCCGTGTTATATTCACTAAATATTGAATGGCTGAGCAATTTGATTGGCCGTTTCAATTTAGGACTTTGATTAGCTTTTGTCTTTCAAACAGACAACTCCCAGCCGTGAACAGTTGCAGTCATAAACCGCCCCAACTTGCACTCCCGCATATCAACATCAACAAGTCCCCTTAGGTATGTGTAATTAGATTAGATTAACAGATACCACCTGAATACCCTTTTGAGCCCTCCTTGATCCCATTGTTACCCCCTCAAGTCTAATTACCATCAATAAATACTTCTTCTATGGTCCTTTAAACAATGTACCCTTTGAAATGTTCAATTAGTTTAACAGCCCATACCTCACACCCCTAGGTAGACTTGCATAAGACCAACATATCAAAGGGTCTTCAGCTGTTATATTAAAATTGAGTTGGCTTGGACAATTCAACTGAATTTCTGCTCAACCCATACTCCAATACAATATTATACATAAATTGGCCAACATATTACAACAGTAGGAAGGAGCAGGCAGGCATCTGCGGTCAGCATGGAGTCTGTACCCGTCATTAGCTTGTTGCAAAGCCTCCTGGACTTGTTCCCAAGTGGAACGAAGACCACAGAGATGCTCCTCTAATGCAGGAATATTCTGTGGAACAAATGAGTCAGGCAATATGGAAGGTTGGAAACCATAATTCGCCATAAACGTGGACAATCGGGAAGCAGAATTCAAGGCACTGTTGTGAGCTAACTCTGCCCTCGGTAATAGGTCTGACCAGTTGTTATGATGGTCAGAAATATAGCAACGTAGGAATTGCTCCAAGGACTGATCGACTTGTTCTGCAGCCCCATTAGACTCCGGGTGATACGCAGAGGTGAAAGCAAGCTGAATTCCCAATTGTGCATAAAAGGCTTGCCAGAACAGGGACACAAATTGACTACCCCGTCCGAGACAATCACCTTGGGTAGCCCATGTAAGCAAAAGATCTCCCAAGCAAAAATGGAAGCCAGTTTCTTAGAAGTGGGCAACTTATTAAGTGGAATACAATGACACATCTTTGAGAACCGGTCAACCACCATAAGGATAACTGTGTTGCCCTGGGATTTGGGTAACTCCACAATGAAATCCATAGACAGGTGGGTCCAGGGCCTCTCTCCATTGGGTATGTGTTGTAGGAGGCCCACTGGAAGGTGTTGTGGAATCTTACTCTAATAACACATGGAACAGGCAGCTACGAAGGCAGTTACATCAGCACATAGACTAGGCCATCAGAATTGTTGGGAAATGGCCCAAAAAAGTTGATTCTTCCCAGGGTGGCCAGCAGACTTGGGAGAATGGTAAGTCTGGTGCATGGCAGAACGGAGGCTCTCTGGGACAAAGCAGTGGTCACATGGTTTCTCAGGAGGAGCATGGACCTGAGCAGCAAGAATTTTGTCAGCCAAAGTAGAAGTGAGACTGGTGCAAACCGTAGCCAGAATACTATCAGGAGGAATCACAAGAACCGAAACCTTCTCCAACTTGGAAGTGGAGGAAAATTGTCTTGACAAGGCGTCAGCCCTTACATTCTTAGTACCGGGTAGGAATGAGACAATGTAATTGAAACTTGACAAGAAAAGAGCCCATCGTGCCCTTCTGGGAGAGAGGCATTTAGCCTCAGACAAGAATGTGAGATTCTTATGGTTAGTAAAAATGAGAACCGGCACAGTGGTACCTTCGAGGAGATGTCTTCATTCTTTCAGGGCTAAAATGATCGCCAATAGCTCTCTGTCACCAATCTCGTAATTGCACTCCGCAGGTGACCATTTCTTGGAAAAGTAGCCAAAAGACTGCAAAGAGGTCTCAGAGGTAGGACATTGAGACAGAAGGGCGCCAACTCCAGTCTCAGAAGCACACATAACTGCAACAAATCTCAGAGGACATTGTTAATGAATTCCTGGAAAACTGCCGGGGAGTTACAAAGGCCAAAAGGCATTACGAGGTAATCATAATAGCCTGTTCTGGTATTAAACTCAGTTTTCCACTCGTCGTCCTCCTTAATCCTCACGAGAGTGTATGTCCCTCTCAAATCAAGCTTCATGAAAACCGTTTCTCCCTTGAGGCGGTCAAATAACTCCGTAATCAACAAAATCGGATAGGCATTCTTAAATGTGAAATGACTGAGATCTATATAATTAATACAAGGTCTCAGTTCACCACTCTTCTTCTTCATGAAGAAGAAACCAGCACCAGCAGGGGATGAGGATTTGTGGATGAAACCTCGAGAAAGTGCATCTGTAACATACTCGTCCATGGCTTTATCCTCCAAGACCGACAAAGGGTAAACGAGGTGGTATGGCACCAGGTTGAAGGTCAATTGCGCAATCATACAGCTGGTGTGGAGGCAAACTACCGGCAGGGAGGAGAGTGAAGAGGTGCACAGGACCTTGGCTACCTTCTGGATGCATGTCTTACTGCATTGTGGTGACCAGGAGAGAACCTCAGCACGGAGCCAATCAAAAGAGGGGTTGTGCCTCTGTAACCAAGGATAACCACTAACCAGCGGAAACTTAGGTAAGCAAAAAACTTGGAATTGGATTGTCTCATGGTGAAGAGCCCCTACGACCATGGCCATGGACAACAGAACCGTCTTGTGAGTCACATGGGCAGGCTGTAGAGGTCTCCCGTCAAGAGCCTCAATGGCAAGTGGAGTGTTACACAGCTGCAGCAGAATCGAGTGCTTCGATACGAAGGCAACATCAATGACCAGGCCTGCAGCCCCAGAGTCGGACCCAAGAAAGGGTGACCGAAACCAGGGGATTATCCTTCTGGATAACTGGGGACAAAACAACGCCACCTAAGGTCTGTCCTTAACAGGACCTCAAGGTTTGGGTGTTCCCTGGACGGGTAGGACTAGACTTCAAAAAGTGACCTGCCTGGCCACAATAAAGGCACAATCTCTCCCTCCTCCTAAAGGTTCTCTCATCCGCAGAGAGATGCGTGAAGCCCAAGTGCATGGGTTCATCTTCACTGACCGACTCGGTACCAGGAGGCATGGGAGGTGAGGGAGGCACGGGAGGGACTGCAAAGCTCAGGAGGCAAACGTACAGGAGGCTTCTGCAAGCGCTCCTTAAAAAAGAGTCTTTTTCTGAGTCTGGAGTCAATGAGGATGGCAAACGTGATCAACTTCTCCAGCTCAGTGGGTATATCTCAGGCTGCTATCTCATCCTTGATGGAATCCGAGAGACCATGAGAAAAAGCAGCCACGAGGGCCTCATTGTTCCAAGCAACCTCTGCTGCCAGAGTACGGAATTCAATGACGTAGTCGGCAACAGTTCTCGTACTGTTTGATGGACATGAGGCACTTGGCAGCAGAAGATGAGCGTGCGGGAACGTCAAATACCCTTTTAAAAGGAGGCCACAAACTCAGGGTAACTCAAGACAACAGCTTTTTAGGTCTCCCATAGAGGGTTTGTCCAGAATCTCAAAGTATATCTCAACCTGGTTGAGAAACCCTCTGCATTGAACTGGATCACCCCCAAATCGCTGGGGAAGCGGAGCGGAACCAGACATACCTCTTATAGAGGTAATACTCGAGGCGGGTGCCTGCACAGAGACTGGCGCAGCAGCAGGGACAGCCTGCAACTCAGGTTGTACCGGAGTAGCCACAGTGGGAGATTACAGGTAAACTGTGTGACTCAGGAGCGTTTGTAATGCCATGTCAAACTGATCCATGCGGTGATCTTGCTCATCCAATCTGGAAAAAATATTACCAACAAGTGGATTGACTGTATCTTTTGAATTCATGCCCTTCGCCTACTGTCAGAAACCATGAAATCAGACCGAGACAGAAGTCCACTTAAATCACACTTGTTTAATAATAAAAGTAAATAGAACAAACGTAGTCAAAACATAGCCAGAGTTCAGGAACCGGAACGGATAGTCAGATAAGCTAAATGTCAGGGAGCCAGAGATGAGCACAGTAAAACAGCAAGCAGGATCTGGAGCCAGAAGGGATGTCAGCCAAGGAAGTCTTTTAACAGGAATGCAAGAGCGCGTCTCTGTGATGTTGACTAAGGTGAAGGCAGAGCTCCTCCGGACTGGACGGCTTAAGTAGGTAGGACTGACGAGCAGGATATCAGCAACAGTTGAGTAACTGTGGAGAGATAGGAGCTGGCAATTAGCTAACAGCCGAGTGGCCAGCTCAGAGAAGGACGGGCTGAGCCCAGCCCTGACACAGTAAAAACGTGAGAAAAGATTTGTAAAGGTGGGCGACTGCCCTCTCACCAAAGACTAGGCCGATTCGATGTCCTCTGGACAGCAGCTCATGCAGCGACACCCGTGCAGCAGATCCGCCGTATCGATCTGCCGACGTGAAGCTCAGCACACAGGTCAGCAGGCGAGTGGTGCTGGATGGATGTCAGATGAACAGTAAGCAGAGCTAGGCCCCTCTCACCCGGGTTGGAATGTGGTATTCTGCGTGGTAGGCCGCAATCCCCCACTCAAAGTGACGGGATGGCCTCCACATGAGGGGATCTAGGAAGCAAAGAGACTTGGTCCTTATCCGCCCAGTACTTTGATAGTCTCTCCCACAATTCTCTTGACTCTGTAGTGCAGCCTGGGATTTGCGGTCCTGTCATCTTAAAAGTCAGTCAGGCTGCTTTGTGTTGGGCCTTCCTATCCCCCAGTTCTCTTCTGCTGCTCCCTCATGATTGGTTTTCCGCCTCTGCCAATAGGGAGGCAGGGAAAAGAGCAGAGTGGGCGGATGCCTGTGTGTGTGTGTCACTCTGCACACAAGGAAACAAGAAGGTAAGTGGAGAAAGCCTGTGCAGGGGCTGACAGGTGCGTCCATGCCTGTGTCAGTTTCTGCCTGGTGGCCAACGGCGGGGACACCAGTGGGTGTGGGAGCCACGGGTGGCAGAGCAGACTCCTCGCTACACATCCCCCCACCAAAGAACTTTTGGTCCTCCAAAGGAGGTAGAAAGTCTGTGACCTGTTACATGCTTTTTAGCTACAAGCAGAGAGAAATAGGTTAGTGTTCACAGGAAATCAGACAGTTTGCATCTGCATAAAACCCTGGCAGAGGAACATCCCACCAGTTAGCATAGGAGGGGAAGTTATCCTGCCTACAGGCCACCTGAATTGGTATGGCCCAACTAGATGTGCCAGGGGGTGAGTTGGGGTTGTCCTCCACCAAATCTGTGGTGGAAGAACCAGGTGCTTCAAAAGTGCTTTTTGAAGTGAAAACAGTTTCCTCTGAGCTTTTACCCAGAGTATCATAGGTCAGTCTCTTAGGTGGGTGATTAGCTCTTCTCTCTCTCTCTGCTCTTTAGGCTCTAGAGATACAGGCACAATGGTCTCTGCTTCATCCACAGCTTTCTATTCTTCCTGCATATCAGACTCAGCTTCCTCTTCAGTGAAGGATAGATGGTAGCAGTGTCAAGTCTTCAGCGGGCCTGTGCTCCCTTCTGGCCGGATTTGATATACTGGGAGTCCTGGCAGCTCCTGTGACTTCCAGCGGTCAGCCAACTTGTGTTTTCCAGGGACACCCAGGTTTCTCAGCAGTACTCTGTCACCTGGTTGCAACTCCTGCACTCGTACTCCGAGCTCAAAGTTTCTCTTGTTCCTTGGGCATCTGAGGCTGCTTGAGCCTTGTCATAGGCGGTCTTCAGACTTTTACGTTAGTGGTCCACATATCCTCTGTGGGAGGTTGTCGAGGTATGGTCTAAGGACGTGCCAAAGGACAAGTCTACTGGCAGCCGGGCCTCCCGTCTAAGCATTAGACAATAGGGAGAGTATCCTGTGGCGTAATTTGCGGTGCTGTTATTAGCATGCACGATAGCGGCTATATGCTTGCTCCAGTGCTGCTTTTGTTCTGAATTCAAAGTCCCAAGCATATCTAGGAGGGTTAGGTTGAACCTCTCTGGCTGAGGATCCCCTTGAGGATGGTACCTGGTGGTTCTGGACTTCTTAATGCCTAACAGGTCTAAAAGTCTTTTGATGAGGCTGCTCTCAAAGTTTCTCCCTTGATCAGAGTGGATACATTGTGGCAGGCCATAGTGTACAAAGAACTTCTCCACTAAGATTTTGCCCACCGTGGATACCTTTTGATCCTTTGTGGGAAATGCCTGGGCATACCGAGTGAAGTGGTCAGTCACTACCAGGATATTTCCCTGTCCACTCAGATCAGGCTCCAAGCACAGAAAGTTAATGCACACCAGCTCCATGGGTCCCTGACTCTGAAGATGGCCCATTGGGGCAGCTCGGTGAGGCAAAGTTTTTCTGTGGATACATTTAATGCAGGAGTGGCAATAGGCCTCGACTTCAGCCTGCATACAGGGCCAGTAGAATCGGTCCCTCACCAGGTGGAAAGTCCTCACGGGCCCTAGGTGGCAATGGTTGTCGTGTAGGACAGTTAATACTGTCTCCCCATATTTTTCTGGTAGAAGTAACTGCCATTTTTCTTCAGGATCGTCAGAGGGGCCCCTTCGGTAGACCACCCCCTGGTGCAGCTGCAACCAATCCTATTCTCTGTGCAACAAGCGTGCTTCCTTCAGGGAGTCAGTGAGGAGCAAGTCAGGATGTTGGCTCTCCAAAGCCTTCAATGCCAAGCTACAGAGGGCGTCTTCCAACTGGTCCCGTCCAAGTCCTTCTTAGAGAGCTTGGGCAGACCTTCATCCCCGACTTGGGTGATGTTGCAAGAAACATCTGGGGACATCATCATGTCTTCGCCCCTGGATCCGCCTCAAGCTTGGTATTCTGCTTCTTGACATAAGGCTCGTACCCCTTCAGGTGTTAGCTGGGTCCATTCTTCTGGAAAGTCTCTGGAGCAATGGGGCCTTCTTGACAGAGCATCTGCGTCTTTGTTCCCGACCCCTGGTCGATACTTCAGGCTGAAAGTAAACCCTGATAGGGCAGCCAACCATCTGTGACACGTGGCAGGAGGTTTACGAGGATTATTGCCGGTCTTGACCACAAACTCTGCTCCATACAGATAATTCTTCAGTTTATCCACTACTGCCTACTTCAAGGCCAGAAACTTGAATTTGTGTGGGGTAGTTCTTCTCGGTGGATGCCAAGCTAACACTCACATAGGCAACAGGCCGTTGTGCTCCTGATACAGCACCCTGCCATACCCATCTCGACTGGCGTCAACGTGTAGTTCATATGCCTTGGTTGTATCTGCATAGGCCAGGACTGGAGCAGTTGTTAGGCTCCATTTCAGCTGCCTAACGGCCTCTTCACATTGGGCAGTCCACTGTTTCTGAATGGACTCTCTGGGTTTTCTGGACCCTCCAGCTGGCCTGACAGGCTTCGTTGGATCTGGGTCATCATCATCCTCTTCGCTTTTCAGTAGCTCATTGAGTAGGCAAGCTGTTTTAGCAAATCTCTCGACAAATCTTCTGTAAAAGGAACAGAATCCCAGAAATGACCTGAGCTCGGTAACATTAGTAGACCTCGGCCAGGAGGTGACGGCTTCCAGCTTCTGAGGGTCAGTGGCCCCTCCGTCGGCAGATACAATGTGACCAAGGTAGTTGACCGAGGGTTGATAAAACTGGCACTTCTCCAGAGATAGCTTCAACCCCTCATCATGGAGTCTCTTGCGGACCTTCTCCAGACGCTCTTCGTGCTCCTCTAAAGTCTTCCCGAAGACAATGATGTCGTCTGTATACACCAGCACTTCTATCATGTTCATGTCACCCACCGTCTTCTCCATGAGCCTTTGGAAAGTGGCTGGGGCGCCAGACAAGCCCTGAGGCATACGGTCAAATTCAAAGAACCACACCGTAATGAAGGCTGTCTTCTCCTGATCCTCAGGATGCATGGGGATTTGATAGTAACCGCTCTTCAGGTCCAGCACATTGAACCATTTTGCCCCTGACAAGCTCTGCAAGGCGTCTTCTATCCATGGGGTGGTGTACTATTCGGGAATGGTCCTTCTGTTCAGTGTTCTGTAGTTGATACATAGCCTCAGTAACCCATTCTTCTTCTGTACCACCACTATCGAAGAAGCGTATGGACTTCGGGACTCTCGGATGATACCTGCTCTCTTCAATTCTGCCAATTGTTCACGCAGGTCTTCCAAATCCCCTAAGGGAATCCGTCAGACTCTCTCTCTGAAAGGCTTGTCTTCCTGAAGACAGATCCGGTGGTTGGCACTCTTTGCACATCGCACATCGAATTCACTCTTTGAGAATGCAGCCTGCCATCTCAGGAGCTGAGTCTTGGCTCTTTCTTTCCATTCGAGTGAGAGAGGAGTATTCTTCAGATAGAGCTCCTCGACAGGGATCCCATCCCTTTCTCCCCCACCAAATCAGACGGTGAGACTGGGATAGCCAGATTCACTTGTCCCAGCAACATCCGAGCCAGCATCTTCACTGGCTATGCTGTTATGTTGCGGACACTGACCGAGATCCTCTAGTGACTTCTTTGCAATGCTTTGGTTGAAACCACTGCTGGAATCATCTCCACTCCCATGTCTTCTCTCTGTCCACTTCAAGGACAATGAAAGGGTCTGGTTGTTTCCAATTTCGTTTAACAGAGGCCCGTAAACAGGCCACTTCACCAGGCTGTAACACCTTCTCACTCCGGTCCAAGCGCCAGATCTTTCCCATTCCTTCAGCTGGGGCCTTCTGTTCTTGTACCAGGCGCTGATAGGCTTGTCTCAACATGGGGTGCACACTTGTAGTTGAAGTGTCCGGCTCTTGGACATGAGGTGTCAACAGTCTTCTGACAAGATCAGTATTAGTCCTGATGATGAGAGATCTCTTACTGGCCCCTGGTGGGCGAGGACAGACCACTGCCAAAGCGTCAAAGATCTCAGCTTTCCCAGCTACGGAGGGATCGAAGGTCAGCTTGACTGGTAGGATAGCCATGAGATACATACATGAGATCAGAAACCTTCTCTGTGTGCCCAAAAACATCCTGTAGAATGTTCAGGTAGTCTTGGGCAACACAATCTTGCTTGCTGAGCTTCCAATTGTGGATGGCTTCTGAAGCAGGCCTCTTAAACTTTCTGGGATTCTTTGTTTCTTATAAGTCTCAGGAATGTCCCATTCATTCAAAGCATGTGTGGCCTGGTCCAGCCACTCTCCAAAGTTGTCCTACCCTGTAGGCATGGGTTGTCTTCCAGGGAAGGCCCTGAGCTTCTGATACCCAGTTCCAGAGTATGTTGGAGTGTCTTTATGGCATTTAGACACAAAGTCTCCTAAGGCAGCAAAGAACTCCGGCCCAATCATGGCCAGAGTAGCCATGGAAGGGACTTCCTCCTCTGTGGCTCCAGCTTGACTGGAACTTGCTGGACATGTATCTGATGCTTTTAGCTGAATTAGACAAAGCTCAGTCTTGTTAGCCAATTGTACACGGGTACCTCTGAAATGGTCAGGGACTCCTTGCTTCCACTCTAGCAGCGCGTAGGTGTGAGAGGTTCCACAGTCTGGTTTAACATCGATCATCCACTCCTTCCTGTCTAGGGACAACATCTTCACTGCCTGGCTGATTTGTTCTTCAATTCAGGTCTCCCCAGGGAGCTTGATCACCACAGTTGACTCTGAGTTGGCGCCTTCTTCTTCACCCCACGGGATCACAGCTGCAGGGTCCAATCTGGTGCTTGCAGGGATGCTGTCTGAGGAAGTTGACTGCAGAGTAGCGGTAAATCCTGGACGAGCCCCTACGTGTAGTGATACCTCCGAAGGAGCTGCTTAAGTTTGTTCAGTTCGTGACTCTGGCTCTCAACCCCAGGAATGGTGATTAATTGAATACCCCAGTAATGACACACTGACACAGTTCAAGTATTAATGTTTCTTTCAATTTACTTAGGCTGTAAGAACTCAAAATGGTATTGGTCAGCCAGATCCCGGACAAACAACCAGGATTTCGCTGAAGTGATTTTAAGAATGCTCAAACAAATATGCAAATGACAGAATCAATACAGTCAGTGACAAATAATCCGTAAATACCTTCTTCAAAACTATTGAGTACTTGTAAATTTTACCAACACTAAAGGGGAACCCAGGCCAAACTATTAACCGTTAACTCTAATGAGAGGTCTGACTTAAAGGGAGTGGTATAAGGGCCCTTATAGAAGCAATGACAGTAAAGTCCACGTTGCAGATCTGATTGTCTTCACCGGCATGGAGGAGCTCATTAACTTTTATCCAATAAGGTGTAGTAGCAAGCAATAGGTTTCTTGAAATGAGGAGAGCTAAGGGTGTCTCTGCACAGTGTTCAAAGTAGGTTCAGCAAAGTATTCCTAAGGTAGAGATGTCTGTGATAAGTGCCCCGGTGAAACCGTGAGAAAGGACTGCCCTCTCACCAACGATCAGGCTGATTCGATGTCCTCCAGGCAGCAGCTCATGCAGCGACACCCGTGCAGCGGATCCACCGTATCGATTTCCTGACGTGAAGCTCAGCACATAGGTCAGTAGGCGACCGTAGTGCTGGATGGATGTCAGATGAACAGCAAGCAGAGCTAGACCCCTCTCACCCGGGTTGGAATGTGGTATTCTGCGTGGTAGGTTGCAATCCCCCTCTCACAGCGGCGGGATGGCCTCCACATGAGGGGATCCAGGAAGCAAAGAGACCTGGGCCTAATCCGCTCAGTACTTTTATAGTCTCTCCCACAATTCTCTTGACTCTGCAGTGCAGTCTGGGATTTGCGGTCCTGTTACCTTAAAAATCAGTCAGGCAGCTTTGTGTTGGGCCTTCCTATCCCCCAGTTCTCTTCTGCTGCTCCCTTATGATTGGCTCCCCGCCTCTGCCAATAGAGAGACAGGGAAAAGAGCAGAGTGGGTGGATGCCTGTGTGTGCGTGTCACTCTGTACACAGGGAAACAAGGGGGTGAGAGGAGAAAGCCTGCGCAGGGGCTGACAGGTGCGTCCATGCCTATGTCAGTCTCTGCCTGTTGGCTACAACAGGAGCTGCAGGAGCCACGGGCGGCAGAGCAGACCCCCGCTACATTTGCTTAGCAGAATGTATTTTGGGGTGAAATTCTTGGTATGTATATACTATGTGTAAGAAATATGAAAGGCCCTCAAAAATATAATAGGTTTTCAGAAAATTAGATGTGTAACTTATGTCCCTAGAACACCTGAAGGTGCTCCTTGGATGTTGGGCCTCTGTATGTAGCCAGGCTGTGAAAAAGTCTCACACATGTGGTATCGCCATACTCAGGAGTAAGTAGTAGAATGTATTTCGGGGTGTAATCTTTGCTACGTGTTAGAAATATCTTATAAATAGGCAACTTGGTGTTTCATTTTCCTTCCACATTTTCTGAAAGCTTGTGGGAAAAAAAAACATTTTCAAAAGACTCATTATTCCTCATAGAATATACAGCAGGGTGTTTGCTTCTCAAAATGGGGTCATTTTGTGTGTGTTTCCATTGTCCTGGTGTTCCAGGGCCTTCAAAAGTGTAATAGGTAGTCAAGAAATTAGATGTGAAATTTCTGTCTCTAGAATGCCTGATGGTGCTCCCTGCATGTTGGGCCTCTCTATGTGGCCAGGCTGTGAAAGTCTCACAAATGTGGTATTGACATACTACTCAGGAGTAGCAGAATGTGTTTTGGGGTGTAGTTGTAAGTATGCCTATTTTGTGTGTGAGAAATAACTTGTTAATATGACAATTTGGTAAAAAAAGGAAAATGCTTCATTTTCCAAAGAAAAACTTACAACTTAAAAAAACTCGCTTTGCCTCTTACTAAATACCTTTAAATGTCTGCTTTCCAAAAAGGGGTAATTTTGGGGGTATTTGTACTGTCCTGGCAAGTTAGGGCCTCAAGAAATAAGATGGCTGTCAGTGCATCAGGTGTGATCAATTTTAAATGATTGGTACCATAGCTTGTAGACTCTATAACCTTCACACAGACCAAATAATATATACTGATTTGGGTTGTTTTTACTAAAGAAATGTAGCAGTATACGTTTTGGTCAAATATTATGAAGAAAAATTCATTATTTGCAAAATTTTATAACAGAAACAAAGGAAAATGCATTTTTTTTTCAAAAAAATTTGGTCTTTTTTCGTTTATAGCGTAAAAAATAAAAACCCAGTGGTGATTAAATACCACCAGAAGAAAGCTTTATTTGTGTGAAAAAAAAGGGCGAAAGTTTCATATGGGTACAATGTTGCATAATCACGCAATTGTCATTCAAAGTGTGAGAGCACTGAAAGCTGAAAATTGGCCTGGGCAGGAAGGGGGTATAAGTGCCCAGTAGGCAAGTGGGTAAAGGATAAGTTTCCCTATGGGAACATGTTACACCCTTTTTTAGGGTGAAACGTAACATGTTCCCGTTGTGTATATGTGACAGCAGTATGAGGAGAAGCTTTTTAAAATGAGCTTGGCCTTGTGGGGCTCCGCCCACACGGCTACGTCATTCATTCACAGTGTTCTGTAAATCAGTGGTCATCAACCCTGTCCTCAGGGCCCACTAACAGGCCAGGTTTTATGTATTACCTTGGGGAGATGCAGACTAGAATACTGCAATCACTGAGCAGCAAATTATATCACCTGTGATATATTTTAGTTATCTTGCAAACCTGGCCTGTTAGTGGGCCCTGAGGACAGGGTTGATGACCACTTCTGTAAATTTATAAACTACAAGTACCGACATGCTTTGTGGGTATCAGCTTTTGAGCGCTGTGGTAGTTCATTAATTCTTCCTGCATGGGTACTTTCACACTGGGGTGGTGCCGGCATTATCGGTAAAGCGCTGCTAGTTTTAGCGGTGTTTAGGTGCTGTTATAGCAGCGCTTTTCGTCCACTAGTGGGGCAATTTTAACCGCTAGCGGCTGAAGAAAGGGTTAAAAGCCCCTGTGTTGCGGAGCTGCTGAAGTGCTTTGCAGGCGCTTTGGCGGCACAGCCCATTCATTTCAATGGGCACGGTGTTTTGGGAGCTCCCACACCGCCCCAAAGATGCTGCTTGCAGGACTTTTTTCCTGTCCTGCAAGCGCACCGCCCCAGTGTGAAAGTACTTGGGCTTTCACACTGGGAAGGCATGAGAGGCACTTTTCAGGCGATATTCTTAGCGCTAAAATGCCAGAAAAGCACCCCAGTGTGAAAGGGGTCTAAAGTGTGAAACTGCCTGGCTGTACAGGAGACCTGCATGGCATCAGTGATCTGTATTTATTTTAAAGGTGAAAGGAGTTGTAAAGGCAGAAGGTTTATTATCTTTATGCATTAAGATAAAAAACCTTTTGTGTGTAGCAGCCACCCCAACACCCCCTAATTACTTACCTGTTCTCCATCTCTCTCCAGCGATGTTCACGAATGTCTAAGCCATCTGGGACACTCCTCCTGACTGGTTGAGACACAGCAGTTGCGCCATTGGTTGTGACTCGGCTCCAGTGCCCCACGGGAAGCTGCTGACTGTGGGGGCACTCAATAGCAGGGAGGAGCCAGAAGCAGCAAAGAGGGACCAAAGAGGATCCAGGCTGCTCTAGGCAAAACCAACTGCACAGATGTTTGTTATTTATTTTATTTTTTTAAACGAGACTTTACAATCACTTGAACTTATCCTTTAAGGATTTGCTCACACCTATGCAATTTGTTGTGTGTTTTCTGAAGCCCAACAAGCTATTTCCCATTTTCTGCAGTACAATTTTTGAAGAGCTGCAGGCATTTCTCTTCGTAGACCATCTATATCAATACAGTTGTATGCAAAAGTTTAGGAACCCCTGACAATTTCCACATTTGTCATTTATAAATATTTGGGTGTTTGGATCAGCAATTTAATTTTGATCTATCAAATAACTGAAGGACACAGTAATATTTCAGTAGTGAAATGAGGTTTATTGGATTAACAGAAAATGTACAATATGCATCAAAACGAAATTAGACAGGTGCATAAGTTTGGGCACCCTTTTCACATCTCTCTATGCGTGGAACTTTGTGCGTCGGAATTGTGTACACACGATCGGAATTTACGACAACCGATTTTGTTGTCAGAAAATTTGAGAACCAGCTCTCAAATTTTGTGAGAAGAAATTCCGATGGAAAATGTTCGATGGAGCCTACACACGGTCGGAATGTCCGATAAAAAGCTCCCATTGAACATTTTCCATCGGAAAATTCGACCGTGTGTACGGGGCCATAAGATGTGCGTAAAAACATGCAAGAAGCACAAAAATGCAGAAAAACAAATGAAGAAAAATGAAGAACAGGTGTCAACCGAACCAAAGTATTATATTGATCTGTTATGCCCTGTACACACGATAGGATTTTCCGATGGAAAATGTGTGATAGGACCTTGTTGTCGGAAATTCCGACCATGTGTAGGCTCCATCACACATTTTCCATAGGAATTTCCGACACACAAAATTTGAGAGCTTGCTATAAAATTTTCCGACAACAAAATCCGTTGTCGGAAATTCCGATCGTGTGTACACAAATCCGACGCACAAAGTGCCACGCATGCTCAGAATAAATTAAGAGACGAAAGCTATTGGCTACTGCCCCATTTATAATCCCGACGTACGTGTTTTACGTCACCGTGTTCAGAACGATCGGATTTTCCGAAAACTTTGTGTGACCATGTGTATGCAAGACAAGTTTGAGCCAACATCCGTCGGAAAAAATCCATGGATTTTGTTGTCGGAATGTCCGATCAATGTCCGACCATGTGTACAGGGCATTAGAGTGTAACATGTAACATGTTCACACAGACGCCCACTCTGTGACAGCAGGCTCCTCCCACACAGCTGCGTCATTCATTCACAGGGATCTGTAGATAAAGAAAATACATCTTCCATCACGGCAGATGGCTTGTAGCTCTCAGTGGACTGCGAGGGCACTGATGAGTGCCTTTGATAGTTCATTGACACTTCCTCCAGCTTTCAAACAGAAAGCCCATACAGAGGTACAGGCAAGGAAGTCGGAGGATGTCTGCAGGAGCCTGACATTACATCCGCAATCCATTGCAGGTGCAATGTTCAGCAGGCGCCTGTGAAAAAAATAACAAATGCACATTTTGTTTCTGCAAAAATGTGCATTATTTTTATCCCAGACAGTTCAACGTATCCTTTAATGCAAGAAGTGTACAGTGCCTTGCAAAAGTATTCACGCCCCTTGGCATTTTTCATGTTTTGTTGCCTCACAACCTGGAATTAACATGGATTGTTTGAGGATTTGCATCATTTAATTTACAGAACATGCCCACAACTTTGAAGATTTTTTTTTTTTATTGTGAAGCAAACAACAAATAGGACAAAATAACAGAAAAAGTAAATGTGCATAACTATTCACCCCCCTAAAGTCAATACTTTGTAGAGCCAGCTTTTGCAGCTATCACAGCTCCAAGTCGCTTTGGATAAATCTCCATGAGCTTGCCACATCTTACCACTGGGATATTTGACCATTTCTCCTTGCAAAACTGCTCCAGCTCCTTCAAGTTGGATGGTTTGCGCTTGTTAACAGCAATCTTTAAGTCTGACCACAGATTTTCTATTGGATGGAGGTCTGGGCTTTGACTAGGCTATTCCAACACATTTACATGTTTCCCCTTAAACCACTCAAGTGTTGATTCAGCAGTGTGTTTGGGGTCATTGTCCTGCTGGAAGGTGAACCTCCGTCCTAGCCTCAAATCACACAGAGTGGTACAGGTTTTGCTCAAGAATATCCCTGTATTTAGCACCATCCATCTTTCCCTCAACTCTGACCAGTTTCTCAGTCCCGACTGCTGAAAAACATCTCCACAGCATGATGCTGCCACCACCATGTTTCACTGTGGGGATGGTGTTCTTTGGGTGATGTGATGTGTTGGGTTTGTGCCAGACAAAGTTTTCTTTGATGGGCAAAAAGTTAAATTTTAGTCTCATCAGACCAGAGCACCTTCCTCCATACATTTTGGGAGTCTCCCACATGCCTTTTCGCAAACTCAAAATGTGCCGTTTTTTTTTTTGCTGAAAGTAATGGCTTTCTTCTGGTCACTGGTCATAAAGCCCAACTCTATGGAGTGTACGGCTTATTGTCGTCCTATGTACAGATACTCCAGTTTCTGCTGTGGAACTCTGCAACTGCTCCAGGGTTACCTTAGGTCTCTGTGCTGCCTCTCTGATTAATGCCCTCCATTCCCAGTCCGTAAGTTTTGGTGTGCGGCCGTCTCTTGGCAGGTTTGCTGTTGTGCCATGTTCTTTCCATTTGGTTATGATAGATTTGATGGTGCTCCTAGGGATCCTCAAAGATTTGGATATTTTTATATAAACTAATCCTGACTTGTACTTCCCAACAACATTGTCCCTTACTTGTTTGGAGAGTTCCTTGGTCTTCATGGCAGTGTTTGGTTAGTGGTGCCTCTTGCTTAGGTGTTGCAGCCTCTGGGTCCTTTCAAAAAGGTGTGTATATGTAATGACAGATCATGTGACACTTAGATTGCACACAGGTGGACATCATTTCACTAATTATGTGACTTCTGAAGGTAATTGGTTGCACCTGAGCTTTTTATGGGCTTCTTAACAAAGGGGGTGAATACATACGCACATGCCAATTATCAGTTTTTTATTTCTGAAAAGTAGTTTTATGTATATATTTTTCTAATTTTATTTCACCAACTTAGATGATTGTGTTCTGATCCATCACATATAATTTGGATTAAAAAAACATTGAACTAAAGGCTATAATGTAACAAAATAGGTAAAAAGCCAAGGTGGTGAATACTTTTGCAAGGCACTGTAAGTACCTACATTTGACTTGGTATCAGCCTCTTGCAATCTACTGTACAGCAGAGCTCAGACTGGGCAAGGGAGAAGCAGCACAAGGCGCTAGCCAGATGTGCTGCAGTGCAAGGAAACATGCTGATAGAAGGAGAGAACAAAGTGACAGGTAAATGGGCACACAAGTCTGCTGCTTCTCCATTACTGTCTAATGTTCAAGTGGTGAGGGGAGCTGAAACTGAAAGTGAAACTACAGCAAAGATAAATTCCCCTCCCCTGCCAGACAGGACTGTGCTGTGTGGCAGAGCTGTGCAAATCTCTGAACTGGATGGACAGAAATACAAATCTCTTGGGCAGGTAAAACAGAAGCTTTATTAAAACAAAATTAGTGCAGCGCAAGTAATAAAATGTCCTTATTGAACTCATGCATCCAGTACATAAATCTTGGGAGGAAAAAGTTGATGTCGTTCCCACAAGCCACAATACTCGCCAAACCAGTAGTAAATTTGCGCTTACAGGATACGGTGGACCTCTAAATTATAGGAGGTCATAAGAGCCTGGGTTCCTTATGGAACTGTTAACGACCTGGATCTCGAGGACACCGATCATCAACATCCGCCAATGGTCACAAGGTAACCGAAGCTGGTTATTAGCAACACTCTGTGGGTTTCATACACGAATCCTCCAATGTAATATACCATGGGGTAATAGTAAGTGTTGATCCCAAAAACAGAAAAAGAATCCTCGAAGTGCAAACCATATGGCATTTATTTAAAATTAAGTAGAAGTAATGGCATATAAAATGCGCTCAACAGCGCAGCTTAGTGCAATTGAGCAATAAAGCAGTACAATCCACTAAGTATCCACATCAGAGCTCAGACTGTTCGCGTCCGAACAGCAAACAGTCTGAGCTCTGATGTGGATACTTAGTGGATTGTACTGCTTTATTGCTCGATTGCACTGAGCTGCGCTGTTGAGCGCTTTTTATATGCTATTACTTCTTCTACTTAATTTTAAATAAATGCCATATGGTTTGCACTTAGAGGATTCTTTTTCTGTTTTTGGGATCAACACTTACTATTACCCCATGGTATATTACATTGGAGGATTTGTGTATGAAACCCACAGAGTGTTGCTAATAACCAGCTTCGGTTACCTTGTGACCATTAACGATTGTTGATGATCGGTGTCCTCAAGAGATCCAGGTCGTTAACAGTTCCATAAGGAACCCAGGCTCTTATGACCTCCTATAATTTAGAGGTCCACCGTGTCCGGTAAGCGCAAATTTACTACTGGTTTGGCGAGTATTGTGGCTTGTGGGAGCGAGATCAACTTTTTCCTCCCAAGATTTATGTACCGGATGCATGAGTTCAATAAGGACATTTTATTACTTGCGCTGCACTAATTTTGTTTTAATAATTATATCTTAGGTTGGTGAATCCTATAGTGTTCAGCTTGCATACTTCTCTCGTTTTATACATTATTGTTTGCGCTGATTGCCCTCAATTTAATAAAACAGAAGCTTTGTTTTCATCTGTGAATTTGCTGTTTGCCTGGACATAACCTTTACAAATAAATTATTTCCACTCTTAAAGTGACCCTTTCAAAATGGCAAGATAAAAAGAATAATCCTGCAGCACCCTGTAAAAGAAGTAGCTTAATACTCACCTTTCAAGCAGGCAGTATATTAAAAAATTGCAATCTAGCAGAAACTGCTGCTATTCAACACTTTTAGGTGGTGCGGTGTCCCTTGCTGTGTGCAATACTTTCCCCTGCTAACTCCTACATCTGTATTATATTCTGTAATGACGTAGGGGTTGGCAGGAGAAGCCATGGTGGTCACACATTATAGCATCATTGTCTGGAGCTCCTTAAGAAAGTGAAGATTTGAAGTACTGTCTGCTGAAAAGATGACTATGCGGCTGCTTCTTTAGCAGCATCACTCATGATTGGGAATATAAGGTTGGACTATCTTAATAAGCTCCATCATCCTTGCTGGTCAATAAATTGTTTTAAAAAATGTTATTCGGTCCCTTGGGTTTTGTATTATTAATAATAATAATAACACACCAGGAGGAGGGTGGAAGAATGTTGGATCAAAGAAACCCTTTAATCCTAACCAACCACAAACTAGATCTAGTCATGTGAATAATAATGTGAGGAATGATCATGTCCAATATAGCCATACACCAAGACTCAATCCTGGTGGAGCACCTGTTTATAATCACTATGAGCCTCTTGACAGAGGTTATGGTGATTATGCAGATGATTATGACAATAGATATATTGTTTAACACCCATTACAACGAACACCATGAAATATGCATCAGGGATGTGGTCAGTGGCGGCCCGTCCATAGGGGGCGCCTGCTGTGGGGGGACTCTGATGGGGACAACTGCTGTGGGGGGGCTCTGATGGGGGACACCTGCTGTGGGGGGCTCTGATGGGGGACACCTGCTGTGGGGGGCTCTGATGGGGGACACCTGCTGTGGGGGGCTCTGATGGGGGACACCTGCTGTGGGGGGCTCTGATGGGGGACACCTGCTGTGGGGGGCTCTGATGGGGGACACCTGATGTGGGGGGCTCTGATGGGGGACACCTGCTGTGGGGGGGCTCTGATGGGGGACACCTGCTGTGGGGGAGCTCTGATGGGGGACACCTGCTGTGGGGGGTTCTGATGGGGGACACCTGCTGTGGGGGGACTCTGATGGGGACACCTGCTGTGGGGGGACTCTGATGGGGACAACTGCTGTGGGGGGGCTCTGATGGGGACAACTGCTGTGGGGGGACTCTGATGGGGACACCTGCTGTGGGGGGACTCTGATGGGGACACCTGCTGTGGGGGGACTCTGATGGGGACACCTGCTGTGGGGGGACTCTGATGGGGACACCTTCTGTGGGGGGGGCTCTGATGGGGACACCTGCTGTGGGGGGGCTCTGATGGGGACACCTGCTGTGGGGGGGCTCTGATGGGGACACCTGCTGGGGCTCTGATTGGGACACCTGCTGTGGGGGGGCTCTGATGGGGACACCTGCTGTTGGGGGGCTCTGATGGGGACACCTGCTGTTGGGGGGCTCTGATGGGGACACCTGCTGTTGGGGGGCTCTGATGGGGACACCTGCTGTTGGGGGGGCTCTGATGGGGACACCTGCTGTTGGGGGGCTCTGATGGGGACACCTGCTGTGGGGGGCTCTGATGGGCGGAACAGAGGCTGCATTTAATGGGACACAGGCATGCTGCATGTAATGGGACACAGGCATGCTGCATTTGGGGGGGGGGGCAGAGGCTGCATTGGGGGGGCAGAGGCTGCATTTGGGGGGGAGACAGAGGCTGCATTTGGGGAGACAGAGGCTGCATTTGGGGGGACAGAGGCTGCATTTGGGGGGACAGAGGCTGCATTTGGGGGGACAGAGGTTGCATTTTATGTGACAGAGGCTGCATTTTATGTGACACAGGCTGCATGTAAGGAGGGACTGCTGGGGACACCTGATGGCATCTGGTTGTAGGCGACGTGGCTAGTGACACACTCGGGGCTCCCACTGATTCTGCATTATGGTGAGTTGAACGATTTCATTTTATATTACAATGTAATAATAGTAATAATGCGCTTCAATCATCCTGACACCATAACAACCATGGTGCCGGGATGATTGAAGCGCTAACACCAGGTGTTTGGAGTATCTTTATCTGCTGATTGTTAAACTTTGTAGAATACACATTTCTATTGTTGTGTAGGATCTAGGCCTGCTGTCCCCCTCTCCCTCCATCCCTCGTTCATCTCAGACGCTAACCACACCACCTTAGAGCCACGCCCACTATTTAACTGAAACCACGCCCCCTTTTCACCAAGTGGGAGGGGTCAAAGAGGAAGGGCGGGGTCTGGCGCCCCCCCATCCTAAAACTTCACCAGCCGCCACTGGTCGTGGTTATTCTGGGTGGGATAGCCCTGGTTTCTACCCCCCTAGGAGACCACTATACCCCACTGAAGGTCCCCCACCCCCTGGTTCTTCATCTTTTTTTCCAAAGGGTTCTCAAAAAAACAAGCGGTATGGAGAACCAAAAGAGGGACCAGAGGAAGGAGGAGGCACCGATCGAAAAAGGAGGCGGATGTAAAAGATGTTGGGATTTTCAATCTGAGCAAAAATACCCTTACTGTCAATGGGCTTAAATTTTCCCCTACTAAGCCTCTAAGTAAATTTGGAGCCTTCATTGATGTGCAGAGGTACATCAGTAAAATGAATATTAAAAGGTGCTTTTTGTCGCAGCCAGCTGGGAGGACGGTTAATACCACCGATGGTGTGCAACATTCAGGTTTGTCCAATGCCTCTTTATTTAATCCGCCAGGTTTTGTTCCCCCTTTGGTTTCAGTCTTAAAGGATTTAGTGGTAAAGTATAACTCCGGGTTTTGTCAAGGACTAAAATCCTAAAAGGAGAGAAAAGATATTATCATTCGCCCCGTAGAAAAGGGGGTTGGAATCGTGGTACTGGATAAAAGAGCGTATGTAGAGGAAACAAATAAAATCCTTTCTGATACAGATAGCGATGTTGCTTTACACTACGACCTGACGGGTAAATATAAAAAAGACCTTACCAAACTAATTGAAGCAGGTTTTAATGACCATTTACTTAATAAAAAAGGAAGAGCATATCTAGTTCCTATGGCCCCAAGGATATCGGTGATATACTTTCTCCATAAAGTTCACAAAAATCCTGTCAATCCACAGGGGAGATCTATCATCAGCGGTCTGGACTCTGTGACCTCCCGAATTGGGAAATACAGTATCTCACAAAAGTGAGTACTCCCCTCACATTTTTGTAAATATTTTATTATATCTTTTCATGTGACAAAACTGAAGAAATGACACTTTGCTACAATGTAAAGTAGTGAGTGTACAGCTTGTATAACAGTGTAAATTTGCTGTCATCTCAAAATAACTCAACACACAGCCATTAATGTCTAAACCGCTGGCAACAAAAGTGCATACACCCCTAAGTGAAAATGTCCAAATTGGGCCCAAAGGGCCCAAATATTTTGTGTGGCCACCATTATTTTCCAGCACTGCCTTAACCCTCTTGGGCATGGAGTTCACCGGAGCTTCACATGTTGCCACTGGAGTCCTCTTCCACTCCTCCATGAGGACATCACTGAGCTGGTGGATGTTAGAGACCTTGGGCTCCTCAGATGTTCAATAGGGTCTAGGTCTGGAGACATGCTTGGCCAGTCCATCACCTTTACCCTCAGCTTCTTTAGCAAGGCAGTGGTCGTCTTGGAGGTGTGTTTGGGGTCGTTATGTTGGAATTCTGCCCTGCGACCCAGTCTCCGAAGGGAGGGGATCATGCTCTGTTTCAGTATGTCACAGTACATGTTGACATTCATGGTTCCCTCAATGAATTGTAGGTCCCTGGTGCCAGCAGCACTCATGCAGCCCTAGACCATGACACTCCCACCACCATGCTTGACTGTAGGCAAGACACACTTGTCTTTGTACTCCTCACCTGGTTGCCGCCACACAAGCTTGACACCATCTGAACCAAAAAAGTTTATCTTGGTCTCAGCAGACCACAGGACATGGTTCCAGTAATCCATGTCCTTAGCCTGCTTTTCTTCAGCAAACTGTTTGAGGGTTTTATTGTGCATCATCTTTAGAAGAGGCTTCCTTCTGGGACGACAGCCATGCAGACCGATTTGATGCAGTGTGCGGTGTATGGTCTGAGCACCGTCAGGCTGACCCCCACCCCTTCAACCTCTGCAGCAATGCGGGTAGCACTCGTACGTCTATTTCCCAAAGACAACCTCTGGATATGACGCTGAGCATGTGCACTTAACTTCTTTGGTTGACCATGGCGAGGCCTGTTCTGTGTGGAACCTGTCCTGTTAAACCGCTGTATGGTCTTGGCCACATGCTGCAGCTCAGTTTCAGGGTCTTGGTGATCTTCTTATAGTCTATAGTCTAGGCCATCTTTATGTGGAGCAACAATTCTTTTTTTTTTCAGATCCTCAGAGAGTTCTTTGCCATGAGGTGCCAAGTTTAACTTCAGTGACCAGTATGAGAGAGTGAGAGCGATAACACCAAATTTAACACACCTGCTTCCCATTCACACCTGAGACCTTATAACACTATTAAGTCACATGACATCGGGGAGGGAAAATGGCTAATTGGGCCCAATTTGGACATTTTCACTTAGGGGTATACTCACTTTTGTTGCCAGCACTTTAGACATTAATGGCTGTGTGTTGAGTTAATGTAAGGGTGTACTCATTTTTGTGAGATACTGTATATTGATGGCTTTTTACAGTCATTGATGTCACAGACCCCGTCATATCTCAAGGATTCCTCCCAAGTTATACAAACTCTAGAGCAGTGGTTCTCAACCTGGGAGTCGGGACCCCCTCGGGGGTCGAATGACAATTTGCCACGGGTCACCAAATCCTGGGCTGTTCCTGAAGCCCGCACCACTCTCCCAGCCTTTTCGTGGCCGCCCAGCAGGGCTCTCTCTGGAGCCTGCGGCCGCCCAGCTGGGCTGTTCCTAGAGCCCGCGGCTGCCCACTCAGCCTCTTCGCAGCAACCCATTCAGTTCACGGCATGGGTGGGGAGCAGAGACTAGAGGTCAGCTGACTGGTGAGGAATGTGAAATGGGAGGGGCTGGAGGAGACCCTATCTCCTGATTTCGGCGTAGGTGTCACTGCTGCGAGACACCACAGAGTTGAAGACACAGTGAGTAACACTACCTGTGATTAGAATTGCAATTAAAAGTCCCCACTACAGTTCTCAGATCAACAGAGTAACACTACCTGTGATTAGAATTGCAATTAAAAGTCCCCACTACAGTTCTCAGATCAGATGACGTTGATCAAGAGCACCGAAGTTGTTTGATCAGAACTCCCCCCAGCAGTGCCACTGATCCCACCCCACACAAGAACTGCCACTCATCCCAACTCCCCACCAGCAATGCCACTCATCCCATTCCCCCCACTCCCCACCAAGGAATAAAAATAGAGAATACATGGAAGGGAGAGAAAAAGAGGGGGAGGAACAAAGAAAAAGGGAGAGAAAGAATAAGAGAAAGAACAAGAAAGATGGCTAGAGAGAGGGATGGGGTAAAAAAACAATAAATTAGGATAGAGATAAAAGGGAAAGAAAGGAGAACAAAGAGAAAGAGTGGCACATCCTAAAATGTACTATAAGAGGTTTTAACCACTTCCTGACCAGAGCACTTTTTACAATTTGGCACTGCGTCGCTTTAACTGCTAATTGCGCGGTCATGCAATGCTGTACCCAAACAAAATTTGCGTCCCTTTGTTCCCACAAATAGAGCTTTCTTTTGATGGTATTTATGCACCTTCCCGCCCAGACCAATTTTCAGCTTTCAGCGCTCTCATACTTTGAATGACAATTACTCAGTCACGCTACACTGTATCCAAACAAAATGTTTATCATTTTCTTCTCACAAATAGAGTTTTCTTTTGGTGGTATTTAATCACCACTGGGTTTTTCATTTTTTGAGATATAAGCGAAAAACAGCGAAAATTAAAAAAAAAAACGTACTTTTTTTAGTTTCTATTGTAAAATTTTGCAAATAAGTCATTTTTCTTCATAAATTTGTGCCAAAATTTATACTGCTACATATCTTTAGTAAAAATAACCCAAATTAGTGTATATTATTTGGTCTTTGTGAAAGTTATAGAGTCTACAAACTATGGTGCTAATCACTGAAAATTGATCACACCTGATGGCCTATCTCATTTCTTGAGACACTAACAAGGCAGGAAAGTACAAATACCCCCCAAATGACCCCTTTTTGGAAAGTAGACAGTCCAATGTATTTACTAAGAGGCATGGTGAGTTTTTTGAAGCTGTAATTTTTTCCCACAAAAAAATTAAGAAAAAGTAAGATTTTTTTTTTTTTTTTTACACAAACTGGTCATATTAACAGGTTTTTTCTCTCACACAGCATATGCATAATTGCAACTACACCCCAAAATACATTCTGCTACTCCTCCTGAGTATAGCGATACCACATGTGTGAGACTTTTACACAGCCTGGCCACATACAAAGGGCCAACACTGAAGTAGCACTTTCAGGCGTTCTACAAGCATAAATTGCACATATCCTTTCTCAACCATCTATTACACTTTTGAAGGCGCTGGAGTTCAGGACAATTGAATTGTCCACAAAATGACCCTATTTTGGAAAGCACACACCCCAACGTATAATCTGTTTGGCATAATGAGTCTTTTGAATGGTTCATTTTTTCCAGAAGGTTTTGAAAAAAGTGGAAAAAAAATGAAAATGCATTTTTTTTTTACACAAAGTTGTCCATTTATAAGATATTTCTATTACATAGCATGTACGTAGCAAAAATGACAACCCAAAATGCATTCCTCTACTCCTCCTGAGTATGGCGATACCACTTGTGAGGCTTTTACACAGCCTGGCCACATACAAAGGCCCAACATTGAAGTAGCACTTTCATGCGTTTTACAAGCATAAATTGTACATATCCTTTCTCAACCACCTATTACAATTTGAAGGCCCTGGAGCACCAGGACAATGGAATTATTCACAAAAAGACCCCATTTTGGAAAGCACACACCCCAACGTATAATCTATGAGGCCTGAGTCTTTTGAACGGTTCATTTTTTTCCAGAAGGTTTTGGAAAATGTGGAAAAAAAATTAAAATGCATTTTTTTTACACAAAGTTGTCCATTTATAAGATATTTCTAACACATAGCATGTACATACCAAAAATGACACCCCAAAATGCATTCCAATACTCCTCCTGATTATAGCGATACCACATGTGAGACTTTTACACTGCCTGGCCACATACAAAGGCCCAACATTGAAGTAGCACTTTCAGGTGTTCTACAAGTATAAATTGCACATCTCATTTCTCAACCACCTATTACATTTTTGAAGGCCCTGGAGAACCAGGACAATGGAATTGTCCACAAAATGACCCCATTTTGGAAAGAAAACACCCTAACGTATAATCTATGAGGCATAATGAGTCTTTTGAATGGTTCATTTTTTTCCAGAAGTTTTTGGAAAATGTGGGAAAAAATGAAAATGCATTTTTTTTTTACACAAAGTTGTCCCTTTATAAGATATTTATAATGCATAGCATGTACATAGCAAAAATGACACCCCAAAATACATTCTGCTACGCCTCCTGAGTATGGCGATACCACATGTTTGAGACTTTTACACAGCTTGGCCACATACAGAGGCCCAAAATCCAAGTAGCACCTCCAGGCATTCTAGCAGCATTAATTACACATATCATTTTCTGACTACCGATCACATTTTTGAAGGCCCTTCATATTTCTAACACATAGCAGGTACATACCAAATAAAAGATTACCTGTGGTTTTAGAAGTGCAGTGGTCCACAGAGGAGAGCATCGGTTCAGGCAGCAGGCAGGAATGAGGTCAGCGACAGCAAAAGCAATCATGCAGGCAGGAATACTGTCCATAGTTTGTACAGGCAGAGATACTGTCAGCACAGCCAGAGCACAGCCAAAGCACAGGTCCAGGTAACAGGCAGAGGTGTCCCGGCAGAAATACTGTCCAAAGTCAGTAGAGGCAGCAGGCAGATATATGGTCAACACAGCCAAAGTATTGGTCCAAACAGCAGGAAGAAACATGGTCCATAATGTCATGGGTCATTACAGGCAGCAATATGGTCAGCGCAGCCAAAGTATTGGTCCAGGCAGCAGGAAGGACCATCAAGCTTAGGGCCAGGGGGACAGGGGTAGAGGCTTCTCCCACCCAAATCGCTTTGAAGCCTCCGGGCAACCAGACCCTGTTCTGGGAGCACAGAAAACGAAAAACTGGTTTTCTCTACTCAGAAAGCTATTCTGAAGCCCCTCACATATGTGAGACCCCTGTGTACTAAATTAGATGGCCAAAAGATCAGTCCAAGTGGCAGGCAAAAACATGGTCGATTAACAGGCCAAGGTCAGTGCACGTGGAAGTCAGAAACGTTGTTTAAATCGGCAGGCAGAGGCATAGTCGGTAAACAGGCTGAGGTTGGTGCACGTGGAAGTCACAAACGTGGTTTAAATTGGCAAGCAAAGACATCGTCGGTAAACAGGCCAGGGTCAGTTAATTAACATGGTAGCAGGCAAATGGGGGAATGGCAGTCTGGTAATAATACAGGGAACTAATATTGGATGGATGTATGATAATTTTTGAAGCAATCTCCGATGCACAGGCCAGGTTGGGAGGGACATTGGGGACAATAATAGCTGGAATCTCTTCTTACTTCTCCTCTGCTGCATACACGGCATTTCAATTGGTGTCTTCTTCCAGATTCTGTGAGGGGAATGCTATAGGAAAAGTGTTGCTCGTGAAGTCGATTCACATTATCCGAGCGAATGCTTCCTGGGGCGGGACCTTGTTGGTAAATGAGGGCAGTGACAATATCTTCAATTTACTTGAGGTAGGTGATTTGTTGGTTTTGAGTTGCTTTTTGGTAGCAGACAAACGAATTAAAAAGGGCCATGTGAAACAGGTGAAAGGCAACTTTCTTGTACCAATAACGGGACTTTCTGGTTGATAAATAGGGCTGTAGCATCTGATCGTTTAAATCCACCCCCCCATATACATATTGTAGTCGTGGACACATTCGGGCTTTACAATGGGGCCGCGTCTTCTTTGGATCTCCACCACGGTGTCATTGTGGATGGTAGAGAGGATGTGGACATCTTTCTTGTTCCTCCACTTCATGGCCAACACCTCCTCGTTCCTCATGAATGCCGATTCTCCGTTTTGTAATTTTTTTGTCAACAGATTTTGTGGGAATCCCTTACGGTTTTTTTTTAAGGTACCACAAGCCGAGGTTTTTTTTACTGTAAAGATGACAAAAAAGGGGCAGGCTGGTATGATTGTCGACATATAAATGGTATCCTTTTTCAAACAGGGGGTAAGCCAACTCCCAGACAATTTTCCCACTGGTTCCAATATATGTGGGGCAGTCATGGGGCTGGAGCTGGGAGTCTTTGCCTTTGTAGATCCGGAATGTGAAGACATATCCAGTGGCTCGATCGCATAATTTATTTAACTTCAGCCCATACCTGGCTCTCTTGCTTGGTATATACTGCTTGAAGTGCAGTCGGCCAGTGAAATGTATGAGGGACTCATCCACACAAATTTTTTGGTCTGGGATGAAAACTTCTCTATATCGCTGGGAAAAGGAATTGATTAGGGGGCGTATCTTGTACAATTTGTCATGGTTGGGATGATCTCGAGGAGGGCACTGTGAATTGTCATTGAAGTGGAGAAAACACATAATCATGTCGTATCTTGTCCTGGACATGACAGCAGAATATATGGGCATGTGTTGGATGGGGTAGGTGGACCAATATGCATGGACTTCATTCTTTTTTGTAAGCCCCATATTGAAAGTTAGGCCCAAAAAAATTTAAATTCATCCAGTATGACACATCGCCACTGGAACATGCGGGTGTAGGAAGAATTGGGGTTGGCAGCAATAAATTGGGATGCATACAAATTAGTTTGATCCACCATATTCTGCAGAAAATCTTGTGGGAAAAATAAAGAAAAATAATCGAATTGAGAAAAATTTGTAGTGTCGGGCTGCACACCTGGCTGTGCGGTGAAAGGGGGGATGATAGCGGATCCTGAGTTGGCAGGTAACCATAAGGGGTTTGCCAGGGCATCGGGAAGGTAGGACTGGGGCTGGGTTCTTCGGGTTGGGCGGGTAAATCCAGTACTTGTACTGGGCTCCTCTTCCTGGGGTCTGGCACTGCTGGTGGTGGGCAGATCTCGTGATCTTGGTCCTCATTCTTTTGGGAGGGACGGTTTCCTCCGCGGACTAGGACTCTGATCCACTATCCTCCACTGGCTCGTATTCCGAACCAGAATCGGATGATGTGAGCTCCCCGCTGCTCTCATCATCCGACATGGCAAGAATCTCATATGCCTCCTCAGGTGTGTAAACCCTTTGGGACATTATGGCAATGCTTATTGGCGGGCCTGTGTAATGGTACTGCTGGTGGTAGTGGTACCGATTGAGGTGTTAGTGGCGGGCCTGTGTGGTGGTACAGATGGTGGTATGGGTGGTGGTGGTACAGGTGGTGGTGGTGGTACCGATGGCGGTACGGGTGGTGGTGGCGGTACCGATGGCGGTACAGGTGGTGATGGCAGTACCAGTGGCGGTACGGGTGGTGGTGGTACCAATGGCGGTACGGGTGGTGGTGGTGGTACAGGTGGTGGTATGGGTGGTGGTGGTACCGATGGCGGTACTGACGGTGGTACAGGTGGTGGTGGTACCAATGGCGGCACTAGTGGCGATACTGGTAGCGGCCTGTGTGGCAGTATAGATGGTGGGCCTGATGGAGGTACTAGTGGCGTTACTGGTGGTGGTACCGATGGCGGTACTGGTAGTCTGTGTGGCGGTACCGATGGCGGTGGGCCTGTGACAGATGGGCTGATTGACTGGGCTGTGTGACAGGTTGTCTTTATTGGGGGGGGCGTGTTGTGCACAGTACAATACAATAAAATGTCAGACACTGATTTCACTCACTGATCCCTGCTCTCTCCTCACAGGATCGGTGTGCGAGGAGAGAGCAGGGATCAGATGGTATAGGCTACTCAATGTTTACATTTGTGACCGGCTGTGATTGGACACAGGCGGTCACATGGTAAACAGCCAATTTCATTGGCTGTTTACCCTGATTGGGGAAGCGCTGTGTCCAAGGGACACTCGCCTTCCTCGATCCCTGCTCTGCATGCCATTGGCGGCGCGCACGGAGCGCTCCGCCGAGTTTGTTGTGACAGGTGATCGGCTGTGACTTTGACACAGCCGATCACGGGGTAAACAGCCAATGAAATTGGCTGTTTACCGTGATCGGGGAAGCGCTGTGTCCGAGGGACACACGCCGTCCCTGATCTCCGCGCCCCCCCGCGGGCGCGCGCCAGCATGTTATCCTGCTGGACGTCATATGACGCCCAGTCAGGATAACGCAACCACTTCCCGGACATCAATATGCTATTGACCGGGCGGGAAGTAGTAAAACTGTTCCTTTCATTTTTTTTTTTTAATCATTTTTATTGTTATGTCAGGGAATGTAAATATTCCCTATGACAGCAATAGGTAGTGACAGGTACTCTTTTTTGAAAAAAAATGGGGTCTATTAGACCCTAGATCTCTCCGCTGCCCTCAAAGCATCTGACCACACCAAGATCAGTGTGATAAAATGCTTTCCCAATGGCGCTGTTTACATCCGGTAAAATCTAAGTCATGAAATGCTCGCAGCTTCCGGTTTCTTAGAGATGATTGGAGCCATTCTGGTCTCTGATCAGCTCTATGGTCAGCTGGCGGAATCACCGGCTGCATTCTCAGGTTCCCTGTTGGGACAGGAGAGCCCGAGAAAACCATGGAAGATGGTGGGGGGGGGGGCATTCCCTCCCACTGCTTGTAAAAACAGTCTAGTGGCTAATTAGCCGCTAGGATTGCTTTTACATAAAAGGTAACCGCTGGCTGAAAAGAATGATACCAAGATGATACCTAAACCTGCAGGCATCATTCTGGTATAACCACTCAAAGTCCAGCAACATATCAGTACCTTGATGGTCCTTGTTGGGCATATATTGTAATTTTTTTTTTTCATGCAGCCTCTGGGCTGAACGAAAAAAGAGATTGATTGGTGGGTATGCCCACCATTAGAATACCTCCCTTCATCCACCCACTTCTAATGATGGGCATACATGCACCATTCATATATGCCGAAGCATGGGGGCATCAACCCCAAAAGTTAGGAGCAAATCGCTCCTCCGCCCCTGCTGCCCCCATGCTTCGGCATATATCACCTCCTCTGGAGTCACAGCTTTATATATCGTGGGAGCAAACGCTGTTGCTGTCAAGATAAATAAATCCGCGCTGCAGCTGAATGGCGTACCTGAAAACAAAAAAATGGTTAACAATAAAACACAGTAAACAGTAAAGTATAAAAAATTGCATACCTGACCAGTTCACCAAAACGCTACCAAAAAAACTGTTAGCGATCGCAGGGATCAGGCCTGACTCTGCAAACGCTGCAGTTATGAGTTTAGTGTTTTGTAAGTGACAGTAATCAATCGATACTGCACTTGGGTGGGCTGGGCTGGGCCGGGCGTAGGGGCAAAACGCAGGTGCTAGCAGGTATCTGGGCTGATCCCGCTAACACTGCGTTTTTGGGAACCCTAAACTGCTGGGGACGCTAGTATAGATCTGATCGGATCAGATATTGATCCGTTCAGATACTATACCACTAAGGGAGGTGTATGCTGCGTGCGTGGGTGTTAGCGGTACTGGCGCTAACTTGATGCTGCCTGGGGCGACGCAGACTCTATCTGACCCTAAAACCTAACTTATATCACCACCGGGCAATCAGGGGGCTAAACCTTTATTAGGTAATAAACGGTGGGTGCCCTGACACTATAAAAAATAAACTAACTAACCAGCGTCACCCGTAACAGTTATACGGTGATCACTGGTGAAAGGGTTAACTAGGGGGCAATCAAGGGGTTTTAGGTTAGGTAGTATATGGGGGTCCCTGACGCTATAAAAAGCTGACGGTGAACCTATATATTTACCTCCCTAACTAGCGTCACCAGTGACACTAATACAGCGATCGGAAAAAAGATTGCTTAGTGACACTGGTGACGGGGGTGATCACAGGGTTAAAACTTTATTAGGGGGGTTGGGGGGGTACCCTAGACCTAAAGGGGGCTAACACTAACTGCCCTACCACTTCTAATTGTCACAAACTGACACCAATGCAGTAATCAGAAAAAAAAACTGCTTGGTGTCACTGTGACGGGGGGGGGTGATCAGGGGGTGATGGGGGGGTGTAAAGCGTACCTGGTATGTTTTACTGTGTGTGTTGTGTTGGTGCACTTACTCAGATGTCTTCTCTCCTTGGCGCCGGAACGGAAAATACCGAACCGAGGAGCGATGACATCACTTCCTCTGCCGCCGTTTACTATACAGCAGCAGAGGAAGATTCTCATTCATTGGGAGCGATCGCGAGGGGGTGGCCACGAATGAGTGGTCTCCCCCTCAGCCTGGATCGCTCCCCTAACAAAGCCGACCGCCTCGGGCACCGGGGGGGCACGATGCACCCCCCACCCGCGGGAGGCAGATCACGTACCAGGTACATGACTTTGCCTGCACGTGCCATTCTGCCGCAGTATATCTGCGTTAGGCGGTCGGCAAGTGGTTAATATTATACGAGTAGAAGGGACACGGGGAGCACTAAATGTCCGTGGGTTAGGGGCGCAAATGACTTGTCTTGTCTTGGGTGCTGGCAACCCATGCTACGAAAATAATTTTACAACTTGGGAAATTTTATCAAGGGGTCACTGCATTAGCGTGGTTGAGAACCACTGCTCTAGAGGCTATGGAGTGGAGAGAGAGCTACATCATGGCAACTGCAGATGTAGCCTCTCTCTATACTATTATATTCCATTTGGATGGACTAGAGGCAGTTGACATGTTTCTTGGGAGAGATGATCTTTTGATTCCACCGCAGAGAGAGTTTGTGGTGAGCCTACTCAGGTTTGCCATGTCTCGCAATTACTTCTGGTTTGGAAGGGCTTATTACCTCCAAAACAGAGGGGTTGCAATGGGTGCAAAGTTTGCACCGAGCATGGCAAACCTGTTTAAGGCTAAGTGGGAGGAGGATGTCATCTACTCCAACAGGCGGCCTGAACTGGTGTTCTGGGGGAGGTATATAGACGACATCCTCCTCCTATGGGATGGCGATAAGACATTGCTAACTACCTTTATGCAGCTGCTTAATGAGAACTCTTTGGGTATTGCTTTACAATTTGAAACCAGTCAAAAAAAAGATTCATTTCCTTGACCTTAATATAGAAATCAAGGATGGCAGACTGACAGAAACTGCTATATTGGGAGGGGAAGTTGCCATCACCCCACATTGCTGAAATCTGTGCCCAAAAGCCAGTTTGTTCGCTTAAGGCATAACTGTACCATGAAGAAAGATTATTTGCAGCAAGTCTCAATCCTTAAGAACAAATTTCTAGAGAAGGGGTATGTCACCACTGATCTAGATAAAGTGATGAATGGCTACTATGGATCGGGCTACTATGCTTAGAGAAAAAGATAAATCCCATAATGCTGAGAATGTTCATAATTTCTCTATGATTACTACATATTCGCAACAACATTACGACATTAGAAAGATTATGAACAAACATTGGGCAGTGCTCAAGAATGATAACATTTTTGGGACCTGTCTTAATTGAACGCCCACAAGTTATCTTTAGGGGAGTACCACCTTTAAAACTCCACATAGGGCCAAATGTTTTGGATACCTCCAATAGGGTTTCTTTTTTCCAAAACTCTAAAGGCTTTTTTCCTTGTCGAAAATGTGCTGTTATGTTAACAAAAACAAAGATAGAAAAATCTGTCAATTTAAGTCTCACATCATTGCTAAGGTGTATGATAGCAATACTTTTATAACCCGTATGTCTAAAAACGGGGTTTATTTATTGATTTGTCCATGCGGTCTACGATGCTTAGGCCGCACTATGCGAGTCATAAACGTTAGGATTAAGGAACACCTGGCAAATATCAGGAAAGGGTTCCCCAAACACACTGTTTCCCATCACTACTTGGAATGTCATAATAAAAATCCAGTAGGAACCACTTTCATAGCAATAGATCGATTTACACCTCATTGGCGAGGGAGTATGATAAAGAGAGATCTCGCGGGTGGAAACTCTCTGGATCTATGACCTCAAATGTTATACTCCCTTTGGGTTAAACGTTGACTGGGATGTGAACAGTTTTACTAATAATTGCTGATCCAGTCAATAGTATTATTTCTCTGTTCCTTATCAGATCTATCTGGGTTTATTTGCATTAGCAGTTTCTCTGGTCTGCCACTTGATGGCCCTCTTACTAGTATTTGCTTAAACATCATTTTAAATATTGTTTTTACTGATTGTTCCCTAGGTAGCCTCCTATAATAATATACTATCTACCTTTAAAGACACAATTAAGTTTGTTTTATGAATATATATAATGCTCACTTAGCGCCGTCTGGTCACTTGTTATGCCCGGTCTGTGCCTCTCTGAAGTGTTGTCATCTATAGGAGACCGCTTGGCGGTGGAGCGCAAGCGCAGTGCGTGTTGCACTCCAATGACCTCACTTCCGGCTGATGCACCACCACGGAGGTTTGTCCTTCTGGGATGGGCGTCATTGGTTATTTGGATAAAAGGGCGTGCTAGTGTCTCATAGACACAGCTCTGACGAAATCCTGTTGGATGAAACATGTCAGGCAGGCTTACACTAGCACGCTGAGAACCGCGGCCATTTGAACATCATGATGTACTTGTTCCTGTACTAAACTGTACGTTACTACAAATAAAAATTTTTATACTACTTTACAGGCTTCACTATTGGCTGCATTATCTTTTCATTGGGTATCGCTGGCTGCCTAGGTGAATATTATTACATCCCATATGAGAGCTCAAAGAAGTTTTTGCTGTATGAAAATGTCTGATGATTAAAAAGTTAAATCCTGGTTTGGATTCCACTTAAAGCTGAAGAATGGAGCTATGGTCTTGGTCTGTCTATTACATGCCTGCTTTTCTCAGCTGTCTGGTAAGCAGATTGGATTTCCACGTGGTGTGGTGTGCTTTCTTATACACAATGAAGCTGGTGACGGGTTTATCAACTCTCCCGTCTTGGATTTTTCTTCTTATTTAGCACCGCATGTGGACTTTTTATATTCTTATATTTTGCTGATCAACAAATTGTGCTGGCTGCTCATAACACTATCTCTAACATTAGCGCGGATACTGACCTGTTTTGTTTTGTATTATTGCTACTTTGGCCAGTCTAATAAAATGATAAAGCTCATAACCTGGATTTCTGATGCACTGTGCTGGGCATCCAGGGTGTGATGGGCACAGAGCAGACAGTTATCAACAGTGCACACTACATCTTGTTACAGCACCCTCCCAACACCCCAGAGGCATGGTGGCACCTTCAGGGGCTGGGGGCGGGCCAGCATTTCACCCGCAGAGTCCATTGCTAAAATGAGGGACTAAGAAAGAACATTGTATTGCGAGATACTGCATAAACAATCCATCTATATTAAATCCAACAGTATCCCCTTATACTACACAGTTGTAGACACATTTGTTCATATAAAAGTTATTTTTATATGAACTTTGTCCTAGTGGCAGTGATCTCAGCCTGTCTTGGCTTAAATAAACTGAAGCCACTTGCTTTCTTGTTGCTGCAAAATTGGTTACAAAGGAGCTCTTTGTGAGAGTTTTAAATATGTAGCCTATTGATAGGGTAACATAATTTATTCATGTTTACTCCCCCATATTTCAAGATGCATATAGGAATATGCACTGCTGCTGTTTTGTTCTTGGAACAGAGCCTTTTCTTTCAAGAATAAGTAATGCCCACAATTTAAAAACAAATTCAAAGGAATTTAAAATCTATGCACATACATATTCTCAAGACAGTGCCCAGATACTTTTGATCTTTTTAAACAATATCCTGCAAAGTAGCCTTGGTAAAGGGCAGACAAAACCAGCTAGTGCTGCTTGCCATAACTTTTAATGGAGTTCAACTCTAAGCGCGAGGTTCGCAGACTTCCCACTGAACCTTGCTAGGTTTGCTCCTGGAAACACCTATGTTTAGGTTCTCCCCTAATTTATACTACTTCAAAAAGACTTGGGTCCATTCTAAGAGCCACACAGGGCAATCTAGACATTCCTGGTGACCATTCCAATCCAGTATGTCCAGCTGAGGTGGTTTGCTCAAAAATATTTCCACTTAATTTCTGTGATACAAGATGAAAGCTTTGATTGCTGACTGCAGTGAAAATGTTTAAATAATAATGTATAATATACTCAAACAGCATTGGACCACTCTGAAAACATCTGGACAAAAATCAGATTTAGGATCTGGTTTCCATGGTGATCAATATTTTCCTATGTTCTTTAACCAATATATTTATACACATTTAAAATGTTTGTGCAAATATATCAAAAACAGACCCAGAAAAAAATCCTGGTTGCCATTGTGTTTTTGGACATTTACACATACTTTACGGAAAAATAAATACACATATACTCCTTACTTACTGTCAGGGCTGGGCTCAGCCCTTCCTTCTCTGAGCTGGCCACTCAGCTGTCGGCTAATTGCCAGCTCCCATCTCTCTCCACAGTTACCCAGCTGTTGATGATCCTGCTCTTCAGTCCTGCCTATTTAAGCTGTCCAGTCCAGAGGAGCTCTGCCTTCGCCTTGGTCACATCACAAGAAACTCCTGCGTTCCTGTTTAAAGTCTGGCTTTGCCGACATCCCTTCTGGCTCCAGATCCTGCTTGCTGTTCCACTACTTTCATCCCTGACTTCTGCTTGGCCGACTATCTATTCCAGTTACTGAACTTTGGCTATGTTTTGACTAAGTTTGTGCTTTTTACTTTCATTATTAAACAAGTGTGATTTAACTGTACTTCTGTCTCAGTCTGATTTCATGGTTTCTGACAGTAGGTGAAGGCCATGAATTTAGAAGATATAGTCAATCCACTTGTTGGTAATATTTTTTCCAGATTGGATGACTAAGATCACCGCATGGATCAGTTTGCCATAGCATTACAAATGCTTCTAAATCGCACGGCTGGAATCGCCCACTGTGGCTGCTCCGGTACAACCTGAGTTGCAGGCCATCTCTGCTGCTGCGCCATTCTCTGTGAAGACACCCGCCTCGAGTATTATCTCTATAAGAGGTATGTCTGGTTTTGTTCCGCTTCCCCATCGATTTGGGGGTGATCCAGTTCAATGCAGAGGGTTTCTCAACCAGGATGAGATATACTTTGAGATGCTGCCCCAGGCGTTTCCCACAGACAGAAGCAAAGTAGGTTTTGTGATATCTTTCTGCTTTCTGAGAGAGCCTTGGCCTGGGCAAACCCTCTATGGGAGACCCAAAAACCTGTTGTCTTGAGTTACCCTGAGTTCGTGGCCACCTTTAAAGGGGTGTTTGACGTTTCCACAGACTCCGCTTCTGCTGCCAAGTGCCTCATGTCCCTCAAACAGAGTACGGGAACTGTTGCCAACTACACCATTGAATTCCGTACTCTGGCAGCAGAGGCTGCTTGGAACAATGAGGCCCTCGTGGTTACTCTTTCTCATGGTCTCTCGGATTCCATCAGCTCCTGAACGTTTGCCTCTGAGCTTTGCAGTCCCACCCATGCCTCCCTGGGCTTCACGCGTCTCTCTGCAGATGGGAGAATCTTTAGGAGGAGGGAGAGATTGTGCCTTTATTGTGGCCAGGCAGGTCACTTTTTGAAGTCTTGTCCTACCCGTCCAGGGAACGCCTGAACCTTGAGGTCCTGTCATGGAGAGACCTTAGCTGGTGTTGTTTTGTCCCCAGTTATCAGGAAGGATAAGCCCCTGGTTTCGGTCACCCTTTCTTGGGCTGAGTCGTCCATAGAGATACAGGCTCTAATCGACTCTGGGGCTGCAGACCTGTTCATTGATGCTGCCTTTGTATCGAAGCACTCAATTCCACTGCAGCTGCGTGACACTCCACTTGCAATTGAGGCCCTTGACAGGAGACCTCTACAGCCTGCCCATGTGACTAATGAGATGGTTCCGTTGTCCATGGCCATAGGGGGTCTTTACCATGAGATGTGAATCCAATTCCAAGTTTTTTCCTCACCTAAGTTTCCGCTGGTTATTGGTTATCCTTGGTTACAGAGGCACAACCCCTCTTTTGATTGGCTCCGTGGTGAGGTTCTCTCCTGGTCACAACAATGCAGCGAGACATGCTTCCAGAAGGTAGCCAAGGTCCTGTGCACTTCTTCACTCGCCTCCCTGCCGGAGGAGTACCACGATTTTAGCGATGTCTTTGACAAAAGTCAAGCCGGTAGTTTGCCTCCACTCCAGCCGTATGATTGAGCAATTGACCTTCAACCTGGTGCCATACCCCTTCGTGGCCAGGTTTATCCTTTGTCGGTCTTGGAGGATAAGACCATGGAGGGGTATGTTGCAGACGCACTTTCTCGAGGTTTCATCCGCAAATCCTCATCTCCTGCTGGTGCTAGTTTCTTCTTTGTGAAGAAGAGCGGTGAACTGAGACTTTGTATTGATTATAGGGGGTCTCAATTGTTTCACGATTAAGAATGCCTATCCAATTGATTACAGAGTTATTTGACCGCTTCAAGGGAGCAACCATTTTCATGAAGCTTGATTTGAGAGGGGCATACAATCTCGTGGGGATTAAGGAGGGCGACAAGTGGAAAACCGTTTAATACCAGAACAGGCCATTATGAGTACCTCGTAATGCCTTTTGGCCTTTGTAATGCCCCCGGCAGTTTTCCAGGAATTTATTAACGATGTCCTCCGAGATTTGTTGCACTTTTGTGTGGTGATTTATCTCGATAATATCCTCATATTTTCCAAGTCCCTGGAGAGCCACCACACAGATGTCTGTCGTGTGCTTCAGACACTAAGAGAGAACAATCTCTATTGTAGACTGGAGAAGTGCGAGTTCCATCGTGAACAGGTTAAATTCCTGGGCTATGTCATTTCCACTGCTGGTTTTTTGATGGACCCAGAGAAACTTTCGGCAGTCCTACAGTGGCCCCCGACCCGTGGGTTTATGTCCTCTGCAGTGTTTCCTGGGCTTTTCCAATTATTATTGGAAGTTTATTCGTAACTTCTCGTCTCTGGTCAAGCCCCTGACTGATATGACCAGAAAGGACGGTAACCCACAGAGTTGGTCTCCGGAGTCCATTAAGGCCTTTGAGAGTCTCAGGGCTGCCTTTGTTTCTGCTCCTGTGTTGGCACATCCTGATCCTACGTTACCTTTTATCCTTGAGGTTGACGCTTCTGAGACTGGTGTTGGCGCCCTTCTGTCTCAACGTCCTACCTCTGAGAGCACTATGCATTCTTGTGGCTACTTTTCCAAGAAATTGTCACCTGCGGAGTGCAATTATGAGATTGGTGACAGAGAGCTGTTGGCGATCATTTTAGCCCTGAAAGAATGGAGACATCTCCTCGAAGGTACCACTGTGCCGGTTCTCATTCATAATAACCATAAGAATCTCACATTCTTATCTGAGGCTAAACGGCTCTCTCCCAGAAGGGCGCGATGGGCTCTTTTCTTGTCAAGTTTCAATTACATAGTCTCATTCTTACCCGGTACTAAGAATTTAAGGGCTGACGCCTTGTCACAACAATTTTTATCCACTTCCAAGTTGGAGTCGGTTCCGATTCCTGTGATTCCTCCTGATCGTATTCTGGCTACGGTTCGCAAAAGTCTCACTTCTCCTTTGGGTGACAAAATTCTTGCTGCTCAGGTCCATGCTCCTCCTGAGAAACCTTGTGACTGCTGCTTTGTCCCAGAGTGTCTCCATACTGCCGTGCTCCAGACTTACCATTCTCCCAAGGCAGCTGGCCACCCTGAGAAGAATCAACTCGTTTGGGCCATTTCCCAACAATTCTGGTGGCCTAGTCTACGTGCTGATGTAACTGCCTTCATAGCTGCCTGTTCCGTGTGTGCTCAGAGTAAGACTCCACGACACCTTCCAGTGGGCCTCCTACAACCCATACCCAATGGAGAGAGGCCCTGGACCCACCTGTCTATGGATTTCATTGGGAAGCTACCCAACTCCCAAGGCAACACTGTTATCCTCATGGTGGTTGACCAGTGCTCAAAGAAGTGTCATTGTATTCCACTTAAGAAGTTGCCCACTTCTAAGGAACTGGCTTTCATTTTTGCTCGGGAGATCTTTCGCTTACATGGGCTACCCAAGGTGATTGTCTCAGACAGGGGTAGTCAGTTTGTATCCCGGTTCTGGCGAGCCTTTTGTGCACAGTTGGGAATTCAGCTTGCTTTCTCCTCTGCGTATCACCCGCAGTCTAATGGGGCCGCAGAAAGAGCCAATCAGTCCTTGGAGCAATTCCTACGTTGCTATATTTCTGACCATTATAACAACTGGTCAGAACTTTTACCATGGGCAACCTTCTATGTTGCCTGACTCGTTTGTTCCGCAGAGTATTCCTGCGTTAGGGGAGCATCTCTATGGTCTTCGTTCCACTTGGGCACAAGTCCATTAGGCTTTGCGTCATGCTAATGATAGGCACAGACTCCATGCTGACCGCTGACGCCTGCCTGCGCCTTCCTACCAGGTTGGGGACAGGGTCTGGCTGTCATCTCGCAACCTCCGACTTCGCGTTCCCTCACTGAAGTTCGCATCTCAGTTTATTGGGTCTTTCTGTATTCTTTGCAGGATTAACCCAGTGGCTTATGTATTAGACCTTCCTTCTACTATGCGTATTTCGAATGCATTTCATGTCTCCTTATTAAAACCTTTGGTCTGCAACCGCTTTACCACTTTGGTCCCATGTCCTCACCCTATACAGGTTGAGAACCATTAGGAGTATGAAGTACAGTCCATTGTTGACTCCCATAGGTTCCGTGGGCGCATACAGTACCTGGTGCATTGGAAAGGGTACAGTCCGGAGGAAAGGTCTTGGGTCTCATCCTTGGACGTACATGCCCCTGTCCTCCTCCGTGATTTCCATAGACGTTTTCCCCTCAAGCCTTTTGGTCCTCCGAGGGGGAGGGGTCGTTGAGGAGGGGGTACTGTCAGGGGCTCATGCCCTTCCTTCTCTGAGCTGGCTGCTCAGCTGTCGGCTAATTGCCAGCTCCCATCTCTCTCCACAGTTACCCAACTGTTGATGATCCTGCTCGTCATTCCTGCCTACTTAAGCCGTCCAGTCCAGAGGAGCTCTGCCTTCGCCTTGGTCACATCACAAGAAACTATCTCCTGCCTTCATGTTTAAAGACTGGCTTTGCTGACATCACTTCTGGCTCCAGATCCTGCTTGCTGTTCCACTACTTTGATCCCTGACCTCTGCTTGGTTGACTATCTGTTCCGGTTACTGAACTTTGGCTATGTTTTGACTAAGCTTGTTCTTTTTACTTTTATTATCAGTGGGACAAATGTGATTTACAAGTGTGATTTAACTGTACTTCTGTCTCGGTCTGATTGCATGGTTTCTGACACTTATACATACTGTGACACGTGCTACAGGTCCATACATTCTCCCCCAGACATACCGTAACCAATGTATAGTGAAGTTTTCCACATCTTATGTTACAACCAAAAACGTAAATGTATTTTATTGGGATTTTATGTGATAGACCAACACAAAGTGGCACATAATTGTGAAGTAAAAGGTTAATCAATAGTTTTCAAAATTTTTAGAAATAAATATATGAAAAATGTGGCGTACATTTGTACTCAGCCCCCCTGAGTCAATAGTTTGTAGAACAGCCTTTTGCTGCATTTATTGCTGCAAGTCTTTTGGGGTATGTCTCTGCACAATTTGCACATCTAGATAGTGAAATTTTTGCCCATTCTTCTTTGCAAAATAGCTCAAGCTCTGTGAGATTGGATGGAGAGCGTCTGTGAACAGCAATTTTCAAGTCTTGCCACAGGTGCTAAATTGGACTTAGGTCTAGACTTTGGCTGGGTCATTCTAACACATGAATATGCTTTGATCTAAACCAGTGGTCTTCAAACTGCGGCTCTTTTTGCCTTTATCTGGCCCTTGGGTTTATATTCCACTGATTCGAGACACTATTTTCTGCCTACTGACACCAAAAATGGGACACCATTTGTCCCACTGACACCAAGAATGGGGCACTATTCCTGCCAATGATACCAAACATAGGGCACTGTCCCTCCCTCTAATACTAAATGAGGCAATATTTATTCCCACTGATGCCAGGAAAATTTCCACTCCCACTGGCCACAGTCCGGCCCCCTAAAGTCTGAAGGACAATAAATTGGCCTTTTGTTTAGAAAGTTTAGAGACCCCTGATCTAAACCATTCCATTGTAACTCTGGCTGTATGTTTAGGGACATTGTCCTGCTGGAAGGTGAACCTCTGCCCCAATCTCAAGTCTTTTGCAGACTCTAACAGGTTTTCTTCTAAGATTGCCCTGTATTTGGCTCACCATCTTCCCATCAACTCTGACCAGCTTCACTGTCCCTGCTGAAGAACAGCATCCCCACAACATGATGTTGCCACCACCATGTTTCACAGTAAGGATGGTGTGTTCAGGGTGATGTGCAGTGTCAGTTTTCCGCCACACATGGCGTTTTGCTTTTAGGACAAAAAGTAAAATTTTGGTCTCATCTGACCTGAGCACTTTCTTTCACATGTTTGCTATGTCCCCCACATGGCTTCTCGGAAACTGCAAATGGGACTTATGGCTTTCTTTCAACAATGACTTTCTTCTTGCCACTCTTCCATAAAGGCCAGATTAGTGGAGTGCACGACTAATAGTTGTCCTGTGGACAGAATCTCCCACCTGAGCTGTGGATCTCTGTAGATCCTCCAGAGTTACCATGAGTCTCTTGGCTGCTCCTCTGATTAATTTGGTTCCACTAGACTTTAGTTAGGGTTATCAGAGTAAAGAGGGCTGAATACAAATGCACGCCACACTTTTCAGGTATTTATTTCTAAAAAAAATTGAAAACCATTTATTATTTTCCTTCCACTTCACAATTATGTGCCACTTTGTGTTGGTCTATCACATAAAATCCCAATAAATTACGTTTACATTTTTGGTTGTAACATGACAAAATGTTGAAAATTTCAAGGGGTATGAATACCTTTTCCAGGCACTGTATATTGTCCCCTGTATGTACACACACGTAACTGATGCAAAGTTCCTCCTGTGCACAGGCACACATAACTGCTGCAAAATGTCCCCGGCATACATGCACCCATGTAACTGAAGAAGTGTCCCATGCACACACATGTAGCTGATGCACAGTGTTCCCTGTGCACACATGTAGCTGATGCATAATCTCCCCTACTTGCACACACACATAACTGATGCATAGTGTCCCTTGCAAGCAAACACATGTAACTGATGCATAGCGTCCCCTGCATGCAAATGGAAACTTCAATGACCGGGTCACCAGACAGTATATTTCAGTTGCCATACTGACCTGGAAAGTGGGACTTGCTCTTCCCTGTTCTAAAAGATCATTTTATGTTGCAATTTTTACATATTGGGGAGATATAGAATCTATTACAGCTTGATTGCTTTCAATATTAACTGATTAAACTTGATCATAAATCTGTCTAGAAACAGTGCCTGGATCGGACAGGTTCTCTTCTTCTAAACATATTTACAGGGATGCAACCTGAAAGGGCCAAATATCTAGATAAGACCTTGCATAAGTCTGTATACATTGAAACTAATACTTACTGTACATAGTTGGTAAGGTTGAATAAAGACCAGTCCATCCAGTTGTGTGTGTTTTTTTTTTTTTGTCACTACCATTTCCCATATCCCTGTATATTGTGTTCGCTAAGATGCCCATCTAAAAGGTTTTTTTTTTTTTTTTTTTTAATTATTGACACTCTTCACTGATACCACTAACTTTGGAAGGAAGTTCCACGTCCTTACTGCTCGAACAATAAAAAACCCTTTACACAGTTTAAGGTTTAACCGCTTTTCATCCAATTTCATTGAGCGGACTTGTGTCCTCTTAGGAGACCTAAGATTGAATAGTTTATCCCCATGCTAGAATCATCATTTAGAATTTTTTATATTGCAATCATATCTCCTCTTAAAGTGTCTGTTACCTCAGCATTTCATATTCCTGATATGTGGCTTCTGTATCCTGTTCTCTTTGTATTTCTTCCTTTGTGTGAAATCCCTGGTGTTCCTGCCAGTACCTCTGCTTTACTATTAAAAACCGACCACACTAAACAGGAGAACACACAGTGGTCAGTTCTCTAGCTATGTGCTATGCTTTTTTTTAAATGTAATCACTTAAAAAAAAGGGGGAAAAAAAGGTATTGGTAATGTTTTCTATATCTATACACAAATGTTTTGCCTTTAATTTCTATTTTAAACTGAATGGATTGTTTTACAAGGTGATTGTTTACAATCACTTTAAGTATCTCTTCTCCAGGATGAATAAGTTTAATGTTTGTAGTTGTTCCTCATAACTGAGGTCTTCCAGCCTGCTTACAATCCTAATTAAATGGCTTTACATCCCTAATATAATTAATCTCGCATTTCAAGGATAAAAGGAGTCCTTGCATAAAGGCGGGATTTTTGATGTAATAGATAAAATACAATACATTTTATTATCAAAAAAGATTAAAAAATATTTTGTACTCAGAGTAAAGTATATATACCCGACTTCCCCCACTTTCTTGTTTCCGGAATATATATATTTTCTACATTCCAGGTTGATAGCATATTATACATGTATACTTGTGTTGCTAGGCTTGACCCATTTCCTGGATATGATCCACTTCTTTAGGAGTCAATGGGGGAGTTTTTTTGTGTATTCTAAATATGAAACAGAAGCATGAGACAAGTGACACCTTCCATGTATGGTCCAAAAATATTTCATCTTGTTGCATTTATAAGTCTACATGGCTGTTCGAGCACATTCTTCTGGTGGACTGGTGACCAGAACTGGTACCTCGGGGTACCCCACTTACATCTCTAGACCATTTAGAAGATACACTTTTTATCACCACACTCTGGTTACTCTCCGGTAACCAGTTTTCTATCCAGGTACATACATTATCAATAGACCTCAATTTGTAAACTGTTTATGGGTACTGTATCAAATGTTATAGCGAAATCCAGATACGCCATATCCACAGACCTTCCTTTATCCAGATTACAGCTCACATCGTCATATAATGTTAAGAGGTTTGTCTGGCAATAACAATCTTTCATAAATCATGCTGGTTACTACTAATGATACTAATTTCTAATAATGATACAAATATACATCTTTAACTGTCCCAGCAGTGCCATTACTCCAGTCAATTTGCGGGTAGTTAAATCCCCCATTATTATCACTGTCCCAGCCCTTGCAGCTCTTTCCATCTACAAAGAGCTATGTCTCCACCTCCTCACTAACACTGGGAGATTTATAACAAACTCCAATGATAACTGTACAGTTCCACCCATAATGCTTCAGACTCATCACACGCTACATCAACTAGGTCCTCTTTCACACTCGCTTTGAGATCACTTCTCACATAGAGGCAGACACCACCATCCCTTCGTTTTACCCTGTCTTTCTGATAGAGAGCATAGCCAGGAATATTAATACCCCAGTGATGAGAAGAATGTAGCCAACATTAAGCAATACCAATTAGATCATAGTTCTCCACGTGCACCAGAGCTTCCAACTCACCTATTTTGCTTGGCAGACTTCTGGCATTGGTGAACATACACTTTAATTCATTGTCACATTTTTCAAACATATGTTGCAGATTTTTAATTTTAGTACAAATAGTACACTTTCCAATGGTTGTTTGTAACATAGGAACCTTCATATCATCTGCCATAGCCATCCCATCTTTCTCCGTCCACCCTCTAATAGGGGCTGACCTCCGTCTGACCTGTCTGCCCCATTATAATCTAATTCACCCTCCCCCCCACAATCCTAGTTTAAATACTCCTCCAGCCTTCACATAAACCTCTCCCCCAGCACAGTAGACCCCCTTCCATTTAGGTGCAAACCATCTTTAGCATATAGGTTGCACCCCAATGAAAAGTCAGCCCAGAGATCCAAAAACCCAAATCCCTCCTTCTTACACCAGGTCTTTAGCCATGCATTCGGTGCTCTAATCTCCCCCTGCCTTTCCTGTGTTGCACATTGCACAGGCAATATTTCATAGAGTACCACCTTGGAGGTCCTTCCCTTCAACTTGCAGCGTAGTTCTTTAAATTGGTTCTTAAGGAGCCTCCACCTTCTATATATTCTTTCATTGGTTCCAAGGTGGACCAAGACAGCTGGGTCATGCTCAGCCCCTCCAAGTAATTTATCAACCCGATCCATCACATGCCGAACCCTGGCACCAGGGAGACAGCAAACCATTTGGTTTAGGCGATCCTGGCGACAAATTATTCTATCAGTCCTTCTGATTATAGAATCCAGACACTGCACTGTATATTTTGCTGTAACAGAGGGGCTTCTGGGATTTGTGATCAGTGACTTTACACCCACAGCGGAAGAGCGGCGGGCGGGGAGGAGATGGCTCACACACACAGACTCCTGTGCTGACAGGCAGGGAGGGAAGGGGAGAGGGAGAGACTGAGGGATGACAGGGGCACGTAAACTGACCACGGTATCATGGATCAGCAGCCATAATAACCGTGGTCAGCTCACATAGGGGGACACAGGAGAGGCAGGATGAACCAGGTATTTTACAGACTATGGACAATGAAATAAAGAATGGTGAAGGCCATTTGAGTGTCAGTTTCAGCTTAACAGAAAATTGCAAAACCGGGGAAAAGGTAAAGGAGTAGCAAAGCTTTCAGTTCTAGAACTAGATAACAATAGCAATTTTAATTAGTTTAATCTGTATTTAGGACTCACAATAAGAGCATTAATTTAAAAGTAGCATAGTTATATTGTTATATGCCAACATTTAATCTAAGAACCTAGCTACACTATGTTTAAATTAATTTTTATATGACGCTGATACTTAAATATGTATATAGATTCTGATATGTTATTGCTGCTGATGAAACTCACATCTCTAACTTCCCAACCATTGTGACAATAAATAGAATATATATTTTGGGAGCAACTTTATAGAATTTTAAGGTTTATGACTTTGCAGAAGATGTTAAAATATTACTTTTGATGATTTAATACAACCTGTAATCAGATTGTAATATTGGGCTACTGCTTGCTGCATTTAATATCTTCATTTTCATTCTTTTTCTTTTATATAACTTCTTGAAAAGAAGATTGTAGTTGAAAAAGCCCTGTCAAACACCACCAAAGCCTAGTGGCCTCTCCGGCAGAATTGTGCGACTGAAGCCACTTTTTTATTATACTGGGCCCTTATGGAGGACTGAATTTTCTATTACCAACTTCCTTTAAGGGATTATTCAATATACTAGTGGCCATGTGCTACTTTATATTGGCAGGCTCTTTGGGTCTGTTTGTTGAAGATCTGTGTAAATTTTTGTCCACCATCATTCCTTATCCTTGATGTTAATACACACACCTACATGTAGCAGCTATTTGTGAACTTATCAATACATATACCTGAATAACACCTAGTCAGTTGTACACAGGGCTGTTGTGGGGTTTTGGTTAGCCCCTGTTGATATGTGCTGACATTCAGCCATTTTGAATTTTGATACCCCATATACTATGGTTTTATACTAGGCCTTTTGACCACTAGGGGTGCGCACGATGACCATTGGGCTCCCGCGATCGCTCGTGACAGAGCGAGAATCGGGATCTGTGTGTCACTCTTCTTTTGTTTATAACGCAAAAAATAAAAACCGCAGAGGCGATCAAATACCACCAAAAGAAAGCTCTATTTGTGGGGAAAAAAAGGATAATTTTGTTTGGGTATAGCGTCGCACGACCGCAGAATTGTCAGTTAAAGCGACACAGTGCCGTATCGTAAAAAATGGCCTGGTCATTGAGCAGCCAAATCTTCCGGGGCTGAAATGGTTAAAGTCTAACTCCAGCTTTGTTGAAAGAAATCAAAATTCTATTTTTTTTCTTTTTATGATATGTGTCAAAATAACACAACATGACAACACAATACGAGTGGGTGCAAACAGACCATGAAGAAAAATCATCAGCAACACACATTTAGAAAACCATAGAAGAAGAGTGTACAGAAGATTGCACTGCAATAAAAATGAGTCACTAGCACCATGCACCATAAAGGTATACTTCCCAATCAAAACTGTCATTGAGATGAAAGGTGTTAGACCTCATTAAATCCCATATACATACGCCTTAAAATAGCGGCTAGTGAAATTCAGCAGTACAAGATTCAGAATCTGTACACATGGTTTGCGAGCAGTCAAACCCATGATATCAATGCACACCAAAAAGCTTTTTAAAATATTTTTTGAAAAGGGGAGAGTGACACCCCAGGGTGTCTGGGGGGGGGGGGGGGGGGGAAGAGAGGAGAGAAAAAGAAAAAAAAACATTTTTTTAGAGAGGGGTTGAGGAAGAAGCGGAATGATAGGGCAAATTGAAGGGGTGGAGATCCATGGTGGGGGCGACAAGTCCTCGAATCAAATCCAATGTAGAAAATGCTAGCAGGCTAGAATGATAAGTAGTCATCTGGATGATAAAACAAGTCCCAGTGAAGCCACTGCATGTTGTGCTCCTCTATTTTGTTTCTAAGAGTGGCAGTCAAGTGCTCCATGTGTTGAATATCTTTCACCCTGGCTTTTTTTATTTTGAAGAAATAGCCGTCTTTTCACTATTGCTTTTCAAAGAGTTATTTCTGAGTGAGAGGGCCAGCCTTCATTTATGGCCACCTAAGCTAATCTCAATGATCTGAGGAAAGCAGCAACACCCTTCGAAAAGGGTGAGCCTTAGGGCTTGTTTACACCATAACTTATTACCACAACACTGCAGTGCAATGGAAAATTGCTCCCCAATGCACATCCACGCCGCACTGCAATGCTGAAAAATATGTGCAGGATCTTCTATTTTTTTCATGCACTGAGGTACATTGATTGCCCAATTCATTTTGAACAGGGTGCATGCCTCAAAAAGTTTTTCACCAGAATGACAAACCTATTGCGGGGGAAGCCTAAAATTTCAGTGCATGGAAAGGAATAAGCCAAATAAATGAAATTTCTAATTCTGGAGTAGAGAATGTTTCCATGTTGCCATATTGCAGGGAAACAGTAGTAGACATTTTTGAGTTTTTAGAAAATTAGAAAATTTATAGCGGCTGCATATCAAACTTCAAATGTAATTTTTAATAATGCATTACAAAATGGATAACGTGGCAATTATATATTTTTAAATTATTTATTATATATTTTTTTTGGTAGAAGGGATATGTTTTTCCTTTAATTTCAGCACAAGAGGATTTAAACATAGAAAGAATATAGAAAGAATAAATACAATACAAAAGTTGTTTGGAGCCACAGTGTTAAAGAGGTTTATACTTTTATTAAAACAAACAAAAAAAAAAAACTTTAGAAATTTAGAACTGTAACTCTTCAGAGTGACAAGTAACATGTGAGTGTCAAGTCAGAAGCAAGCAAATGAACTACCACAAATAATTTATGCCCATCACATCTTACACATGGATGGCACCATGCTGAGTGCATAAAAACAAAAAAGGCAACATGTCACAGGAGACATGGGAAAACTGTTCCTGTAACAGAAGATTGGGGTTTACATACTGCAAAGATTGTGTGATGCAATGTAATTCCAATAACGGTATATATATAGCAGGTCCACAGTATTATGCAGCAAACTAATTATTGCTCAATTAGTAAGCAGCTTGGCGCATGTATGGATGCAGGAACCAGATATAATTGTACATAATACCTAATTATACAGCCATTACCTTGAGTCAAAAAAATGTAAAAAAAAGGCCAAAAAATGGTCTAATATTTCTCCATTGTTAAACACTGTTTTGAATGTAAAAAGTGTTTAAGTATTGCCAAGTATTGTGAATTAAAGATGGATAGCTAAAACTGAAATCTAAGTTTTGAAATGCATACATCAAGTGAGGCCGACCTGCTCAGCCTTTCAGCCCTTCATACGGGTCTAGCTGCAGTATACCAATTCGCTCAGTCCCTTTGTCTGTAATTTGATGATCTAAGAACCCCTTAGGCCACTTCCACATGGGGCAGACTCTGCCAGGAGTCCACCTGCTTAGCGGGGAATCTGTCCGCTGATCCCCACTGAGCAGGTGGATGGCTGGTCCCTGTCGACTCCGCTTATGCAGAGAGGACACAGCCGCTTTCCTCTATAGGCAGTTGGATGTAAAAGGACCACTTGTACATTTACACTCAACAGGCATCTGATCCAATCCACTACATGGAAGGGGAACGGATCCCATATGTCTGTTTCTAGCAGATTGGATATAAAAGATTCATATGCAATATTCCAGATTTACCTAGGTGCCTGCGCTTTACACCTACAACAGATTTTGTTTTTGTTCTAGAGACAGAGGATTCCCGATCTATAACCTTGTTCTGGATCAGTGACTAACAACAGCTATCATTTTATTCCAAAGTACAGGTTTTCTCTCACAAAAGGATTACTTTAGTAACTCAAACTAATCATGTGATTATACGGAAGACAGACAATCCCAGGAAACGGGATACACATAGACCTCAAGATGAGCTTTTTCAGGATACACATACCTAGGTGTATTTGCTCAACCCATTTTTTTGCGCCATGTACAGTTTCTCAAATAAACTTGCACACAGTGAATTTAACAAAAATAAAGACATATCAGGCTCAAAGGATCTTTATTTTTCAAATAAAAAAATACAAAGATGAGTTAGAACATCAACATGGCTTCTTCTTTTCAAACTAAGTATTCACCAAATGCATTCGTAAGGCACTTAGATTTTCAGAGTTGTATGTAAAAAAATAAAATATGCATTGAAGCATTCCCAGACATACGTCTTTAGTATGATGTCTGTATGTACAGTATAACACAGTAGTACATATTTACACTGCTTTACTTTTGCTGTTATAATGGGACCTTTGGCTGCCTTGTTAACTTCAATGCCTGAAATACAAAAAACAAAACAAAGGCATAAAAAGCGTAGTTGATTTTAATTATTGTGTTTACAAGTAAATTGAAGATAAATTTAGCAAGCCAGTTCCACGACTGCCTCCATGGCTTTTTTTATTCACATAATTTTTTTTCCCTAGAAAACCTACACAATTTTGTATTTATGTCAAGATGCCTCTATACACCGTATAGGAAAACCACCAATCCACCCAGGATGGATATGTCAAAGTTTTCAATTGTCACTTGTATATTGAATTACTCACCAGGCCCTTTTATTTTTCTGAGATTGCAATGGCAAAAAATGTCTCTCCATCCCCTCCCAACAAGGTCACTGGAAAGTTGTCATACTGTTGCTATGATCTGCATACTGAGCAGGCCCTTGACCAACCCGTACTGCATACCTGCACTGAAGGTCAGGGAGCAGATTGTGTTTCCTGGCTTGAGTGTTGAGACCACAAAACTTCCTGAGAATTACAAATCCTTTGGCAGACAAGAAAGCTTACATGTTTCAGCTGTTTACTTTGATGCACAGGTAAATTTGTTCTGAATTCCATGGATGGAAAACTCTGCCCCCATTATTGGTACTGTCAATGTTTACAAATATGTCTGGCTGTTATAAAGGTGCCTTGATGTTGTGAATACCATTCACATATACTAGCAGATGTAAGCAGTTTTGAAACAGATTGCTTATTTGTGGAGTTTCTTATTGGTAGGGTATATTATGATGCATAAAATCCAAAATGGTATATCTAAAGATGGTTATGTGAATCTAGAACTTAAATCCCAACTCCAGGCACAGTGTTTGAGTAAGTACACCCCTTACATTTTTGTAAATTTTTTATTATATCTTTTCATGAGACAACATTGAAATGACACTTTGCTACAGCAAATTTAAACTGTTATACAAGCTCAACACTCACTACTTTACATTGTAGCAAAGTGTCATTTCTTTAGTGTTGTCACATGAAAAGATATAATAAAATATTTACAAAAATGTGAGGGGGGTACTCACTTTTGTGAGATACTGTGTATTTGCTAAGACTTACACTTAATCCATAAGCGATGTTTTACTTGATTAGCCTTTTCAAACGCCACTGAGCTGCTGTTGGAAAGTGGAGTATGTACTTCCGGTTCCCTGCAGCACTGAAATGCTGCTCATGACAGACATCCATTCCGGTGTTGTGCCTTCACCTCCACTTTCTGCTTTGCCATTCATAAAGCATAGCTGCATCATCATCACCGGCTGTGCTTTGTGACTGCAATGCAGGGACACTGGAACTGATGTGTGTTATAGACATTGTGTCAATGTTGCGGAGAGCCGAAATTGTGGCTCCCGGTGTCCTTTCCAGCAGCAGCTCAGTGGAGCCTAAAGACAGCTAATTAAATAAAAAAATATTTAATGGTTTAAACACGAGTCATAGCAAATATTAATGTTTTAAAAAATTAAAATACACTGCCTGGAGTTCAGCTTTAAGGGTGTCTGTCACAAATGGACATTTATCGCAAGATACAGAAAACCATTTAAAAACCCAGCCTATGTACAATACAGCCAGTGTTACTAGCAGGTTGAATGTTTACAACCAGTATTCTTTTCATCCAATTGAGAGGCAATGCATCAACAATCTATATTACTCATAGGCAGATCGACCAACATTCATGTAATTTGTAGATGTGCATAGGTTAGGAGAACAGAGAATTTCAAGGGTTTAATGAATGCACAGATCCGGGTATGCATGCCAAATCTATCACTGGAATAACTCCCCTTGTTTGGACACCAATATTGCACTAAACAAACCGAATTCCACCTCAGTTGAATTAGTGATATGCAGAAATTGGTTACGTTTTTTTTCTTCTCAGAACAGAGCTGTAACATAGACTTTCTGAACTTAAAATAATAGGCCATCTCACTGGGAAAAAAAAATCTTGCTTAGTAAACATTTGTTCTTTGTGATATCTGTGCACAAAGACTACTTTTGCTTTGAGATTTCAGTCACACTCCAGAAGTAGAAATGCAGAATTCAAAGCTCTAAATATTTAACAACAGTCCCACATTAACAGTCGGCATAGGTGTCATCCTTGTTTTCAAGAAGCCACAGGGGGCAAAACAATATTACAATATGACAGTGAGGAATTGTTTGTGATTGACTTAATTACTGAGGAGCGTAAAATAGATTTCAAGGCATTCTAGTTTGTATATGAAGGAGAAGAACTATTTAAATAGACACTTTACTTTTCCTCCTAAATTTGAAAGCATCAAAAGACTTCTCAAAGACTTCCTTTAACAAGTAAAAAGCCATCTTGCTTCAAACGCAAATAAATATTTAAAAAAAGGATTAACCTTGTACTACAGTCTTCTTGAGCTTTTGTTAAATATTGAGTTCAATTAATAAATCTATATACAACTTTTAGTCATATATTGGTAGAAACTATACTTTTTTGTTACCTTTGTTAAAGTATTAAGAAAAATGCTGGATTTTATACGATTTTCATTCCCAGTTTCATCATAATTAACAAAGCAAGAATTACATTTATAACCTTCACTGATGCAAACACTATTCAGTACTGTGACGAAACCCAAGCAGTGGATATTACCTTTTGTCTGGCAAGCATCCAAGATTTTATCGTTGGCACCAACACACTTCCAAGTAGAATTTGAGCCGGATGATAAATCAACAAAGGAACAGATATTAATGAGAGATGTTCATATCCCGCAAACACAATCTTCAGCATAGGAATACCTGATGACAAAGATACAATCTTATTATTAATAGCTGTAAAGTAACAGATCACCTTCACTTGCACTGTTGTAACAATATGTGCATACAGCTACTGGCAATAAGCCATATTAAATTAGTGTATGCTTCTTAATCTGCAGAACTTGGAAAGGGGTAAATACATCAAACAATCCAAACTCCTCTTCCAACCCCCCCCCCCCAGTAATTTTAAAGTAAATTCATCCTGAACAATTGAAAAATGACTGTAGTGAAGTCTATACCCATCATCCATGGCTCCTAGCAATTTTCTTACATACAGAAAACACTAGAAAAATACAGATTACACACACAGTATATACACCGATCGGCCATACCATTATGGCCCCCCATCATAACCTGTCGAGGCATGGAAACCACTAGACCTCTGAAGGTATCCTGTGGTATTTGGCACCAAGCTGTTAGTAAGAGATCCTTTACCATATTGTACCAGGAAAACTCCCCCCCCTTATATCGGCAAATTAGGTTAACCGTGCAACAATGGAAGAAACATCACAGTTCTTCCTACCACACATTTGGACAGGTTGCCCTTCACAAGAATTCCTTGCTCTTATGCACACACTCCAGGAAATTACCATGCTATCCTTTCAAAATGCCTCTTTCAATGAGTCACTTTTTCTTTACTGCGTTTTGATGCCTTGGCAATTGGTCACGGTGTTCTCTGCACACTCTTCTTTCATTCCTGTCTCCTTGGTTTGCGGCTCACTACTATAACTTCACCTGCACATGCTTTCATTGTCACCACGGTCTTATCTGACTATCTTCAATGCACTCCATTTAAATACTATATCATTCATGGATATTATTTTTATTGAACATAGATCTGTTGAATATTACCACATTGCTCACTTTGCATACACCATGAAGACTGGTGACCTGTGTGGGCGCCCTACTGGTGCGCGGCCTTAGACTACCTCAACTTCCAGGAGAGAACTCTTTCTGGCCCTGGCTCCATATTCACCTTACACCAATGTACTTTATCTCATGTAGGTACCCAGGATTGGCAACCTTGCCTGTTCCTGTTACTCCTAGTGCCATATTAGACTAATTATATTCTATATTTTGTAGATACTTTTGAGCATCCGCCCCTGAAGAAGTGTGTCATACACGAAAGACATCGGGCATTTAGGATGCAGTCATATGCCTGCCAATAGGAATCTATCTAGACCCACTATCTACAACCAATATTGTTTACAATGTATACATATCTTTTATAACATTGCACGGTGCCACTCAGATGACATGTCTGTATATATGTATGAACTTACAACAAACATTTACTTATTTATACATCCATCTATGCCAATTAAATGCTTTTACAATCTATACCTCCACTAGTCAATTGCCTCATCTAAAGTCCCAATCTCCCTTTTCATCGGTATATTTCTTTTTTTAGGAAGTATAGCTTCCGTCCTACCTTGCCAGGTGTTTTATGGATATCTGCAGATCCGTCATTATGCCCAAACTATAACCTCCAATCTGCAAATCGCTGACCTGTCCTTTTTTTAACGTATTTCTGCTCTTTACTAACCATGTTTAGTCATAAGCTATAATATCTCTTTTTCAGTGATATTATTATCACTATATTATCATAAGAGAATATGTGCCTCTTGCAGTTATAGTGGCTATGGTTGTTGTAAATTGCTTACTTTTAGTGGGTGCCTTTTGCGAACATTATGCTTATGTTCTTTTACGTCTCTCTTCTAAGTTTTTATTTTGATGAAAATCAATAAAAATTGCTATTTGAAAAAAAAAAAAAATAACAACAATAGGTGTCTATACTGTTTAAAATCCAGTAATACACTATCACCCTGCTCTGCTCATGCTCAGTTGCTCTCCATTTTTGGCATTGTGCTGAATTTGTAGAGGCGGCTCTACTGACAACCTAAAGATTTACTGCTGTTCGGGGACTCTGGGCTTCAACAAAATGGCAGCCTCCTGCAAGAAGAAACAGTAACAATGCTGGAGGCAATTTACAGCACACACTAATTTTAGTAGCATAATTATTAATGTGGAACACATAATTCATCCCTTCCCCAAGTAAAAGCAGCACACATAGTAAACAGAAACACTGGCTAGCCACACAGGTAACCCTTTGATTGCCCTAGGTGTTTATCCCCTTCCCAGCCCAGTCAAAAGTGTCAGCTAGTGTCCGATTGTCTGCCGCAATGTCGCAGTCCCACTATAAGTTGCTGATCGCCGCCATTACTAGTATTAAAAAATTTTTTCCCCCAGTATATATACCAGTTTTTAGATGTTATAACATTCACATTAACCAATCCATATACACTTATTGGGATTTTTTTTTTACCAAAAACATGTAGCAGAATACATATTGGCCTACATTTGTGAAGAAACTAGATTTTTTACATTTTTTTTTATTGGAAATGTTTTATAGCAGAAAGTAAAAAATTTTTTTTCCCCCCAAAATTGTCAGTCTTTTTTTGTTTATATCGCAAAAAATAAACAGTGCAGTGGTGATCAAATACCACCAAAAGAAAGCTTTATTTGTGGGAAACAAATTTATTTGGGTATAGCACTGCACCACCGTGGAACTGTCAGTTAAAGTAACGTAGTGCCATATCGCAAAAAGTGGCTTGGTCATAAATCTTACGGAGGTCAAGTGGTTAATTTTGACTTGAGTGTATCATAGCGTGAAAACTTGAAAACAGAGCAATAAAAATGCTGTTATATTTCATTTTGTTGTATCAATGCTTTGTCAACTGATATATTTACACTGAACTACTGAAACTTTATTCACTGAAGTTGTACTGAAGGTTAAACTTGGTATTGCGTGAGCCTTTCAGACCTTTCAGGAACATAGTTGTATTTGTGCTACATTTTTCCCTTCAGCATTGATCAGCTGTAATAAAATGACACACAGGTTCACAGTATCTCATACATTCCACAGCAAGAGGTGGTTGCTAAAGTGTATTGCGGTTCTTAGTTAAGAGCACAAACATCCATGAATAAAAGACACTCTGGATAACACATTTAGGCAAATGTGAGGCTATGAGTCTTTTCATCGTGCTATCACCGAAGCTGTATAAACGAAGCAAATTAATTTTAATGTTCTAAAGGTAGAAATTCAGAGTTACTATGGTTGACAGACTCTGACGAGACTTTACGAGGAGGCATTTGACTTTATGGAAGTGAGCACCAAGCACACATTTAGAGCAACTTTAAGCTGTCATGCTGAAAAGTGTTTATAAAACATTAATCAAAAATGCCTCTTTAGTACAATGCATTGTCTGAGAGATGTTAGATGGCACACATTGCAAATGGATTCCTCCACGACTCAAGTCATTTCTCTCCAAACAGATTTTTCCCCATGCTAAAGCAGTACACAGTGGAGACCGAGCACTTCCCAACACATTACTACCTGCTTGAAGCACTGGGGAAATCACTAATGTACAGCCTGCCATCTTTCCATGTTGCACATGACACATTTGTCTAAAATTACCGAACAGAGTTTGACACTGCAGGATAATCCATAAGCAGCCCTTTCAGGTGACATCTGTCAACTACAGACTTCAAATGGTAGCATCCCACTAACATGACATTATGGGGAATCTCATCTAAAGTACAAGAGACTCATTCTTGTGCATTATTTCAAAAGAAATAAAAATGTAGTTTTTATATTAAAAGATAAAAAAAAAAGATTCATATAAGGCTTATTCTGTGTAATATGGCTGCTCTATGTTTCTTGTTTCTTTGAACTGAGAGTCACTGAAGAAATGTCAATGTATATATTTGTTAGGGAACATGTATTTTAAAACAAAAATGTTCCCCTATTGAGTTTTTCTTTGTGAATTGTAAGGAAAAGTCTATATATTTATAAAAAGAGTTAGCAAACTGCAGTAACAATGCAGATCATTAAAAGAAAGAAATGTAAGTAGACATTGGAAAACAAAATGCTCTAAAAGATGGAGGATAGGATTAGATCACATGGTACTCTGCTGGTTAAAGCGGAGCTCCACCAATTTGTCTGCCTCATCTACCCCCACATTCTGCTGCCACTTTTATCATTATACCTGTAACAGCTGGTAGCCTACATTACTGTAGAAAAATTTGCAAGATAGAGGGAGACTTATTAATTCTGTCGCACAGCAAAACAGTGCATAATTTGATCAGCAAGACAGATTTTGAGAGTGATTTACTAATAAAACTGCAGCTTGAGTCATAAAGCCCTCCCTCTGCTGCTCTAAATTAGCATTGTGCCAGTAGAAATACCTGCCCCTGGCAATGCATAGCATTAAAACTCTGTCTCATCTACAGTGGCAAGTCTGCTGCAGATCTTAACATGGTTTCATTTGGCAGTCCAGGTGCAGGGAAAAATCTTGATGCATATTCTTTGCTAAATAACAGGCAGTCCTATTTGTGGTAGATGTGCATCTTATTTTGCTTTTAAACAGAAACGCAGGTCATGTTTCTCTGCAAAGGGCCCCTAATCCCCTTATGCCTGCGTTGCCTTGAAACTTGTCTGTCACAGCTTGTAACTAAGGATGAGCTCAGGCATGCTTGTGACTAAGGATGAGCTCAGGCGTGTTCGCAACCCACACATCCATTTCCCGATCCCTGCAGCCATGGATCGGGAAAATGTCTCACTGCCTGTGATTAGCGCACCTCAGTGCCGACTTCCTGGCGGGCTCTGCACGTATGGGTTGCGAACACACCTGAGCTCATCCTTACTTGCAACACAATCTAGTGCTTTCATGAGCTGCTCCCCTGTGACACTATTAAGGCCTAGCAGTCAATTGCTCAGCCTAAGCACTGTCACAAAACTGAAGATGTGAGGTCACCATTTTCCTGGGTCACTGACCCTGCTGATTTCGGTGTTGGGTGCAATGAAGGCACCCTTGTTTGTATATTATCACCACTGACATTTTTCAATATCAATGGGCCTATTCAAGGCAGTAAAAAGATCAATAAATGTGTGTAGCAGTAGGCCATCAAATCTACTTTTTCTTTATTAGCTTCCAGCAGTCAGAAAAATAAAAGATAATTGCTGACTGGGTTCCTATTAGTTACCGTAATTTCATATAGAAACACTCTTGGCTTTAATAAATAAGTCAACAAACATGTCTGTTAACTCTAGCAACAGGAGAAACCAGCAGGAGAAGCAATTGTCTACAATGTATTTTTTAATCACATTTGTCTTGTGTGCCACTCCCAAATTCTGTATGTTTGAACAGAAGTTGTGCAAACAATTTCTTAAAAGCGGGATGATATTCCTTGAGCTCCTGTCCCAAACACACAGTATGAATTTGGAGGACATCTCCCCAATGTGAGGTGATATCCTCCTTAGACAGCTGTCTCCAAACAAGGTTCATCCATTGAAATGGGATGACAGTGTTTACCCAGACATTCAGTATGTTTCCTATATGCTTATAAACCCAATCATCTAAAATCATGTTAGCTTGCTATGGTCCAATCAATTAGGGGGTAATCGCTAATAACAATATATAATTAATGATAATTAGTTATAACTGCTTCAGGCTATACCATTTCTTCACACATGTAACTGGCTTTATGCAAGTGACAATGTACAAAAGCATAATATGGAAGTGTAACAGCTGAGCTCTAAACAGCTACATGTGAGGTGGAAAAGGATTGTTACATCTCTATCTGGTAATGCTCCTGGATATGCCCAGTAACGGAGGTTAATGCTATTAACAATTTCCTCTAAGAAGACTGTTTATTCTATTCTCTTTAAGTACACACGCATGTCACAGAGACATATGAACGTGCTGTCATTAAAAGTAGCGATTGGGCTTTGAGTGTCGCTCTCCATTATGTGCATTTCTTGGAAGACACAAACCAAATAAATAATTGGAGAGGTACGGCCCAGAAATGACAATTGTTATTCATGCGTCTCTTTGTAGCGGGCTGAGATTGAAAGATGTACACTTCAAGTGAAAGCATATCTCTGGGGCGAGATCCTTCAGTTCAAACGTGGTAAACAACTGTTGTTTCTCTGATGCTCACTTTAGTACTGCTGGAGGCAAACTTTCTAAATATTAATAAAAACCTACTGCTAGCAGTATGTACAGATGAAGAGGAGGCATCAGGAAGGAAAGCCTTTGGTGACATTTCTGGACACATCTGAGAAATGTTGGAATCAAAGGATTTATATGCTGGGTGTGAGATGGAGGTATCACATCCACACACTTTTTTCTGTAGTGAGAACTTACTCTATGAAAATAACTGGGTTAATTTCTATGCCGAACATCTTCTAAACTTCATTCTTTCTAGATAGAAATATGTTTATCAAAGTATGCGATCAATATTATTAAATCTGTAGACAAAAAGTACCACAGAATAGAATGCATCTGGAAGACTTTAGCAACTTACAAGAGAAGAAACTGAAAAAAATCATTCAGTTTCCTGACTAGATTCAATGACCAAGGGACCAGAACGAACATATAGAGCTAATGGTACAGCGAGGGGAAAAAAAGTATTTGATCCCCATGTGGAGGGAGCTGAAGGTTCAAGTTACCAAACGTCAGCCTCTAAACCTTAATGACTTGGAGAGGAGTGGAACAAAATCCCTCCCGAGATGTGTCCAAACCTGGTGGCCTCTGTGATTGCCAACAAGTTAAAATTGCAACCAAGTATTAAATCATGTTTTGCGAAGGGGTCAAATACTTATTTCAGTCATTACAATGCAAATCAATTTATAACTATTTTGAAATGTGTTTTTCTGTATTTTTGTGTTGTTATTCTATCTCACTTGTTCCAGAAAATTTTTCCGTCTGCTCCTTCATATTTTCTCATCACAGCAGTTGAAAATAAATATTGATTTGACCCACTAATAATTAGAAGAACAAACTCTCCTAAATCATTCTTTTCCTAAGAATTTTTTTAACAGAAGGAATTTTTCTAAGAATTTTGGTTTGAAATTCTATATATTATTTTTTGCCAAGAAAGAAGCTATAAAGCACTAATAAATGCAGCAAGAGTTGGTCACGTACTAGCTCTGATGTGGTGATGCCGCTGGCAGTCAGACTACATTCATTCAATAAGCTTTTAGTTAAAGGAAGTCTATAGTCACAGCACACACACTTTCATTTTATAACATCAGCATTGTAAAGCAATACAATCAATATTTTATTCTTGACAATCTCATATAAGCTTACTTGAAAAATCGCCTTTCATGTTGTGAGTGCTGCCTGTCTGCTGGTCATCTCTTTCCACAAATTTCTGGATGCCCTGCATGCTTTGCAGCTTCTCATTTGCGGTTTACCTTCAATGTCTAAAGGACTACATATCCCATGGTACCTTGCTGCCTGCAAGAAGGGATTCCTGTACCAACTTGGCTCCTTGAAACTCCTCCTCTCAGCACCTCTGTAGTTCAGAAGGCAGACATTAAACTCTGTGACACAGCACCTACTCACAGGACATTGTGAATATGTCACAGAATTCAAGGAAGTAACTATGTGGGATTCATTCCTTTGTAGAGTAGAATTACAAAGTCATCAGTGAGCAGGATTGTATTCATCTTTTTGCTTGTAAAGACATTAATTATTGCAAAATAATTTTTTCCCTTCATTTCTCTTTAAATTTCCCCCAAAATTACCACAAAAGAGCAATTATTACAGATTTCTGCACAGGTTTTATTTTTCTTGCACCTCTCTGCACACCTACTTAGACAATAGTTTGATTTGGGGAAATTTTTAGCAACATACAGGCAGTCGCCTGGTTACAAACAAGTTAGGTTCTGTAGGTTTGTTCTTAAGTTGAATTTGTATGCAAGTTGGAACAGGTAAATTGTTTTTAATTGTAACTCTAGCCAAAAAATTATTTTAAGTTTCGGATAGCATAGGGAAGGGTTAAAGAGGTTGTAAACCTACATTTGCAAGTTGTACCTATAGGTAAGCCTAGCCTATAGGTACTGTAAACATCTCCTAAACGTGCGCCGTTTAGGAGATATTTACTTTGTACTGCGCCAATGATGTCATTGGCGCATGCGCTGTGAAGAAACGCCCCCCGTGCCATTTCTTTAGTAGCGGGTGCCACGACTGGCAGCTCCCACGCGCATGCACAGGAATTACATCATGTGGCTCTGGCCAGTCACAGAGCCAGAGTCCGGAAGCAAGAGTGGTGAACATGGATGTGGCCTGCAGCGGGGATGGTGTGGGCTTTGTTTGCAGGTAAGTGTCACATAATGTGCTAGTATGTGATGCATACTAGCACATTATGCTTCTCTTTGCAGGGAAAAAGAAAGGAAGTAAAACCCCATCAGGGTTTACTTCCTCTTTAACATCCCTGTAACATTTGTTTTGCGGTCTGTTCCCCTGTTCAGAAAATGTCACCAAGGATCGGTGATAAAGCTTCAGTGGAGACACCTTTTTCCCATGATAACTCTTACAGGAGTAAATTTCTCTTCCTTTGGGTAGATTTCCTCTCGCTTCTTGATGTTTCCCTCCGTTTGTAAGTACCATATATACTCGAGTATAAGTCGAATTTTTCAGCCCATTTTTTGGGCTGAAAAAAGCCACTTTGACTTATACTCGAGTCATTTAACTAAAAATGCAAGTAATGGAGGAGAAAAGGGGGCGGGGTTGTGCCGCTGGGTTCGCCGACGCCGTCACTAGTTTGCTGGGACCGCGGGTTTCCCCAGCAACCAGTGACGCTGCGTGCGTGTGCCCACCCCCTGCTCCTCACCGCAGGTCTCGGAGACGAAGACGAGCTCCCACTCATGGGCCACGAGTAGGGGCGTGACGTCACGTGCGCGCCCTGCCCCCCTGCTACTCGCGGTTCCCGGGTCCTGGCTTAGGCACTAATGGCTGGGCATATTTTATTTTGTTAAAGGTCATGCTGATGGGCACCTTTTTTATGTTAAGGGGCACTCTGATGGACAAATTTTATTTTAAGGGGAATGCTGATGGGTATATTTTTAATGTGCACACTGATGGGCATATTTTCTTAAGGGGCACACTGATGGACACATTTTGTTGTGCCCATCAGAGTGCCCTTTAACATAAAATGTGCCCATCAGCATGCACATTAAAAATATACCCATCAGCGTGCCCCTTAAAATAAAATGTGCCCATCAGAGTGCCCCTTAACATAAAAGGTGCCCATCAGTGTGACCCTTATTTTATGTTAAGAGGCACGCTGATGAGCACATTTTATGTTAAGGGGCACTCTGATGGGCATATTTTATTTTAAGAGCAACACTGATGGGCACATTTTGTATTAAGGGGCACTTTGATGGGCAGTTTTTACATTAGGGGGCACGTTTTGTTGTGCCCATCAGAGTGCCCCTAATATAAAATGTGCCCATCAGGGTGCCCCTTAACATACAATTTGCCCATCAGAGTGCCCCTTAATATAAAATGTGTCCATGGGCAAATTTTATGTTAAGGGACACGCTGTTGGACATATTTTCTGTTAAGGGGCACTCTGATGGACACATTTTATGTTAAAGGGCACATTATTGGTATATATTTTTATTTTTGAAATTTACCGGTAGCTGCTGCATTTCCCACCCTAGTCTTATACTCGAGTCAATAAGTTTTTCCCATTTTTTTTGTGGTAAATTAGGGCCTTGACTTATACTCGGATCGACTTATACTCGAGTATATACGGTATGTCTTATTTAAGTCGTATGTTTGTAACTTGGGGACTACCTGAACTTGGATATCTATTTAGGTATCAAGCATGGAAAGTGTAATTGTCTAAGGACTTTATTGGCATATCAATACTTGTTCCAATGTTTCCATGAGCTGTATTGGTGGTCAGCACCTGATTAAATTATTAATATTTGTAATAATGTGCAACCAACAAATCTGGCCAAATCTATTCTAGAGTTGGCTGCCTGCTTGCAAGAATAAATCTAAGTGCCACATGTACTGTACTGGGCAAATACTGTAGGTGATGTTTCAGACATCTATTCCAGGTGTGGGCACTTTGGCTGAGCCAAATTCCCCAGTGGGCACTGCCTTCATCTGCTCCCCTCCTCCCCTCAATTCACCCATGATTTTTTCCCACAATAAATATCAAAAACTATAGGAAGTGCAATAGATCTTTTAAGACGCAATCTGCAGTCTAGCGTCATCAAAAGGATAGGAAGAAGTTAATATTGTGACAATGCCACTCCATGTATTAAAAACCAGGAGTTGGGGACCAGCCCAATCCCTCAAGTGGAGACAGGGAAGACCAACTGGGATATCACATAGAAAACTATGATCAGTGAACACTCACAGGGGACTTTCAAAATCGGTGCTGATCAACTTTACGATGCTCTATAGATGTTTGAGCTCTTATGGCTACCGCCAATATGACAATAACATTTCTGTAATGACATGATTCAAAATGTGCTATTTTGCTGTTTTACTGACAATAACCACTTCAAGACCAAGCCTATTTTTGACACTTGTTGCTTACAAATTAAAATCAGTATTTTTTGCTAGAAAATGACTTCCAATCCCCAAACATTATACATATTTTTTTAGCAAAGACCCTAGAGTTGTTGCACTATTACACAGTATTTGCGCAGCGGTCTTTCAAATGCAGTTTTGTAAAAAATACACTTGAATTAAAAAATAAGAAAACAGTAAAGTTAGCCCAAATTGTTTCTATAGTGTGAAAGATGATGTTACGCCAAGTAAATAGATACCCAACATGTTACGCTTTAAAATTGCACGCACTCGTGGAATGTCGACAAGGTACGGTACTTAAAGATCTCCATAGGCGACATTTTAAAAATGTTAACGTTTACCTGTTTAGAGTTACAGAGGAGGTAATTTGCTCCAGCGATCACGGCGATACCTCACATGTGTGATTTGAACACCGTTTACATTAGCGGGTGTGACATACGTATGCGTTTTCTTTGGAGTGTGAGCTTGCAGGAATGGGGGCGCTTTAAAACATTTTTTTCTTATTTTTTATTTAACTGTCCATTTAAAAGAAAAAAATAGAAAGAAATAATCTGATCACTTTTATTGCCGTCACAAGGAATGTAAACATCCCTTGTGACAGTATGCTTATTATGTGACAGGTACACTTTATGGAGGGATCGGGGGTCTAAGACCCCAAACCCCTCCTTTGAACTTCAAAGTATTCAAAACACCAAAATCTGCGTTTTGGAACACTGACCTTTTTTAAAAACGCCGCCATTGGCAGCCGAGAAAACCAGAAGGGACGTTGTGACTCCTATAAACTCAAAGCACAATGCTTACAGGTACTTGAAGTGAAGTTTTAATATAAGGACACTTAGCTGTCCAGGGACCCTGCGATGTTGGCACCCCAAGCCGATTTGTCCACTTCGGATGCAGGTTTCCTACTGCGCATGCATGAGTCGCACAGCAATTTCTGAATTTTCCTGCCATTTTCTGGGACATACATAGGTACCAGAAAGCAGCGCGGGGGGAGGGGTCGATGCAAACGTGGAAATGACGTACCTCATCATGGAAGTCAAGTTGGGAAAGAAAGTAAAAAGGTACAAACCGATAAAAAAGAAAAAAAATATATATATCCAAAAAAAGATCAAAAATGCTTCTTTTGTGCTTTTACTGCTGTGTCTCTATTAGAGAGACATCAGAGCTAGGTGTCACTAGAGCAAGAAGAGGGGGAAAATCTCCCCAGTGGCCACCCAGACAGTAAGGCCTCGTGTACACTGCTGCTGATAACATGTTATTTATTATTGGCCTTGGAGTTACTGCTTTGACCCAAATCCAGTCCAGGAACAGGAGGAGGATTTCTTGGACCAAAAATTGGCTGCTCTATTAATCGTGATCAATTATGTCATATGCCATTTGCTGCGGGAGCTCCAGGAGAATAATCTGGATGATTTTCGGAATTATCTCCGGATGACAGACCCCTGCTTTCACCAACTCTTGGCATTGATGACCCCCTATATTAAGAAGCAGGACACATGTATGAGGCTTTTATTTTTTGTTTGAATAATGATTTGATTTGTCATATTTTCTATATTTTTGGATGCACAGAATGCACTTTTTGGCTAAGTTCTATTGGCAGATAGCATGTCTAATTGTATTTGTTTTCTTTTTTAATGCACAATAAAAAAATTGTGGAGAATAATACTTGGCTATGTGTTTTACTTCGAATGACAGTTTGGGAGTAGGCAGTTACATTTAAAAAAAATACAATGTAAAATTGACAAGGGACACCAACACAGTTGTATCTTTGATCTTAAAAACTACGGGATAATGGTGTTGTGGTAACTTGCGCCCCCCCCCCCCCCCCAAATAAAAACAAAAAAAAACAAGAATAATATTATTCTTGATATCACTAGAAAATAAAAGCCTTTTAAAATACACATGGCAGAACTCCATCAGTATCACCAGCAAAGTAGCTTCATTATTATCCCATTAAAGAAGAAGAGAATTGTGCGCTGCATTTGGAGATTTCATAATTTACCACGTCACCAATGTTAATTCTCCATTACGAACACTAGTTTACAAGACCGACTGCTTCTGGCTCGTCCTTGCTTCCGAGCATGCTCGTTTGTACTTTGGTCTGACGGACTTGTGTGCACAACAGACCATTGTCTGTGGAAAATGTTTAAACCTGCCATCCAACATTTGTCCACAGAAAGTTGGCCAACAATTGTCTGATGGAGCGTACAAATGGGCGGATTTTCCGCCAACAGCTTGTCATCACACAATTCCCATCGGAAAATCCGATCGTGTGTACGAGGCTTAAGAGATAAACTCACCAAGTTATAGTCCTTCCAGATCTAAACTCCCAAAAAGTTCTGGGTAGAGTTATTCTTTAAGTATATTTACATACAATGCACATAATCTGTGTGTGGGTATTCTTGTAGTTGTCTGAATAGACACACATAATTTCCAGGATTTATAATACATGCAAAGCATCAGCGTGCATGAGCAAAGCAGGATGGGTTATGTTTTGAGAAGCACAAGTGACAGTAGAGTGTTTTCTCGAGGCATTCTCAATCATTCTGAATGAACTCCAAATGGTTTCCTGCTGGGTATTCCAGCTGGATTACAAGAAGCTATAGCTCAATGTCATTTTCAATGTGGTGCCTCATAATTAAAGGTCAAACAGTCACTTCATCCGCAATCAATCAATAGACGAAAAGTACTAATACCACATGCTAATCAATCAATGGCAACAGTACTAATAAAATAAATGAATCACATTTGTGTGTTGTGTTTTAGATGGAACTATCTGTGGAACAGAAACAGAAAAATTAAGGACCATGGCCTGTATGTTGGGTCAGAAGACACAAAATGTAACAAGAACAAAAGTTTTTTCTCCTCTCCTACCATGTTATATAATGTCATATATACATTTAAAAACTATTTCCACCAAAGTCCCTACAGTTTCAACACACACAGACCAGTCTAGAAGGAAGCAAATTATATTATTGGTATGTTTCTGGGTTGGGAAGGGAAACAGAGCACTGGAGGAAGCAGAAAATGAAGAGAACATATGGACATTTGCCGGCAGTTACTCCACGAATGAGCAAGCTTTCCAAACTGTCCCAAATCATGGCCATATTTATTTAAGAGAACCAAACATGCCTGCAGTTGAATCAACAGGCAGGTGTATTTATGAGGGCCATTTATACCTTGCGGTGCTTTAACATGCCTTGTGTTGCACATTAACATGTTCTGCATTAGGTCCACTCATTCATTATGAATGGACTATCAACAACATCTTAATAGATAAATAAAAACACAAATCTCTCTCTTTTTTTTAAAATAGCAACACAGCACACCACAATTCACATAGAAGCGGTGCCTTGCTTTGCATAGCAGAAACATGCAATAATTCAAGTTACCGCAACATACCAGTGTAAATGGTACTTTTATTTACTTTGCTTGTGTTTAAAAGGTTTTTAACCACTTGTCGCCCGCCAAATAGCAAAATGACAGAGGCAAAGTGGTTTCAATATTCTGACCGGACGTCATATGACGTCACCAAGATATCAAGCCGCGGCGATGGTTGTTGTGGTGTGTCAGTCTGACAGAGACTCTTTACCATGTGATCAGCCGTGTCAAATCACGGCTGATCACAGTGTAAACAGGAAGAGCCGATCGACTGCTCCTCTGACAGGGGGGGGTCTGTGCTGATCGATTATCAGTGCACCCCCCCAAGGATGCCCACACTGGACCACCAGAGAAGCCACTAGGACCACCAGGGATGCCAATCAGTGCCCACAATGGATGTCAATCAGTGCCCACAATGGGCATCACTGATTGGTAGGCATTATTGTTTGACACTGATTGGCATCCATCCGACCATCAATTAGTGTACATCAGTGCCACCTATCAGTGCCCATCCGTGCCACCTATCAGTGCCTATCTGTGCTGCGTGTTTACCCATCAGTGCTGCATATCAGTGCCCCCTATCAGTGTCCATCAGTGCAGTCTATCAGTGCCCCATCCATGCCGCATATTAGTGCCCATCATCAGTGCCACCTCATTGGTGCCGCCTCATCAGTGCAGCCCCAACAGTGCCCATCGGTGAAGAAGAAAATGTACTTATTTACAAAGTTTTGTAACAGAAACAAACAAAAAAAAACTTTTTTTTTCAAAATTTTCTGTCTTTTTTTTATTTGTTTAGCAGAAAATAAAAATCCCAGAGGTGATCAAATACCACCAAAAGAAAGCTCTATTTGTGGGAACAAAATTATAAAAAATTCGTTTGGGTACAGTGTTGTATGACCGCGCAATTGCGACAGCGCTGAAAGCTGAAAATTGGTCTGGGCGTGGAGGTGTATAGGTGCCCTGTATTGAAGTGGTTAAAGGCATTTTATTTAAAATAACATGTTATACTGACATGCTTCTTTTCTCGGGTCCCTACACCTGCCGCTCTGGGCCCCTCCTCTCTGCCGAGTGCTCCCACAGAAAGCTGCTTCATAAGACAAGCTGCTCCATAAGACACAGAGCATGCGACCTCACCCCCCCCCCCCCCCCCCGCCTCACTGGCTGTGATTGACAGCAGCGAAGCCGATGAGAAGCAAGAAACCTGGGAGAGCCACTATTTTCATGCACATTGCTGGATCGAGATTGGGCTTATGAGGCTGAGGGGGGAGCTGCACATAAAAAACCTTTAGCCATTAGAACCACTTTATCTAGGAGAGTCTTGTTGTTACTATCAGAGGGACTCCATCAACAGTACATTTTTAAAGAAAGGTTCATATTTTCTTCTGAAATTCACTTACAGGTTAACAGTTTATATTTATTGCTATTTAGCATAGTTAATCCCTAGAACTGTCAGGCATAGAGATATTACTATATATAACAATGACAATAAAAAAAAAAAAAAAAAAAAAAAAAAAAAACGCAGTGTATAGCCAAGTCTGCCTGTACGCATTTGTTGTAGACGTCCCTGTGTACAGTGCTGACATCTATCATATACTTCAATGATTCCTAATTTGATGCAGGCTTTTTACAGTTTAGCAGGAGAGAGATGTGTACACAAGGGCCTTAAATAAATAAAAGCTTGTGTCTGAGGTGGACCAACTGAACAAAAAGCAATTAAAAAGCTTCAGATCCTCCAGGTTGTTTTTTAATTCAGCAAGCTTGCCATTCGAAGTGAGCCATCAACTGCATTTTAAAGGAGGAGATCATCAATATATGAACACATGACATCCCCACTGCCAATATTTTCAGGCACCATAGTCCACTTCACTTGCAACATAAAGGCCAAAAGTTTATATAACTGTCTGGAGGTCCAGACAACAGAAGGATTGTGCAAGCCTCTAGTATAGCAGATCCTGTGTATAGATCAAGAATGGGATAACACACAGCAAATTTAATGTTGACAAGTGACATCTACTTAATTGGCAGTTTAAGAGGCACCGCCGATTTATATTAAACATATACTACTGGCCCTGCTACTCAGCAAGCAAGTTATAAGGAGACTGCTGACGTTTTATAGGGTTACCATATATACTAGCAGGTTCTACAATAGTTCCCAAAGCAACCCTGAGACTTTCAAAGCAATGGCAATTTGGTAAAAGGTGACAGACACAACTGCAGAAATCAGCAGATTTCTGCCGCTATCATTTGCACCAACGCTAGTTGCTCATGCGAATGTAGCCTTATAATTTGCTACGTATCACTAAAGTACATGAATTAAACTATGTCATTGCACAATTTGCCTTTCAGTTTATTCTTAGTGAACAAGTCATTCAAAATAGCCTGTGTTACCTTAACAATGACAACAATGCGGAGAGGGACTGATTGTTAAAGTGGAACTGAACCCAACAAGTGATTTGCTATCTTATAGGGAGCATCTAGAAATGTTAATTGTGCCTAAACAGTACCCTGAAAGATTTATCATGCGTCTTCAATTCCTCCTTAAAAACAGCAGGAAGCTTCCTGTGCATAAGCAACTCAAATGCCTTGAGCCACATAGCTGTATATCTGCAGTGTGAGAATGTAAGGCCGGCCATACACAGAGTGAATTGCTTTTCTGCAACCACAGGTTGCAGGAAAGAAATTTGCTCGATGTCCCCATCAACACAGAGTTGATGCGGGAATCCCTCCTACTGGGCCATTGTCTTCTCTCTCGCGAGGGGGTGGGGTCAGCTGTCCCCGCTGGGAGAAGACAGTGATTATTGCTAGCACTCTGTTAGTTTCATGTGATTTAGTATAAGATTTGCTGTCATTACTGTACTGCTCACTACTCTTTTTGCTGGCGTGGTAGCAGTATCTCAAGATCTGCAATGCAAGAATCTACCTGATTCTATTGTATTATTCTGTTGATCTATGCTTTTTGCACCTCTACTGCTGCTTCTTGATTATTCCCCGCGCAGAATACGACTGCAGTGTAGAAAACATAAGAAAAGCATACAAAACAGAGTATTTTTTATACAGAATTTACAATTTTTGACATATTGATGTACTTACCTAAGGTAAGTGATTTATGTGTTGAACAAAATACTATTGCCACTGTGTCTGCTGGCGTAAAACCACTTTTTTTACTGAAAAAGAAAAAAAATGTTTTTTCTTATGGCTTTTAATTTGAACAAATTTTGACACATACATATATCTTAGTATATTTCATAAAGACTAAATCACCTGAAAAGCCTAATATGATTGGAGATTAATCAATTATTTTGCCAAATTTGAGTTTTCATCTGGATCAAGATGACGTGTAAGTTATTATCTTTTTTATAACATGCAAAGGTGAAGTGCTTCTATCACCACAAAGCAATTCCACTAGGACTTCTAGGACTTAAAATTTCACTTTTATTATGGAGGTTGCATTAAAAAAGAATCTTTGTGACTAGACTGTGCCATCCAGCAGTGAGAATTGGGAATGATTAATTGATATGATCTGTCAATATACCGGCTCCTTTACTGGGTATCCATTATTACCCTCCTCTATCAAATAGTAATATAACATAATAATGGGCAGCACAGTGGCTGGTTAGCACATCCGCCTAGCAGCACTAGGGTCATTGGTTCAAATCCCAACCACAATACTACCTTCCTGGAGTTTGCATGTTCTCCCTGTGCCTGCGTGAGTTTCCTCCAGGTACTTAGGTTTCCTCCCACACTTCAAAAGATATGCTGGTAGGGTAACTGGCCCTATTATGTGTATGTATAAATGTGAGTTAGGGACCTTGGATTGTAAGCTCCTTAAGGGCAGGGACTGTAGTAAATGTTCAATAGATATGTAAAGCGCTGAGTAAATTGAAGGCACTATATAAGTACCCGAAATAAACATATAATAGTTCAACCAAACCATATATAACTGTTCTCATGTGCCTTGGGCAAAAAAACACTACAAAAACTACAGCACAAAAGTGTGAAGTCCACATGCCCAAAGGAACTACATGGTATAAGGCATAACATTAAGTAGAACATCCAACTATGCAGGAATTATTATCCATGGAGCTTCATTTAAAAAGAGCATCCGTGCCAGGCAATGACCAATACCCATTACATAATAAAGACCCATAGTATATACTGTACATCTCCCCATTCAGAGCGAAGTCCATATGGAGAAAACCTGCTGGTATTACTTAACACATAATCCATTCGGAGAAAATAAGAGACAAATACATGTGTCCCAGAGGATGCGGGTAAAGAAGACACCAGTGTCCCGTGTCGCAATTTTCTCCAGCAGGCTGGATAGCTGAATGTTAATATTATGCCTTATAACATGTGATTTAGGCATATGTATTGCACACTTTCTGCAGTAGTTTCAGTAAGATGCTATTGCCTCCAAACATCACTGTACAAGGCTTAACACACCTACGATTGTACAGTTCTTATCCACGGGGGAGGTATTTTTCTTGCTGGCACAGAAGGGTTTTGTAGCCCGACATGTATTTACAGCATAAGGAGTGATACTTCATTGGGATGTCTACTACTATGTGCCCTCTTCTGGATGATGTTTACAGCAAATCTGCGAGTTTCCCTAATACGTGCATGCCTTGTTATATATGCACATATTAATGTGTACAATGCGGGAGAGGTCAACTTCTTTGGGAACTGTCCTGCATGAAGAAAATGCCAAGTATATCAGTTATATTATTCTAGCGGACATTTGTTTGATCCACTATTATCATGGAACCCTGTAATGTATAACTAAGCTTTGAGGGGTTCTTTGCATCCATTAGGTTCTGAACCTTCTTTATAGGTTGATCCTCTTGGTTGATATTCCTGCAGGATTACATTATTTTGATTTGTAATTTGTATAGTGACATTTCTTGTGCTTTCTACTTGGAAAGGAACCACTGAGTAGTCATTTTTCTTCTTGTTAATTGGTTGTCTTCATGTTGCTCAGTATAGTTTAGTTTAGATATCATTTGATATATTTGGAGAATTTGTAAATTACATTTATTGTTGAGCTGAAAATTCTATGCATTGCTTCCTTACTGGAGATGTGATGAATGATAATGGTTTTATTTTTTTTTAAACTGTGGGTTAGAGATTAGCATTTTAATCAAGGTATTGTTTGATACATTTCTTTTGAATCTTTTTAGGGTTTTTGTTTGTCTGAGTGATACCTAAAGCCTTCTATATATTGCTGTACTTATAAAGAATGTTTCTGGCGTTCAGGTATTGTTTGTTTTTGTCTTTCCCTCCAACCCCCCCCCTTTTTTTTTCATTTGAAGGGTTTTGGATTGGAGATTCAGGGCACTGCAATGCTAATAGTTTGTTACCACGGACTGCAGTATCGCATGGTAAAATGCACAATTTACAACGTGTTACAGTAATGCGCATATGTGAAGCTAGCCTAGGACAGAAAGTTTTGACTATAAAAGAAAACAAAAAACTACCCTTATGTTAAATGAAGGCTAAAGGAAATAAAAAATACCATATGGTAATACTAGTAGTTACTGCCTGTGAAACAACATAAATATGTGTCACATTACTTATAATAAATTATAACAACATGGGGACTTACCTAGTAGAAAACAGGAATGTTAAAAGCATGAATGCTAGCTGAATAAAAAATACTGCAAAATAAAATATAAGTATTACTTTTACTGCTGCACACAAAATACGTGTATAAATCAGTAGAACAAATCTAATACTTTTAGGTGCCAAATTTGCCTTTCTAATTGCATGTAAAAGTGTATGATAAAGCAAGTGGCAACAACAGCCCAAAGACTGGCCAATAACAGTTACGCAAAATAAGAGAAGACTCAGACTTCAGGTCAGTTTTGAGAGCTAGGCTGCTGAGAATGTGAAATGCCATAAAACACATAAAAACAAAAACACAGATTTGTCTGGCAGCCTGGCTTTACTAAACTGCACAGGCCTATATGGATAGCATCTTCAGATCTCTATAGAGATCTATGGTCTCTTAGCTTTGCAGTGTTCCTCCCTGCAAATTTGTATTAGCTTAGTAAAATCTTTTCTAATAAAATTAGTGTTCACTTTTTTTTTAATCTAGTACTGGAGCTACTGGCATATGATGATAAACTCGACTTACTTTACAGATATAATGAGTTAAGTCACCCAGGAAGTTGAGCTATTACCATTTGCAGATTATACCCAATTATTAAAATGCTGAATTTCAGGTAAATAGCTAAAACACATACATGGGATCAGTTTAACTTGCCAAAATATGAGTATTTCTATCTAGTTATGACATTTACAAAACCTTGCCAGATAGAAAAGTGATACAGATTACCCTATTTATCTCTGATGTGGTTAAATAACAGCACAGTCACCTCCTCAAACCCATTTTAAAAAAATTACCATGACTTTAAAGCATATAAAATGACATCAGATCTTCAGTGGACACAAAATAGGTGTGTTCTCATTATAGAAAGCGAGGCTTTCAAAAGGATATTCCAATCCTTGTGTAAATGCAAATTTGGGAATAGCAAAGAAGGTTTTACTTGGCTTTATTCCTTTCCTCTGAACCTTAATATTCAACAGCTGTGACACTGATTATGCTTTCAGTGTCAAAAAGTGAATATTTTTCTTTCCCAGCAGCCTAAAGTATATCCAAAGCTAAAACCTCAGTTTTTGCCATAGGTGTTCCACTTCCTTCTCTTATTTCCCTGTACTGTAGACACAAATGAAGTGAAAGTAAATCTCAAATTGAAATTCTAGCCTTCCTAGCCAATCGCCCCTATTGAAATAAATATATATATAGACATTCTTCTTTTTCTGTGATTGGGACTTTTCAATAATACTAGAATGGGTTCAGGAGTGGATATTCAATTGAGCAACATTCTACACTACAATCATTAAAAATAATGTCAAACATATGAAGAAAGTTGTGTATGCTAGGCAATATACGGTTTCTTCACTTCTTGTGCACAGGTGATATTTGAAAAATTAGAATATTGTACAAAAGTTCACCTATTTCACTAATGCTACTTAAAAGGTGAAACTAATATATGACATAGACTCATTACATGCAAAGCAGGATAGTTCAAGCCGTGATTTGTCATAATTGTGATGATTATGGCTTGCAGCTCATGAAAACCCCAAATCCACAATCTCAGAAAATTAGACTATTACATGCAATCAATAAAACAAGGATTGTACATAGAACAATATCGGACCTCTGAAAAGTATTAGCATTCATATGTACTCAGTACTTGGTTTGGGCCCCTTTTGCAGCAATTACTGCCTTAATGCGGCGTGGCATGGAAGCCATCAGCCTGTGGTACTGCTGAGGTGTTATGGAAGACCAGGATGCTTCAATAGTGGCCTTCAGCTCTTCTGCACTGTTCGGTCTCAGGTCTCACATCTTTCTCTTGGCAATGCCCCATAGATTCTCTATGGGATTCAGGTCAGGCGAATTTGCTGGCCAATCAAGCACAGTAATCCCATGGTCATTGAACCAGGTTTTGGTGCTTTTGGCAGTGTGGGCAGGTGCCAAGTCCTGCTGGAAAATGAAGTCAGCATCCCCATAGAGCTAGTCTGTGGAAGGAAGCATGAAGTGCTCCAAAATCTCCTGGTAGATGGCTGCGTTGATCCTGGACTTAATGAAGCACAGTGGACCAACATCAGCAGATGATATGTCTCCCCAAATCAACACAGACTGTGGAAACTTCACACTGGACTTCAAGCATCTTGCAGTGTGTGCCTCTCCATTCTTCCTCCATACTCTGGGTCCTTGGTTTCCAAATGAAATGCAGAATTTGCTCTCATCAGAAAAGAGGACTTTGGACCACTGAACAACAGACCAGGTCTGTTTTTCTTTAGCCCAGGTAAGACGCTTCTGATGTTTTTCAGGAGTGGCTTGACAAGAGGAATACGACATTTGAAGACCATGTCCAGGATCCGTCTGTGTGTGGTGGCTCTTGATGCACTGACTCCAGCCTCAGTCCACTCCTTCTGAAAGTCCCCAAAACTTTTGAATGGCCTTTTCTTTACAATCCTCACCAGGCTGCAGTCATCCCTGCTGCTTGTGCACCTTTTTCTTCCACACTTTTCCCTTCCACATAACTTTCTATTAATGTGCTTTGATACAGCACTTTGGTAACATCCAACTTCTTTTGCAATTACCTTTTGAGGCTTTCCCTCCTTATGGAGGGTGTCAATGATGGTTTTCCGCACAACTGTCGGGTCAGCAGTCTTTTCCATGATTGCGATTCCTACTGAACACTGAACCAGACTGAGAGACCATTTAAAGCAGGAGTCTCAAACTGGCGGCCCTCCAGCTGTTGCGAAACTACAAGTCCCATCATGCCTCTGCCTGTGGGAGTCATGCTTGTAACTGTCAGCCTTGCAATGCCTCATGGGACTTGTAGTTTCGCAACAGCTGGAGGGCCGCCAGTTTGAGACCCCTGATTTAAAGGCTCAGGAACCCTTTGCAGGTGTCATGGCTTAATTAGCTGATTAGAGTGGGACACTTTGAGCCTAGAATATTGCACCTTTTCACAATATTCTAAATTTTCTAAGATTGTGGATTTGGGGTTTTCATGAGCTGTAAGCCATCATCACAATTATGACAAATAATGGCTTGAATCATCTTGCTTTGCATGCAATGAGTCTATCTCATATATTAGTTTCACCTTTTAAGTTGCATTAGTGAAATAAATGAACTTTTGCACAATATTCAATTTTTTCGAGTATCACTGTATGTAAAGTGCATGGTCCAACAGTTATTAAGACTGAGATTCACTAAGCACCTGCTGTGAGGCTGCCATAGGCAACATCAAAGTAAAAAAAAAAAAAATTGGGCCACAGGCATCTCCTTAGCCAATGGTCAGGAGCACTGATCTATCAAACAAAAGAAAGCATCATTTATCTTTTTGCTTTCATCAAACCTTAATGCAACAGCTGAAAATAAAATGACAAATATAGGGTTTCTATACGTACTGATAAATACAATAACAACCAAACTGAAAGTGTCCAGGTCAATATTTGGGTTAGAGAAGGTATCACAGAAGGTTGTGTAGATAATCATAAGCAGGACACAACTGCTAATTGCACCAAATGGAGGTTTCTTCCTCTCCAGCCAGTCCTTGATGTACCTCCGCACAATCTGCAACAGAGAAGCCAACAGGTTGCCTTTTTTAGCGTTCACAGTAAGAGCAAACATGGGCGACACAAAGTGAACTTGACAGCAGAAAGACATAAAGAGAAGTGAATAATTCCAATGACTGCCACAGCGGATTTCAAAAGCTTCCCAGCCGCCACAGTCTTATTCTGGGGAATTTAACAATTTTAGTGCAACTTCCACTGGGCACCTATAATGAGAGTATATTTTCAACTGAATCAAATCTATCCTTAATTATGTCAAATGTTCTTTGCCGGCTGTCACCGAGACAAGCCCATTAAGACTCCCTGATGTTTATCTCCTCTGCTGATACTAATGGATGTGTGTAATTATCACAATCCCTCTTGCATCAACAGACAATTCTGAGTGCAACTTCAGGAACCTTAAATTTGTGACATCTTCAGGAATTTCATGACGGCACATAATCGAAAGTGATCCATGGAACACTTTAATATTTAAAACGCCAGGAATGCGCCAGAAGTTTTTAATTAAATTATAACTTATGCTTGAAAAGCAAAAGTGTATGTGTTAGGGGAGTTTAAATAATTCAACGTCTGAATATCTGGAGTTTTCATAAATCTAAAGATAAATGCCATTTGATTTCTTTTATTTTCCAAAAAATTAATGCAGAGGAAAAGAATTAATCACCACCTGAGTAATTAATTAGCGCGGGGGAGGGTTTGGTTAGCAGTCGGTGCCTTTAAACTTTAAAAGCAGAAAACTGTAGTCTCAGAATTGTTTGAGCATGCTGAAGGATAAGACAAACTAAAAAACAGTGGACAGTTCCTAGACTGGTTTATCAGCAGTGAGAAACTAACCAATTAAAGTTTAAAAAGGCTGTTTCTAGAATAAAAACAGAAAGACTACTGCAGGAATAAAGTGCAGGTAGCTAGAGCTGCCTGCACATACAGTATCTCACAAAAGTAAGTACACCCCTCACATTTTTGTAAATATTTTATTATCTTTTCATGGGACAACACTGAAGAAATTACACTTTGCTACAATGTAAAGTCATGAGTGTACAGCTTGTATCACAGAAAAGAGGAGGAGAATAAACAAGAGCTACTCCAAGAATGCCCTAATTCACCAAACAGGTTTGGACTATTACGGTACCCAATTATAGAGCAAGACAAGGATAAAACAATGCAGTTTATTTTAATTACAAAAATATACAAATTACAAAAAGAACAATTTAGAAGTTGTTACAAGGTAAACAATTAAGCAGAAACATTTAAAATGACAATGAATAAAACCCCCATGGATAGGTGGAGGCACAGTGATGTGAAAGAGGACGTGGGCCTCAACAGTTTCGCGGCCAATGCTGCTTCCTCAGGAGGCGTCCAATCATAACATCTAGAAAACATATAATCAGGATTACAGTAAAACATTCATGAAGTAAAGTGATAATGCATGGTAATCTTGGAGTGTAAGATGAAGGAAGATGAAGATTCCCATTCCCTTTTCCCCTTCCTTTTATTTTCTTCCTTCCCATTGTCTGTTTTTCTTTTCTTTCTCTTTCCCTGACCTCCATTCCCAGTCCTTTAGTGCCACCGAGCATATCTCATCCCACATGACACTAGCTCAATCAATATTTTATCTAATTATAGTCCATCCTAATAGCCCCCCCGAGTCCGCCCCCAGGGGGAACACCCTCCTTGGGTGTCTCAGAATTGCCGTTCTCTGCCCATTTGGGCAGTTATTGGTGAGTTTTGCTACATAATGCTTAAACACTCCAAGATTACCATGCATTATCACTTTACTTCAATGTTTTACTGTAATCCTGATTATATGTTTTCTAGATGTTAAGATTGGATGCCTCCTGAGGAAGCGGCATTGGCCGCGAAACTGTTGAGGCCAACGTCCTCTTTCACCTCACTGTGCCTCCACCTATCCATGAGGGTTTTATTCATTGTCATTTTAAATGTTTCTGCTCAATTGTTTACCTTGTAACAACTTCTAAGTTGTTCTTTTTGTAATTTGTATATTTTTGTAATTAAAATAAACTGCATTGTTTTTCCTTGTCTTACTCTATACCTGGGTTCCGTAATAGTCCAAACCTCTTTGGTAAATTAGGGCATTCTTGGAGTAGCCCTTGTTTATTCTCCTCCTCTTTTCTAGTATACTAATCTAGGATGATGGTAACCCATTTGCTCACGATACCCCTTGTCAACCCTTTGTGGCAATCTTTTCTCACAGCTTGTATCACAGTGTAAATTTGCTGTCCCCTCAAAATAACTCAACACACAGCCATTAATGTGTAAACCGCTGGCAACAAAAGTGAGTACACCAAAAGTGTCCAAATTGGGCCCAATGAGCCATTCTCCCTCCCCGGTGTCATGTGACTTGTTAGTGTTACAAGGTCTCAGGTGTGAATGGGGAGCAGGTGTGATAAATTTGATGTTATCGCTCTCACTCTCGCATACTGGTCATTGGAAATTCAACATGGCACCTCATAACAAAGAACTATCTGAGGATCTGAAAAAAAAAAGAATCGTTGCTCTACAAAAAGATGACCTAGGCTATAAGATGATTGCCAAGACCCTGAAACTGAGCTGCAGCACGGTGGCTAAGACCATACAGCGGTTTAACAGGACAGGTTCCACTCATAGTTACATAGTTAGTAAGGTTGAATAAAGACACCAGTCCATCCAGTTCAACCTGAGTGAGTGTGGGTGTGTGTCTACAATTATCCCTATTTTTTTTAATTTAAGGTACCCATATAGTGCTGTCAATTTAACGTAGCGCTCCACACATACATCGCACACTCACTTTGGTCCTGACCCTCAAGGAGCCCACAATCTAAGGTTCCCAACTCACATTCATATAATAGGGCCAATTTTGGACAGAAGCCAATTAACCTACCAGCATGTCTTTGGAGTGTGGGAGGAAACCTGAGTACCTGGAGGAAACCCACGCAAGCACAGGGAGAACCATGCAAACTCCAGGCAGGTAGTGTCATGGTTGGGATTCGAACCAGTGACCCTTTTTACTGCTAGGTGAGAGTGCTAACCACTACACCACTGTTCCACCCTAAGGCTCAGAACAGGCCTTGCCATGGTCGACCAAAGAAGTTGAGTACACGTGCTCAGCGTCATATCCAGAGGTTGTCTTTGGGAAATAGATGTATGAGTGCTGCCAGCATTGCTGCAGAGGTTGAAGGGGTCAGAGTCAGTCTGTCAGTGCTCAGACCATATGCTGCACACTGCATGAAATTGGTCTGTCATCCCAGAAGGAAGCCTCTTCTAAAGATGATGCATAAGAAAGCCAGCAAACAGTTTGCTGAAGACAAGCAGACTAAGGACATGAATTACTGGAACCATGTCCTGTGGTCTGATGAGACCAAGATAAACGTATTTGGTTCAGATGGTGTCAAGTGCGTGTGGCGGCAACCAGGTGAAAAGTACAAAGACAAGGGTGTCTACAGTCAAGCATGGTGGTGGGAGTGTCATGGTCTGGGGCTGCATGTGTGCTGCCGGCACTGGGGAGCTACAATTCATTGAGGGAACCATGAATGCCGGCATGCACTGTGACATACTGAAGCAGAGCATGATCCCCTCCCTTTGGAAACTGGGCTGCAGGGCAGTATTCCAAGATGATAACGACACTAAACACACCTCCAAGATGACCATTACCTTGCTAAAGAAGCTCTCCAGACCTAAACCCTATTGAGCTTCTGTGGGTCATAGAAGGTGGAGGAGCACAGAAGGTGGAGGAGCACAAGGTCTCTAACATCCACCAGCTCCGTGATGTCATCATGGAGGAATGGAAGAGGACTCCAGTGGCAACCCGTGAAGCTCTGGTACACTCACTACTTTACATTGTAGCAAAGTGTCACTTCAGTGTTGTCACATGAAAAGATATACCGTATTTATCGGCGTATAACACTCCCTTTTTTCCCCTTAAAATAAGGGTAAATCATGGGTGCGTGTTACACGCCGATCCCCGCTGTTTGTGAGGGGAACGAGGAGTGAGCGCCCCCGGAAAAAAGACCGAACCGAGCCGAGTGTACTGTGTACTCGGTTCGGCTCCTTTCGGCTGCGCTCGCAGTCACGCCGTCCTGCCTCCCTGCTGTCTGAGTGGAAGAGCGAGTGTTGCCGAAAAAGACCGAACCGAGCCGAGTGTACTGTGTACTCGACTCGGCTCCTTTCGGCTGCACTCGCAGTCACGCCGTCCTGCCTCCCTGCTGTCTGAGTGGAAGAGCGAGCGTCGCCGAAAAAGACAGAGCCGAGTGTACTGTGTACTCGGCTCGGCTTGCAGTCCCGCCTCCTAGCCTTTACGTGCTGCCATTGGACCGGTGATGTGTCCATCATAGGAGCCGGGCCAAGAGGCGGGACTGCGAGATGAACGGTGTCGAGCGGCGCAATAATTTAAAAAATATCAGCAGCTAAATCAATTAAAAAATGATAATGCTGCAATTTTGGGCAAGGCTGGACACTGGGCAAGGCTGCAGATGATCACTGGGCAAGGCTGCAGATGAATATTGGGCAAGGCTGCAGATGGACACTGGGCAAGGCTGCAGATGGACACTGGGCAAGGCTGCAGATGGACACTGGGCAAGGCTGCAGATGGACACTGGGCAAGGCTGCAAATGGACACTGGGCAAGGCTGCAAATGGACACTGGGCAAGGCTGCAAATGGACACTGGGCAAGGCTGCAAATGGACACTGGGCAAGGCTGCAAATGGACACTGGGCAAGGCTGCAAATGGACACTGGGCAAGGCTGCAAATGGACACTGGGCAAGGCTGCAAATGGACACTGGGCAAGGCTGCAAATGGACACTGGGCAAGGCTGCAAATGGACACTGGGCAAGGCTGCAAATGGACACTGGGCAAGGCTGCAAATGGACACTGGGCAAGGCTGCAAATGGACACTGGGCAAGGCTGCAAATGGACACTGGGCAAGGCTGCAAATGGACACTGGGCAAGGCTGCAAATGGACACTGGGCAAGGCTGCAAATGGACACTGGGCAATGCTGCAAATGGACACTGGGCAAGGCTGCAAATGGACACTGGGCAAGGCTGCAGATGGACACTGGGCAAGGCTGCAGATGGACACTGGGCAAGGCTGCAGATGGACACTGGGCAAGGCTGGACACTGGGCAAGGCTGCAGATGAACACTGGGCAAGGCTGCAGATGAACACTGGGCAAGGCTGCAGATGAACACTGGGCAAGGCTGCAGATGAACACTGGGCAAGGCTGCAGATACACACTTCAAATATAAGTTTTTTCCTTAAACTTCCCTCCTAAACTTGGGGTGCGTGTTATACGCCGATAAATACGGTAATAAAAAATTTCCAAAAATGTGAGGAGTGTACTCACTTGTGTGAATTACTGTACCTGCAGCAGCTTCAGAAATGCTGCAGATATAGACAAATGCCAGCAAAACTACAACACTTCCTAATCGTGCTGAAGCGATCTCCTGCTCATTTATATTGGATAGTGAGACAGCCCATTATAGTAATAGACCAACAAAAACGTAAGGGGGTGGGAGCTGGCTGCAAGCTCGGACATTAACTGAAGGTATCAGAGCTCTGCCTGTCAATAAGGCTCAGTCTTCATGCAGGTTTTCTGAAGCTGTTGCTGGTAAAGTGTAACCACAGCGGCTGGCCATAGATGGAGCCCTTTTTTTTTTTCGATTAGTCTATCTGCTACTGAAAAATAAAAAATAAAAAGCAAAACATATTCCCCCACCCACACATTCCCGTTCAAGGGAAGCCATTTTTGCTGTTTTATTCTAAAGTCTCTAAGATTCTAGACGCATACTACCACTCAGTTTGAATAGCCAATTTCATTAATCTATTTTCATTTTAACTAATCAAATACTGTAATTCTAAAAGCAAAAAAGTATATAGATATGTCAACTTCAGTTCCTAACAGTACTCAAAGCCCTGACAATACATTATTAAATTGTAAAGTCTCTTTTTAAAAAACAAAAAAACAAACATGTTATACCTACCCCCTCTGTGCAGTTGGTTTGGCACACAGTAGCCCGGATCCTCCTCTTCTCAGGTCCGTCTTTGCTGCTCCTGGCCTCTCCCTCCTATCGAGTACCCTCTCAGCCAGCAGCTCTCTATGGGGGCACCAGAGCTGAGTCAGAGCTCCGTGTATCCATTCAGACACTGAGCCAATGGCGCCGCTGCTGTGTCTCAGCCAATCAGGAGGAGTGTCCCGGACAGCTTAGACACTCGTGGACATCGCTGGAGAGAGATGGGGCTCAGGTAAGTATTTGGGGGGTACTGGGGAGGCTGCTGCAAACAGGTTTTTTATCATAATGCATAGAATGCATTAAGATAACAAAAAACCTTCTGCTTTTACAACTGTTTTAAATACAATGCCTTTTAAGGGTTATGGAAAAAAACACTGGCTATTTTACTTTTATTTGGGAAAACCACCCTACAACTGAGCACCCAGCTCCACTTATCAGCTGCTGCCCCTGCTGTCAGACAATGCAAAATCAAGCAAGATGGTCTCACCTCTTATGCTTCAATGTTTGTAATGTAAAATAAATAAAATGTTCAGTGGTGACAGTGAGAACCCTTAATAATCAAACCGACAGGTGGACAGAGCTGGCAACTCTGGTACAGAGGTCCTGCCACATGAATCCCTGAGATATGTAAGGAACTTGTGTGTAATTCAACCTGTCAGTATGATTGCAAAAAAAAATAAAATAAATAAAAGCAGCCAAACAGTCCTTTAAGAACCATAGGCAAAATGTGTGGCATGATGATAATTTTACTGCTAGTTTCTTTATATGTACATTTTCATAACTATTCAAGCCTAAAAACAGCCACTTCCCTGTGGAATACAACTTTAGGAGTCTCTTCAGCATTCACTAATCTTTCAGTTCTATGGCTGGAAATCTGTATACATGTTTTATCATCATACTTTTCTACAACATGGAAAAGTGCTGGTTTAATGGGTCAAAGACAAAGGCGGCAAGATGGTTGGTAATGCACACAAAACTGAGATCTGCTTATGTAATCAGGGCAGATCTTAGTTCTGACAAGGGAAAAAAAGTATTTTGTGTTCCTGCAAAGCAGCAGAGTACACAAAAACACTGGCTAGACACACAATTAATCCTTTGATCGCCCTAGATGTTTAACCCCTTTCCCAGCCAGTGTCATTAGTACAGTGACAGTGCATATTTTTAGCACTGATCACTATTCGTGTCACTGGCTCCTGCAAAGTGTCAGTTAGTGTCCGATTGCCCAATATCGCAGTCCTGCTATAAGTAGCTGATCGCTGCCATTATTGGTATAAAAAGAAAATTCCAAAAGATATATCCCATAGTTTGTAGACGTTATAATGTTTGCGTAAACCAATCAATATATGCTTATTGGGATTTTTTTTTTTTTTTACCAAAAACATGTAGCAGAATACATTGGCCTAAATTTATGAAGAAATTCGATTGTTTATTGGATATATTTTAGAGCAGAAAGTAAAATATATATATATATATATATATATATATATATATATATATATATATATATATTTTTTTTTTTTTCATAATTGTCGGTCTTTTGTTGTTTATAGCGCAAATAAAAATGTATTTGGGTACAGTGTTGCATGACCATGAAATTGTCAGTAACGCAGTGCCGTATCACAAAAAATGGGCTGGTCATGAAATCTTCAGAGGGTCAAGTGGTTAATAACTGTAAAATTAAATGACGCATGCACATTTTTTTTTTTATTTTAGTATATGTGCTAGTTGATTTTTTTTGTACCTAAATGCACAAATTATACTGATAGGGTTTATTAAATGGATGTTCTAAACTTTAATTGCTTAAGGAGTATTCAACAAAAGGGAAAAGGTCATGTAAGCAATATGTGACGAACGTGGGTATCAGATCCCTGCCCTTCTCGCTAACTCGCGGCGAAGGAACAGCCAACCTCACACCACGCTGTCACTTAAATAACAATGCCACCACTGACGTTTGTTTAGGAAGGGTCAGGATTTCCACCAATTTAGCAATACCAATTATGACTATTGCAACTCCCTTCTCATTGGCCTGCCTCTCCATAAGCTATCCCCTCTTCAGTCTATCTTGAATGCTGCTGCCAGACTTATCCACCTTACCAACCTCTCAGTGTCTGCCAACCCTCTCCTCAAATCCCTCCACTGGCTCCCAATCACCCAGCGAATTATATTCAAAATGCTAACCACAACATACAAAGCCAGTCACAACTCTGCCCCGAGCTACATCACCAATCTTGTCTCCAAATATCACCCAAATCATCCTCTCCGCTCTTCTCAAGCTCTCTCGTCTCCTCCCCCCATGCTTATCTCCAGGATTTTTCCAGAGCATCTCCCATCCTCTGGAACTCGCTACCCCCACTGGTCCGGCTATCCCCTACTCTTGCTACCTTCAGGCGATCCCTGAAAACTGTTCATGAAAGCCTATCACGTCTCCAACTAATCTCCTACCACTTCCATCAGCTCATTCTCCACAGTTACAAACTTTTGTACCACCTGCCCCACCCTATTAGATTGTAAGCTCTTCTGAGCAGGGCCCTCTTAATCCTCTCGTATTTTATTGTATTGTAACTGTATTGTCTCCTTTTATATTGTAAAGCGCTGCGAAAACTGTTGGCGCTATATAAATCCTGTATAACAATAATAATAATGATTTCAGAATAAGCGTCTGCAACACACACTGCCACCACAGACAGGTCTGCTCAGAGGCCTTACTCTAAAACAATGGCACTCTTCAAGAGGCAGGTTCGTTTATAGCTTCCTTTTTAGATTGTAAGCTCTAATGAGCAAAGCCCTCTGATTCCTCTTGTACCAAATTGTAATGTAACTGTAATGTCTGCCTTTATTTTTTTTTAAGCGCTGCGCAAACTGTTGGCGCTATATAAATCCTGAATAATAATAATGTAACTCACTGTAAACTAATGGGTGTACTAGTAATCATCATACAGAAAAGTATAATTGTATGATAGCATTGCCTGAAACACAATTCTACATTTGTGACAAATTTGTGCTGATAAAGCAAATCAACAAAATTGTGAAACCTTGGAATTTGAATTAACTCTTACCTCATGCTTTTCTTAAGCCTTTAAATTATGTTCCTTTAAAGACTAGAAATTCTGGTGTTCACGCTTTTGCAGTAAACGAGGAAAAAAAAAAAGCGGTCGATCAGAAGCCTGCACGTTCCACCTGCATTTCAAACCTCAGTACATACCCAATCTTATAATCTGCCCGTACTAGAATTGACAACTGGCAACCCTGGTCACCAGCTGCCCAGCAGCCATACAGCAGTTGGCAGAAGTGGGTACTACAGCTTCCCTCGGGGGGGAGAATTTGGGGGGCTGGTGGCTCCCTCTGAACAAACAGCTGCAGAGAGGGCCCCGGAAAAATGCCTTCACTCATATGGAGAGCAGAACAGGGAGCTAAAAAGGAGAGAAAAAGTAACTGGCCCACACTGTTGTCAGGTGGACAAGTAGGACCAGCACATTGGGAGTTCAGCCCAACAAAGCCTGCCTGCACCCAGAATTTCTGGAAGAATGTTTCCATCTGGAGGAGGAAGCACAGCAACTGCCATTCAGCTGGTAACAACATTTGTTTTCAAAGTCTCTGGCAGTTGTGTTCCCTTGTGTTTGGCGGGTGGAGTCACACTTTCAGTCGTTATCCTGGAAAGACTATTGAGGAAACACATATGTAATTATGGAATTCTCTCCCATGAATCTTAACAAGCACCATTCCATCCAGTCCCATCAGTGCCACCTCATCAGTGTCCATCATCAGTGCAGCCCTTCATCAGTGTCCATCATCCGTGCAGCCCTTCATCAGTGTCCATCATCCGTGCAGCCCATCATCAGTGTCCATCATCCGTGCAGCCCATCAGTGTCCATCATCGGTGCAGCCCATCAGTGTCCATCATCGGTGCAGCCCATCAGTGTCCATCATCGGTGCAGTCCATCAGTGTCCATCATCGGTGCAGCCCATCAGTGTCCATCATCGGTGCAGCCCATCAGTGTCCATCATCGGTGCAGCCCATCAGTGTCCATCATCGGTGCAGCCCATCAGTGTCCATCATCGGTGCAGCCCATCAGTGTCCATCATCGGTGCAGCCCATCAGTGTCCATCATCGGTGCAGCCCATCAGTGTCCATCATCGGTGCAGCCCATCAGTGTCCATCATCGGTGCAGCCCATCAGTGTCCATCATCACTGCAGCCCATCAGTGTCCATCATCGGTGCAGCCCATCAGTGTCCATCATCGGTGCAGCCCATCAGTGTCCATCATCGGTGCAGCCCATCAGTGTCCATCATCAGTGCAGCCCATCAGTGTCCATCATCAGTGCAGCCCATCAGTGTCCATCATCAGTGCAGCCAATCAGTGTCCATCATCAGTGCAGCCCATCAGTGTCCATCATCAGTGCAGCCCATCAGTGTCCATCATCAGTGCAGGCCATCAGTGTCCATCATCAGTGCAGGCCATCAGTGCAGCCCATCATCAGTGCAGGCCATCAGTGCAGCCCATCATCAGTGCAGGCCATCAGTGCAGCCCATCATCAGTGCAGCCCATCAGTGTCCATCATCAGTGCAGCCCATCAGTGTCCATCATCAGTGCAGCCCATCAGTGTCCCTCATCAGTGCAGCCCATCAGTGTCCATCATCAGTGCAGCCCATCAGTGTCCATCATCAGTGCAGCCCATCAGTGTCCATCATCAGTGCAGCCCATCAGTGTCCATCATCAGTGCAGCCCATCAGTGTCCCTCATCAGTGCAGCCCATCAGTGTCCATCATCAGTGCAGCCCATCAGTGTCCATCATCAGTGCAGCCCATCAGTGTCCATCATCAGTGCAGCCCATCAGTGTCCATCATCAGTGCAGCCCATCAGTGTCCATCATCAGTGCAGCCCATCAGTGTCCATCATCAGTGCAGCCCATCAGTGTCCATCATCAGTGCAGCCCATCAGTGTCCATCATCAGTGCAGCCCATCAGTGTCCATCATCACTGCAGCCCATCAGTGTCCATCATCACTGCAGCCCATCAGTGTCCATCATCACTGCAGCCCATCAGTGTCCATCATCACTGCAGCCCATCAGTGTCCATCATCACTGCAGCCCATCAGTGTCCATCATCAGTGCAGCCCATCAGTGTCCATCATCAGTGCAGCCCATCAGTGTCCATCATCAGTGCAGCCCATCAGTGTCCATCATCACTGCAGGCCATCAGTGCAGCCCATCATCAGTGTCCATCATCAGTGCAGCCCATCAGTGTCCATCATCAGTGCAGCCCATCAGTGTCCCTCATCAGTGCAGCCCATCAGTGTCCCTCATCAGTGCAGCCCATCAGTGTCCCTCATCAGTGCAGCCCATCAGTGTCCATCATCAGTGCAGCCCATCAGTGTCCATCATCAGTGCAGCCCATCAGTGTCCATCATCAGTGCAGCCCATCAGTGTCCATCATCAGTGCAGCCCATCAGTGTCCATCATCAGTGCAGCCCATCAGTGTCCATCATCAGTGCAGCCCATCAGTGTCCATCATCAGTGCAGCCCATCAGTGTCCATCATCAGTGCAGCCCATCAGTGTCCATCATCACTGCAGCCCATCAGTGTCCATCATCACTGCAGCCCATCAGTGTCCATCATCAGTGCAGCCCATCAGTGTCCATCATCACTGCAGGCCATCAGTGCAGCCCATCAGTGTCCATCATCAGTGCAGCCCATCAGTGTCCATCATCAGTGCAGCCCATCAGTGTCCATCATCAGTGCAGCCCATCAGTGTCCCTCATCAGTGCAGCCCATCAGTGTCCATCATCAGTGCAGCCCATCAGTGTCCATCATCAGTGCAGCCCATCAGTGTCCATCATCAGTGCAGCCCATCAGTGTCCATCATCAGTGCAGCCCATCAGTGTAGCCCATCAGTGTCCATCATCAGTGCAGCCCATCAGTGTCCATCATCAGCGCAGCCCATCAGTGTCCACCATCAGCGCAGCCCATCAGTGTCCACCATCAGCGCAGCCCATCAGTGTCCACCATTAGCGCAGCCCATCAGTGCCCATCAGCGTGTTGCGTTTGTTAAAATATGATTTTTTTATATTAATCAGACATAACATATTAATCAGACAAAACATTACATGGGACAATATTACAATAGTAGTTGGTCAGATTACTGTCAGGTTTTGGCTTTAGCAGATATTTCTCAAACAAATGCTGTTGCATACAATGGGTACGTAGATATCATTGTTGTATTCAATGGACAGTTTGAACAGGCTATTGTCTCTATAGCTACAGTAAGCAGGTAAGAGGGGCTCTCAAACTGAAAGAATGACTGTTAGTCGGTTGTTATGGAAACAAGTTTGTAACCATTAACTTTTGTCAACAAACTTGTACAAATAATTATTCATAATAATTTATCAAGTCATGTGACAAGTGACGCAACGCGTCGGGAGGAGCCAAGTGACGTCATCCGATGTGCCTGATTGGCACTCACTGACGGCTGACTGCTCTATGCGCTGATGTGTGTTACATGCAAAAGAATGAAATTAAACACTTGAAAAATGTACCAGCTGATCATCAGAGGAAACAGTGAACAAACTCAGGGTGAAATCACAACAGTTGTTGAACCAAGCCTATCAAGGAAGATAATCATTCTACCATAGAAATTTTTGTGATATTTTTGTGTTTTGGTTTTACACCAGCTTGGTACGTCTATAGTGCAATACGCGGACTTGATATTCATACTTATTTAGGATTATTACATAAATAATTTATATCATTATAGGTCTCAAATATGTGGTCCAATATCTGCCCTAAATGAATAATTTTAATTTAGTTATTATGAATTAATTTCAGCACACAATTAACAGTGTATTTAGCGCACTAATTTCACATATAATCTTTTTTTTAAGTGGTATCAGAACACAAACACAGAGGTGCGGCTTCATACTATTTATATTGTTTACGTAGAAGTTTATTTTTGGAAATTAATTTTTTGGAATAGCACATTGAATTGGGAGCTTTGGTTTTTCGCATAAATACATAACATTGGAATCACTATATAATCATCACATTTATCCAATTAGCGCTTTAGTTAATTATTGTTAAGTGACTGTGGGAGTGTTAACCCATGATCAACAATTGCGTCAGGCAATGCGAAAAGCCAGAGAGTTTAGCGTGAATTTTTCATTGTTAGACCTCGTGAGAGATGGAATAGTCCGAGTATACACTAGTCCTACTGACCTGGAAAATACCTACTCCTGGAGATCAATAGGAGAGGGTATTTCCAGGTTACGTGAGATGGGTTGTATAACTGGATTAAATAAGTTTCCAGAATGGATGGGTCCAGATATGGACCCTTTACGTCTGCTCTGCGCTCTAAGCTGATGAAGTCTGCGCCATTTAATCTCAGGGCTCCATTATTGTCCTTGTTGGGAGGCCTGGGATTAAACAGCAAGATTCATGAAGCCACAACCCTTTTAAGCCAGTTGGGGGAGCTAGAGGAGACTAAAACAAAACCTGTCAGGGCAGTAGATAAGGTCAAGGCCAGACAGGAAGAATACAAGCAGAAAAGAACAGAGAATAAAGGGAATGGGGTTGAGAAGACAAGAGATGAAGAGAAAACCAGGCTAGTTATTTCTAGGAAAGAAATGTGGGTGGACCTATTAAAGGCAGGAGTACCTAAAGATGAGATAGATGGCATTTCTACTGCAGAAATGCTGAAGAGGTGGAAACATTTAGCAGGGAAAACTGTCAGGGTTAGAAACATTACTCCTAGTGAAGATAACATCAGCCTAGACTTAGAGAAAACAGAACAGACCCCTCCTGTTAGCCCCAAACCAATTCCCAAAACTGAACATGAACTCAAACCCAAATCCCTTTATCCTGGGGAAGAGTTAGAGAGACTCGGAAAAGGGGGATTGGGAGGTTCCTTATCCTTTATGAAGGGAAGGTGAGTCTCCTGTAATAGCAGTGAGGGCAGTGACAGCAGGAGACTGATGCCCATATGCACCTGTCACTGTATGGTGGGGGGGGGGGGGGGGGGGAGTCATCTTCTCCTACACATGTAATGGCTTTGATAGCGGAGCAACTTACACTTTTGCAAGGAAATCCTTCCCATCACAAAGGAGAATTAATTTATGTAGAAGGTTTGGGAGCGCAAACTACACCAGCAGTTAGGATACAGGTGAAATTGGCTATTGGCAAGGGATCAGGATTTATGACAAATGTTTTAGTATCAGAGTTACCCAAAAATATTCTTGGGATGGATGTACTTCAAGGTCAGTCAATTCAGACTGAAAGAGGTACATTCGCATTCGGGTATCCTGATAAAGCGTATCTGGTAGGGTTGGTGAAGGCTGTGGTCAGAGGTCATGTGAAATGGACCCCTGTCTACATTCCTCCACCAGAGAAGCCATTCTGTCTCAAGCAGTACAGACTTCCTGGAGGCTACAAAGAAATTGGGGAGACTATTCAAGAACTGTTGAGAGTAGGGATCCTTAGACCTGCTGTAAGTCCTTTCTCGTCCCCGGTGTTCCCAGTAAAGAAACATGATGGGACATATAGAATGACTATGGATTACAGAGGTCTAAACAAAGTGGCACCTCCATTGAAGTCAGCTGTACCAGATATGATCTCAATTGTTGAGAAAATTGCTAAAGATGCAGGAGAATATCATGCTGTGAAGACCAGTTTGCCATGGTGTGGGACGGCCGCCAGTACACTTTCACCATGCTTCCCGAAGACTATGTTCATTCTCCCATGATTTGTCATGGACGGATTGCCTGAGATTTAAGTACACTGAGTTTGAAAGTCGCTGTGTTTCACTACATTGATGACATCATGATCTCTGGAACAAAAGAAGATGTAACTGAAGCACTGCACCTGCTGATACATCACATGGAGAACAGAGGTGATACATCACATGGAGAACAGAGGGTGGGCTATCGACAAAGACAAAGTCCAAGGACCTACCACAGAAGTGAAATTCCTGGCAATGATGTGGACTGGGCCGCAGAGGAAAATTTCAGAGACAGTTGTGCAAACTATCCAGACTCTGTCGCCCCCTACTACCAAAGAGGAAGCACAGAAGTTCATTGGAGTTGTGGAGTTCTGAAGATCGTTCATCCCACATCTTGGACTGATTTTGAGGCCTATATATGTCACCAGAAAAAAGACTGAGTTCCCATGGGGTTGAGAGCAGGGGACTGCATTCCTGGCTGCTAAAGAAGCTATTTTGCAGCATCAGGGATTAGGGATGAGACAACAAGTACCATTTCAGCTGGATGTAGTGGAGAAGAATGGTACCATATCTTGGAGTCTATGGTTTTGGTCCAAACAACTGACAGGGGCACAGAAGAGATACACACCTCTAGAGAAGTACCTGTTTGGGGCCTACACAGCACTTCAACATGTAGAGACCATTACAGGAAAGGGCACAGTCACCATCCATACTGCACTGCCAATAGCAGGATGGGTGAGAGATAATGGACTGACCACTAGGGCAGCTGTAGCCCAGAACCAGACACTGATGAAATGGAAGTGGTACCTTCAAGAAAGAGGGGGTATTGCAGCTGGATATGTTAGAGACATTTCAAAACAGTTGGCAGGGCTTGTTACTTTTACCAGCACCCGGCCAGAAGAAGAAAATCCTGTGCTGCAGTCATCCCCCATTCAAGAGGCTCCACCCTTTGAGTCTCTGTCAGAAGACATGAAGGAGTCAGCGTGGTTCACTGATGGTTCAGCCATAGTCGCCTCGTCTGGGCGTAAATGGACAGCAGCAGCCTACAACCCAAGTACAGACACAGTCCTGCAGGAGACCGGAATTGGAAGGTCCAGTCAGTATGCAGAGTTGAAAGCTGTAGTGATGACTCTTCAGAAGGATCCTTCTTCCCATGTCCATATCTTCACTGACAGCTGGGCAGTTTTTAAAGGACTGACAACTTGGATGCCCACGTGGAAGTCCAATGAATGGATGATTCATGGAAAGGTGGTGTGGGGAGGCAAGGAAGTCTGGGACTACATCTGGAAGGAAGCTCACTTCCGCACCAGATTTTGAGAACTATAACAGAGTTGCAGATGAAATCGCCAAAGTGAAGGCAGCTGTGCCAATTGATCTTGTCTTGATGAACTTGGCCAACTGGGCCCACAAGCAATCTGGACATTTGGGGCAGAAAGCAACATATGAATGGGCACAGCAGAGAGGATTGCCTATATCCATGGACATGATAAAGACTAATAGGGAACTGTACAGTGTGTGGAGAAGTGCGACAATGGCCATTGCAAAAGTACTCCACTAGCTCGATTAAGAGGGGTGAGAGGCCTGCAGAGATCTGTCAGATTGACTTCATTGGTCCCCTGCCCTGGGGAAACAATGGACTGAGATATTGTTGCACTGCAATGGACACCTATTCAGGACTTATGCTTGTTCATGCTTTCAAACGTTCAGGTCAAGCCGCAGCGCTTGATCTGCTCCAGAAACTTGTCGTTGCTTATGGTTGTCCCAAACAAGTCCAAACTGATAACGGCTCACATTTCACTGGATCAACAGTACAGCAGTGGGCCAAAGATTCTGGAGTGTACTGGTTGTGCCACATCCCATACCATCCACAGGCAGCTGGTTTGATTGAAAGTTACATTGGGGTATTGAAGGACCAGATACGCAAACTTACACCCACACATACACTAAGGGGGTGGGATCGGGTCCTCACACAGGCAGTAATGTTGTTAAATTCTAGGCCAATAGCCAAAAGCACACCATTTGAGAGGATGGTAGGGGCTGGGGCACAGATTCCACAGCTGGAGTGCAGAGTTCAGTATTTATGTAAGGTTCCTGAAAGAACAGGGCTTAACAGATACCATGTTACTGCTTCCCATGACATAGAAACCGAGAGTGACATATCTGAAGCTGAAGCCTATCTAGGAATGAGAGGGAATCTGGCAGGAAGGTTTGAAGTTATATTTGCATTGGCAGATGAGCTTCAAGACGGTGGCTGGGACTCTGACTGGTTAGTGGATACTTCTCAGCAAGAGTGGAAAGTGAGGCTACAGAAAATCAAACCTTCCAAAATAAACAGCAGTGATCTTCTGTGAAATATCAGTATATTTCCTCTCCTCCCTATTGATGTTCTTTGGGAGGGTCAGAAGTGGGTACAGGCAGGGGGCAAAGTGTTAGATATCCAGGCAAGAAGCCATTTAGAGGAGAGATTGTAGCTGAAGGGCCTGGATCTACTGTTTATGTATTATTAGAAGGAACAGATAATCCGCTTTGTTTTCCACTCCACAGGCTGTCTCCGATTTGATCCATAGGAAGACCAGAGAAAAGTTGTTACATGATGGAAAGAATGACGGAAGATCGCAAGAGCTGTGGAGAGCAAGGCCTTTGATGTATTACAAGCCTAGACTCGTTTCTAAAGAACTTTAGAATGGACTTTCTAATGAACTTTTAGTTAAAGACTGAAACACCTTCTCAATGACAGAAATATGGGAGGTGTTGCATTCAAGGAAAATGAATGTTTAGAATGAGTTTTCTTAGTAACGAAGTGGTTTTCTGTATGGAGTCTGAAAGAAAAAAAATCTAGGGCGGAATGTGTTGCGTTTGTTAAAACATGATTTTTTTTATATTAATCAGACATAACATTACATGGGACAATATTACAATAGTATTTGGTCAGATTACTGTCAGGTTTTAGCTTGAGTAGATATTTCTCAAATACTGTTATATACAATGGGTATGTAGATACCATTGTTGTATTCAATTGACAGTTTGAATAGGCTATTGTCTCTATAGCTACAGTAAGCAGGTAAGAGGGGCTCTCAAACTGAAAGAATGACTGTTGGTTGTTATGGAAACAAGTTTGTAATCATTAACTTTTGTCAGCAAACTTGTACAAATAAAAAGGATGAGTAGAGACTGGGAAAGGGCTCATCATGTTTTAAGATCAGAAGCCACTGATGATACAAGAAAGTGCCTGGTCTCAAGGAGAATCGTTGCCAATGGAGAGCACAAACATACAGTAACCAAAGTTAAGTAACTCTTAAGTGTATTTGTACTGTTATAGACCATAGGCTGTTCATTTGCTAGGAATTTTGCTTGTTACAGATATCTGTCAGTCTTGTATTATATTCCTAATATTGTAATAGTTTTGTATGTACAGCATCTTTGTATAGTAAAAGCACATTTACACACTGCAGAAGTCTCAGCTTCCTTGCTTATACCACAAAGTAACCTTGCTAGATAGACGCAAGCAAAACTATCAGTGCAGCCCGTCAGTGCCCACCAGTGCAGCCCATGCCCACCAGTGCAGCCTAACAATGTCCTTCACTGCCACCTCATCAGTGCCCACAGCGGAATGCTCCCAGCTCTGTTTCGGCCGTTCCCCTGACCACAGAGAGAAGACAGCTCCAATCGTCCCTTGACGCGCTGCGCCTCTGCCTCCGGACTACATCTCCCAGAGTGCAGCGTGGTTGGTAACAGCCAATCGGTGGCTGCCGTGGCTGACTTCCTCCACCAAAAAAAAAAAAAAGTCAGCAGACAGCGGATGTGATAGCGGTCATTTTGAACAGAAGATAGGCAGCCTGGGGGGAAATTTCCGCCCGCCCCTACCTCCGATCCCCGCACTCACAATCGGCCTAATTTGCATAATAATCGGCCGATGCAGATTTCTTAAAAAAGGCCAAATATCGTCCGATATATCAGTCGACCTTTATTAGGCACTATATATATTTTTCAAAAGTTTGTACAAGGATAACAGATAAAAGAGATGTATACCATTTACAAAGCTGCTGCTGTTTATATTCAGACTACAATATGACATTTTTCACAAAGGTGGAGTGGAACTCTAAAAACTTGCTAGCGGCTTTCAATCAGATGTTTGTGGGGAAAGTGCTACTAAAAACAACATACTTGTACAATAATCTGTAGTGTTCAGCATCACAGAAACAATATGTTCAGTAATTTATTATCTGCACACAGCACTGCAGATTACAGCATCCTCTGAATATTTTAGAGAACTCTGAAAAGCAGCTGCCAACAACAGTAGTGCTATACAAACTTGGCTTGTGTCACAGAGTTGGCAACTCGTTACTGACAACTACACAAGGGTTAATCAGTGGCTGGGTAACTAGAGAATGCATGAATGATAATGTGCAGACATGCTTTTCATTATTTATTCATGGAAAACAGTGGGTTTTGGTGTGCTTCTTTGAAAAATGTTCAAACTGGTAGAATATACGGGCACACTGTGAAAATTCTATGTCATTAACATTTAATCATAAATTGCTCTTTAATATAAAACATAAAATAAAGGTCTGTCACAAGCACTTATGTGCAGGAGTAGAAGATGGCATGAAAGCGTAAAGAAAGTAACCCACTACACTGACTATCAATGGTATCACTGTGCGTTGGTTAACCCATACACACATCCTGTACAGTGACAATGGTATCACTGTGCATCAGGTACCTTGTACACACCTGATAGTTACCTATCCTGTACAGTGACTGAAGGTGTTATTACTACATCAGGTAACTTGTACATACCTGACAGTCACCAATCCATACAGTGACTGACAGTGGTATCACTGCACCAGGTAACTACAGTGCATTGAAAAAGTATTCATACTACTTGAAACTATCCACATTTTGTCATGTTACAACCAAAAACTTAAAAGTATTTTATTGAGATTTTATGTGATAGACCAACACAAAGTGGCACATAATTGTGCAGTGAAAGGAAGGTGATAAATGGTGTTCACATTTTTTACAAATAAATACGTGAAAAGTGTGGTGTGCATTTATATTCAGCCTGAGTCAATACTTTGTGGAACCGCCTTTCGCTGCAATTACACCTTTTTGGGTATGTCTCTACCAGCTCTAGAGAGTAATATTTTTCCCAATTCTTCTTTGCAAAATAGCTCAAGCTCTCTCAGATTGGATGGAGATAGTCTGTGAACAGCAATTTTCAAGTCTTGCCACAGATTCTCAATTGGATTTAGGTCTGAACCTTGACTGGGCCATTCTAAATATGAATATGTTTTGATCTAAACCAGCCCATTGCAGCTCTGGCTGTATGTTTAGGGTCATTGTCCTGCTGGAAGGTGAACCTCTGCCTTAGTCTCAAGTCTTTTGCAGACTCTAGCAGGTTTTCTTCTAAGATTGCGCTGTATTTGGCTCCATCCATCTTTCCATCAACACTGACCAGCTTCCCTGTCCCTGCTGAAGAAAAGCATCCCCAAAACATGATGCTGCCACCACTATGTTTCGCAATGGGGATGTGTTTGCTTTCCTCCACACATGGCGTTTTGCTTTTAGACCAAAAAGTTCAATTTTGGTCTCATCTGACCAGAGCACCTTTTTCTACATGTTTGTTGTGTCCCCTACATGGCTTCTCGCAAACATGATTTCTTATGGCTTTCTTTCAGAATAGCTTTCTTCTTTCCACTCTTCCATAGAGGCCAGATTTGTGGAGTGCAAGTCTAATAGTTGTCCTGTGCACATATTCTCCCACCTGAGCTGTGGATCTCTGCAGCTCTTCCAGAGTTGCCATGGGCCTCTTGGCTGCTTCTCTGATTAATGCTCTGCTTGCCCGACCTGTCATTTTAGGTGGACGGCCATGTCTTGGTAGGTTTGCAGTTTTTATTGAACCGGCTGACATTCGGCCTGTGTGTATGGCAGTCGGTCCAACAGAAGCCAGCCGTCTGTTGAACATGCATACTGAAAAACCAGCAGATGTCCCCCTGTCAGAACACAATAGCTCAGTGGGAGAGATCGCTGTACCAACATGGGATCCGACCGGAGCTGTCAGTTTTTCTTTGTTCAAAAACGAATGGTGTGTACTAGGCTTTAATGGGTAATATTGACATGTAGATATTGTTTATACTGTTTAAATAATGATTGACATGGGCGGGTAGTGATTTTGGGGGTGTGGTTAAAAGTGGGCATGGCCAGTAGGGTGCCTCCGAATTTTCATTTTAAAAATCTGGCCGCCTTACTGTACAATTACTGTGGTATTATTGTGCATCAGGTAACCTGTGCATACTTGATGTAGAATATCCTGTCAGACTTATATGTATATACTGTAGATATTAAACAAACAGGTGGGATCCATAAAGGGTGTTGTAGACGCCATTTTGAATTTCATCAGGGCACAGTACCAAGTGTCGGTGCTTGCATCCAATTCATGTACCCGTCTCAGACAGGTTCATAAATTTGTGTCTGTACTGAACAAGGCAGGATATAGTATGCTGACTACATTCACTAAGAAACTAACAAAAACACTTAGTTTTAATATAAATCAGTATTAAATATGGCTAATGTAATTGCTAATACCTGTCAGCCATCTTTGACTACAACCTATCAATGCACAAAAAATAACAAATGTGAAAACATTTATTTATAATCTAAATTAAATTGGTCTTGGAATTCTTTTTTTTTTTTTTTTTCATTTGACTGGCGCAGCATCAATCAGGTCTGGCCACACACAGACTCACACTGTAGAGAGCATACATTAGCAGAGTAATAGAAGCCCCTCCCAAGGATCTTTCCCTGCAGATGCCAAAGAACAGGGAGAGATCAAGTGACCACATGACAGTGCTGCAGGAATAAGATACTTAGAGGATAAAAAAACCCCCCACTAAAACACAAAATACAGTGCCAAGATACAGTGGGGACGGAAAGTATTCAGACCCCCTTAAATTTTTCACTCTTTGTTATATTGCAGCCATTTGTTAAAATCATTTATTTTTTTTCCTCATTAATGTACACACAGCACCCCATATTGACAGAAAAACACAGAATTGTTGACATTTTTGCAGATTTATTTAAAAAGAAAAACTGAAATATCACATGGGCCTAAGTATTCAGACCCTTTGCTCAGTATTTAGTAGAAGCACCCTTTTGATCTAATAAATCCATGAGTCTTTTTGGGAAAGATGCAACAAGTTTTTCACACCTGGATTTGGGGATCCTCTGCCATTCCTCCTTGCAGATCCTCTCCAGTTCTGTCAGGTTGGATGGTAAACGTTGGTGGACAGCCATTTTTAGGTCTCTCCAGAGATGCTCAACTGGGTTTAAATCAGGGCTCTGGCTGGGCCATTCAAGAGTTGTTTTGAAGCCACTCCTTCGTTATTTTAGCTGTGTGCTTAGGGTCATTGTCTTGTTGGAAGGTAAACCTTCGGCCCAGTCTGAGGTCCTGAGCACTCTGGAGAAGGTTTTTGTCCAGGATATATCCCTGTACTTGGCTGCATTCATCTTTCCGTTGATTGCAACCAGTCGTCCTGTCCCTGCAGCTGAAAAACACCCCCACAGCATGATGCTGCCATCACCATGCTTTATTGTTGGGACTGTATTGGACAGGCGATGAGCAGTGCCTGGTTTTCTCCACACATACTGCTTAGAATTAAGGCCAAAAAGTTCTATCTTGGTCTCATCAGGCCAAAGAATCTTATTTCTCACCATCTTGGAGTCCTCCAGGTGTGTTTTTTTTTTTTTTTTAGCAAACTCCATGCGTGCTTTCATGTGTCGAACTGAGAGGCTTCCGTTTGGCCACTCTGCCATAAAGCCCCAACTGGTGGAGGGCTGCAGTGATGGTTGACTTTCTACAACTTTCTCCCATATCCCGACGGTATCTCTGGAGCTCAGCCACAGTGATCTTTGGGTTCTTCTTTACCTCTCTCACCAAGGCTCCTCTCCCCCGATAGCTCAGTTTGGCCGGACAGCCAGCTCTAGGAAGGGTTCTGGTCGTCTCAAATGTCTTCCATTTATGGAATGGAGGCCACTGTGCTCTTAGGAACCTTAAGTGCAGCAGAAAATATTTTGTAAACTTGGCCAGATCTGTGCCTTGCCACAATTCTGTCTCTGAGCTCTTCAGGCAGTTCCTTTGACCTTGTGATTCTCATTTGCTCTGACATGCACTGTGAGCTGCTTATACAGACAGGTGTGTGGCTTTCCTAATCAAGTCCAATCAGTATAATCAAACATAGCTGGACTCAAATGAAGGTGTAGAACCATCTCAAGGATGATCAGAAGAAATGTCCTGAGTTAAATATATGAGTGTCACAGCAAAGGGTCTGAATACTTAGGACCATGTGATATTTCAGTTTTTCTTTTTTAATAAATCTGCAAAATTGTCAACAATTCTGTATTTTTCTGTCAATATGGGGTGCTGTGTGTACATTAATGAGGAAAAAAAATGAACTTAAATTATTTGAGCAAATGGCTGCAATATAACAAAGAGTGAAAAATTTAAGGGGGTCTGAATACTTTCTGTCTCCACTGTATCTTGGCACTGTATTTTGCGTTTTAGTGTTTTTTTTTATCCTTAGTATCTTATTCCTGCAGCACTGTCATGTGGTCACTTGATCTCTCCCTGTTCTTTGGCATCTGCAGGGAAAGATGCTTGGGAAGGGCTTCTATTACTCTGCTAATGCCATGGTATATATGATGTAAATTAATTATGGCAATTTACACTTTTCTGTTTAGTATCACTTTAAACGTTTAAGCCTAGGTTCACACTGACAACAGGAATGAAATGGTGCGAGTTCAGCTGAACTCGCACCATTTCATTCCTGCATGTCAGTCCCAACTTCAAGGGTGATTTCAGAGACATCTGTGCAGGTTTCTGCACAGATGTCTATTGAAATTGCACCCCAAAGTTGCCAAAAGTAGTACAAAAACTACTTTTGGAAATTGTTGCGACGCCGCAAATGTGGCGTCGCACCAATTTGGACAGTGCCATTGCCGGCAATAGCCACCAATTTGGCATGCGATTTGACTAGGGCTTAAGGTTTGAAGTCTTTACATAGTTTGTCTGGTTGAAAAAAAAAAAAAAAAAAGACACCCTACTACAAACTAAACTCAAATGAATTTATTATTTATTTTATTTATTTTAGGTACTTATATAGCGCAGTCAATTTACGCAGCGCTTTTACATGTACATTGTACATTCACATCAGTCCCTACCCTCAAGGAGCTTACAATCTAATGTCCCTAATTCACATTCATACATACTAGGAACAATTTAGACAGAATCCAATTAACCTACCAGCATGTCTTTGGAGTGTGGGAGGAAACCGGAGTACCCGGAGGAAACCCACGCAGGCACAGGGAGAACATGCAAACTCCAGGCAGGTAGTGTCGTGGTTGGAATTCGAACCAGCGGCCCTTTTTACTGCTAGGCGAGAGTGCTATCCACTACACCACTGTGCCGCCCAAATAAATAATTTATCATGTCGATAGGCTTGACACGGACACTGAAAGACCAACTTAAAGCAACCTACCATAATTAGGGGTGACTCTAACGTCCCCATCAACTTCCATGTACAATTCAAACTTTTATAAATTGCTTGATACAATTAGGAAAGACATGCAGCATATAGCAAGCTTTGAATTGACATGGTTGGGGAGAATTACAGCTATAAAAATGATTCTTCTACCAAAAATTATATATTACTTCAGAACCATACCAATATTAATACCGGAAAGCTTTTTTTAAAGTTGTTGACAAACTATTTAGACAATTCATATGGGGAAGGAAGATGGCCAAAATTTAATTCCCCTTACTACTGAAACAAACTTTCAGGGGGAGTAAATTTTCCCAATCTTAAACATTACCACTACATGGCCCTTCTAGACCATATCAAAGCATGGTTCGACCCACTCTCAGATAAACTATGGCTGCAAATTGAAAAACACATGGTAGGTAATAGACATTTGCCCTCCCTGTTACTTTCACATTTGACACATATAAAATTAAACTATAGGGCCTTTCCCTCTATAGATGCCACATTACAAGCATGGAGTAAGCTACACTCAATAGTTCCCCAGGACACATTGGACAAATGTACTGATCTCCCACTACAAATGTACGCGTATGTAATACCCAATATAAAAAAACAATCATGGTTACAAAATAAGATATTGACATACAAAGAATTGTTATCCAAACAACCTAGTCCGGCATCCTTTTCTCATGTTCAAATTACCCACTTTCACAAGTGCAACCCAAATATACACTATAGGGTGCACAGCAAAACTTGGACATACCTATTGTCTAGCCCTGACAAACCAAAAGGGCTGTCGTGGTTCTACAATCTACCCCAATATAAAGGAATCTTTCAAAAATCTTCCAATATGCAAAACTGGGAGTCCTCATAAACGCAGAAAGAGTGGCAAACAGCGATTCAGTCTCACTTTCGCTACTCCCACTGTCTGAATCACTGGGAACTGATGTTGAAATACTGTATAGAACCTACTTAATGCCAGTTAGACTAGCCCTGATTTACCCAGCATCTTCTCCCACTTATTGGAGAGAATGCGGGGAAAAAGGTGGCATTTTGCATACTTTGGAGGTGCAAAGGAGTAAGAAGCTTCTGGAAAACAGTTTTTTCCCTAATAACGAAAGCCACGGGTCTTATCATTCCGCAGACACCACAGATGGCTTTACCCGTAATTACGCATATTCTTATTGCGGTAAAACTAACTATCATGTCCAAATGGAAATCTACAAAAGCTCCCAAAATTTCTGAGGTGATACAAAGAGTTCAATCACAATACACTTATGAAAAACATTTCGCTTTGAAATCACAAAACCTACCTAAATTTACTTTCTTCTGGAACTCATGGGTAGCATGCTACCCAGTTACTGACTAAAATATTCTTGAAAGAAATGTAACATCAAAAATCTGATCACTCATATAACATTTTGGTACATGTTATTAAGGTTTCTTCTTTATTTTCTGTTATGTTATACAAGCGGTATTGCTCAGTTATATATCAGAATTACCAACATTTTAGTAGTAATGTAGCTAATGCTGTAAAGAGTCATGGGAACACGCTTTAGTGAAAGAGGAGAGAGAGCTGGCCTGTCTCCCACAGCACAGTTAGTTCCCAATAGGGGTGCTGGGGAAGCGAGCGTAGCATCTCTGACCAGAAGAAACTCATGGCCCAAACGATCACTCGAAAAGTTTAATAAATATATACACTTTGATATAACTGTTTAACTATAATATCTTTCTACTCATAGTTATTTTTTATTAACTATTATGTTTATGCTATGAAACATTTGTTGTTACTATGTAAACTCAATAAAAATTATTGAAAAGAAAAAAAGACACAAGTCCATCTAGTTCAACCAATAAAAGGAAAAAAACAATAAAAAAAAATATATATATTATATTATACAGTGCTATATACACAATCCTATACCCACAGTTGATCCAAAGGAAGGAAAAAAACAAAACAAAGCATGATACAATTTGTACCAGCAGGGGAAAAAAATCATTCCTAATCCCTCAAGAGGCAATCGGATATTCCCTGGATCAACTTTGTCTATAAATGTTAGTACCCAGTTATATTATGTACATTTAGCAAAGAATCCAGGCCTTTTTTTTTTCTTAAGAAATCTACCAAGCTGGACAGAACCAGCTCTTGAGAGAGAGAGTCTATTCCCCATTTTCACAGCTCTTAAGGCTCGTACACACTATAATAAAACCGGGCAAACATTTTCATCCAATTCATTTTTCGTATGATTGTCATATAGTGTGTACACAACTTTCGACAGCCGATTCCGAATTTTCATACAAATTTTCTCGAACAAACTCCAAAATTTTTCTCGTACGGGAACAGAACAAACGATTTGTGTTTATTGTGTAGCAATTTCGTACAATTTTCGTACAGGAAAAAAAAAAAAAAAAATCAGAAAAGACTGAGCATGAATAGAAACAAACAACAAAAAAAAGCCTTTGGCATACGAGAATTTTCGTGAGAATGTTCATACAAATTTTCTTTCATCGGTTCCGATTTGCTGTGAAACATCGAGAAAGATTAGACTAAGGTTCACCAGATTTTCTTGATAGTGTGTACCCCACTTTACTGTGACGAAACCTTTCCTAATTTGGAAAGGAAATCTCTTTTTCTCCAGATGTAAAGTGTGCCCACTTGTTCTTTGTGATGACCTTAAAGTGAATAACTCAATACCAAGTTCACTATATGGACCACTTATATCTATACAAATAGGTTTTGCCTCTCCTTTCTATTTTAAACGAAATGGGTTGTTTTACAAGGTGATCGTTTACAACCACTTTAATCTTTAATCTAAGAGAGAATAAATTCAGTTCCTCTAATCTTTCCTCATAGCCGCGCTCCTCCATGCCTCTAATCAGTTTAGTTGCTCTTCTCTACACTTTCTCCAGTTCCCTGATCTTTTTGTGAACTGGTGCCCATAATAAATTATAGTTCACTATGCTGGTTAGCTTGACTGCATGGTGGGGTATATTTGTATTGTTCAAGGTGCATGGATCACCCACGTTATCTGTCCAGTGGATGTCAACTTAAATTTTGGGCAGACTTTTTTGACCTGCACACATCTGGTAAACTTATTTTGGGCAGCACCCATCAATATTGTTTGTGTGCTGATGTCATAATAAATCTGACACACACACAAACGCTTTTAATTCCAACTACAATTCCAGACACATTATATAAAAGAAAACATGGCTAACCTTATTTATTTATTTCAGGTACTTGTATAGCGCTGTCAAGATAGCTTATGTCAGATCAGATATCATTTTGTGGAAAAACATATATATTTGAAACCACTGAACAAATAGTTATTTTGGTCTACATATTAGATAAGGGGTAAATGCTTTCAGAACAGTTTTGATAGGGCTGTTACAAAAAAAAAAAAAAAAAATCAACTTTCTTTATCACAGCTGTATGGCACAAAGTTTGACTGCTATGCTCAGATACATGCTAAAAAGAGGACTTAACCCTGGAGCATACAGAGAATTGAACTGGTGCCATATGATACTATTACTCTGCCAAACTTGATATGTAATGGCTGATATAGGAGACAGAGGTAGGATCTGTTATAGAGATACACATGCCAGTTCTTGGAGAGTGTTAAAGCAGTAGTAAACCGCTGCAGAAAAAAAAACACCTGTAAGACAATGGCATAATGTGCTAGTATGCATTGCATACTAGCACATTATGAAATACTTACCTTAGAATGAAGCCCTTTCAGCTGCGCCCAGTCACCGCTGGAGGCAGACATCTTCCAACTTGTTATGAAAAGCACCAGGAAGTTCCTTGAATGTAGTACAGTACTTAAACTACACACCAGGGGTACTGTCTGACTGAAGACTCAGTGGTGCTATTCCCCTAAACTCCCGAACACTGTCAATCTTGTCAAAAAAAAGTGGGGAGAGCCCTAAAAGGAGTTTTAGAGGGAGGAAGGGAATGAGGCACCCGCAGTCTCACTCTCAGTAATAAAATTTTGACATCTTCCCCCTTTCTTCCAGGTTTGCGGGCTCAGGCACTCTGAGTGGCCAGAGCCGCGATAATGTCATTCCCACAAATGCGCACGAGAGCCCTCGGTTCCAGAAAGAAGCTCTGAAGGTCTGGTACGGTATGCCAGACCTTCAGAGCGTATGCTCCACTGACGTTAGCGGCTGCATGCAAGGTGAATATCTCCTAAATGGTGCCCGTTTAGGAGATATTAGTTTTACCTACAGGTAAGCCTTATTATCGGCTTACCTGTAGGTAAAAATAACAAAGCAGGTTTTACTACCGCTTTAACAAGATGGAGATTGAATTTACCAGTAATATACTAATGCAGTGGTTCTTAACTCCTGTTCTCAGGACCCACTAACAGGCCAGGTTTGCAAGATAACTGAAATACATCACAGGTGATATCATTTGCTTCTCAGTGACTGCAGTATTCTATTCTGCATCTCCCCAAGGTAATACTTAAAATCTGGCCTGTTAGTGGGTCCTGAGGACAGGAGTTGAGAACCACTGTACTAATGGTTACTTTTGCTTTTCTAATTCACCAGCCCTCAGTCCATAAATGTATAACTAAAGGCAACTTTTTTTTTTTTTTTTTTTAGTTTTGGATAGAGTGAAGAGGGATTAGAACCCCTGTCAGGTTTTGATTGCTTTCTGTGCCCCCGTTAATGAGATTCACCCTATTTGTCCTGTTTATGGTTATCATTGAAAGCTAAAGTAAGAGAGGGGAAATCTTCCAAATGATACACTAGTTCTGATGACCTGGGGGTCCCCAAGGTATTCCCTTAATTTGGAGGGATTTCCTTTCACTTCCTTTTTGGCTATGGGACAGGAAGTGAAGGGAAAAATATCCAAAATTGGACAGAGATGGCAAAAAAAAAAAAAAATCTGACGGGTTAGAAGAAAAGGTTTTGCTTATAGTTCTGCTTTAAATATATAAGCAAAGACCAAGAGAGCAATACACACCACTATACTCAATCCATTAGCAGTTGTTTCTCAGATTTTGCCTGCAGTATTAACTGGTACCAATAAGAACATATAATCTGCTGTTGCAAAACAGACTTTAGTTAACTAGGCCTCTAGGCCATGCTGATTATTCTAAAAAGGCTTTGGAAAAGGGATGCATCTAAAAGCAGGCAACATTTTCTTCAACTGGATATGTCCTTTAGGGACTTTCAAAAACTAGCATTTTAAGTAGGGCTGTTTTACGGATTAAAATTTTGTGTTCGATTAATCGTTTTTTTTTTTAATCGATCAACTAATTTAGATTAATTATAACGCACATACAGATCCAACTACTTTTAGCTGATCTCCTTGCATTGCAACTCTGCATTAGTCAGTGGTAAATGTGGTATACACTATATACAATCACCCGACACTAATTAGTTTCCACAATCCATGACTTCACAGTTCACACAAATACATTTTAAATTCAAACTGTAGCACGGACGTAATTTTTTTTTTCACAGTAGCTTGACAATCCCTCCACCTCCAGTCTAACTAATCACTCTCACCTTATGGCATGGACCCCTGTGCAAACAGGTGGTCATGCAAGCGGGTATCAAAAGGGTTAACATGGACCATAAACTTCTCTCACGTCTCCTTAGATCTCAGCAAGGACGCCAGGTCATGGGTAGAAAGAAAAGATCTAAGTGCTAGTTCCGTAGGGCAGCAGCGGGTGACGTCATGCATTGCTCCTCCCCCGTACGCGTTACGTTCAATCAGAACTTCAACATCACCAGACTCCTCCCCCCTTCCCCAAGTGCCTCCGTCTGCTAATAAAGGGAAGGGGGGAGGAGTCCAAAGCCATCGATGTCCGTGATGTCACCGGATCTCCAACGGAATTCCCTGAAGACCCGGAAGCCGGCGGAGACGTGAGTACCGATCAAAATAATTTTGATCGATCAAAAAAATTAATCGATTAATCGAGGAATTAATCTTTAATTTCCACAGCCCTAATTTTAAGTTCACTTATAGTCAACAAATGCTAACACAATAGTTAATAGTCAATACTGTATCACTATGCGGAATTCCCTCTCTCCTGAAAAGCCACTGAAAACAATTGGTGCTGTAGTGGCAAAAAAAAAACCACAACATGATGCCATATGCACTTTTCTTTTTGAAGAAACTCATCATAAGGAGGTTTAAACTCTTTATGGAGTGCAATGGTGTTTTGATCATTTTATTTCAGGAATCTGGGAAATGAGCAGCATGAGAAGGGCATACAAATCCCCATCTTTCGTCATTCGTGTTCATGGCACTTAACACCTATTTACCAACAAGAAGTTGGTTAATATTTTGATAATATGACAAACTGGCTTACAATACTGAAGTGGGAGGAGTGGAAGTCATGTAGGGTCTTGTCTTTTTTATTTAATCAATAGCCACATAAACAATTTTCAGCTATGTTGGCTATATAATGCAACAAAAAAAATCTACATCTGACAACAACAGATCTATGTTGCAAAGTTAAGCAGGACAAACTTAAAAACTCTTGCTGCATGGCTGCAAAGAGCATGGGAACGTACAAGATCATAAAAAAGCAGAGATAATAAAAGTAAGTGTCCCTTTGCCTATCAGATGATGAAAATAATTCCTTATAATCACAACATATCGTTAATATAACATACATATTAATGTTGAGATGCGACTCAACTCTGTTATTCTGGATGTGCTCACAAATATGTCGCCTGGATTACTATTTAATATTGATGATCTGAAAGCTAATTAAAAATACATGATGTTGGACTAACATTGCTGGTGACATCTGCAGAGCTTTGAGCAAGAGGCCGTTCATTAGACACCTCCAGAGAATAACTTGGATGTGTTCAGAATCTGATCTGTCACCCACAATTTTAGCTAAGAATTTTCTCTTGTTTGCCTATTGACCAGAGGCAGAGCTGTTCTGTCTTTATTGGCTCAACAACTGTACGCAAGGATTAGTTAAGCATTCTAGCACAAAGATTATGTGGCTCTACTATTACTAAAAACTTCTCCATTTACACTGGTATATTTTACATAGTCACTCCATGTTTTTCTTTTTTTCACCTTTGCTACATGACTATTAAAAAAGGTCTTGCTATACATTGTTTATACATATCATCATAAAGAACAGCCCTGAGGTTAAAAGTGGGTTGTATTTTTATAAAATAACAAGCGTATAAAATATGGAAATTAAGTGAAGAACAATTTAATCAAATCCATGAGGTTTGGGTGGAAACAAGTCCTACCAAAATAGAATGACTTCTGCTACCCTTCTGCTTTGAAGCCCTGTTTATATTCTCCCAACTTAGCTACTGCTGCCTTGGGTGTTGGATCTTCCACTGATTTTACCCGATATTAAAGTTGTTGTAAACCCATTAAAAAAAAAAAAAAACACCTGCAAGGCAAAGGCATAATGTGCTAGTATGCATAGCATACTAGCTCATTATGAAATACTCGCCTTAGATCGAAGCCCCGTAGTGGTCCCCGTACACTGCTCCGGCCGGCGACATCACTCCCGGAGTTATTTCAGGGTATCGCTGGGGCGGTGTAAGCCGTTCCCACCAAACACAATGATTGTTGCTAGCAGCTATAATTGCATGTAAAATCTGACAGGCTGGTTGTACCCAAGTTGATCAATCAACTTGGGTATATTCAGCTTGCTCATACATAGATCGAATCTCGGCTGGTACCTGCTGAAGCGGGCAAGATTTGAACCGTCTATGGCCGGCTTAACTCGTTTGTTTTAGGTGAGCTTCTTTTTGAATACAGTTCTTAAATAATAGAAAATGTATACAAATGTATGAAATAAAGTTTAAATGTCAAAAGATATTTTAGGCATTACAAATGCACCTGGAGTTAATGAAGTTTATGGATACTTGGATATTGAAAAACCTACCTGGCCAATGATGAGCGGGACAACAACAGTCATGAATAGCTGAGAGAATATAGAGGTAAAGGGTACCGAAGAGGATGATCCCAACTGTGGAAGAAAAGAAACACACTTTAGGACTTTGTTGCCACAAACCGTTTATGATCATTACATTAAAGTGGTATTAAACCTAAAACCAAAAATATAATATATTGCAGTATACTAATCATTAGATTTTTTAGGCTTTTCTTCCCCGTTTTCACCTGGTGATCTGGCCAGTAGCACACTTCCTGTATTAGAGTGACCCCACTCTGGATGTAGGAGCACAGGGGAACCTTTGCATAGCAGCATTGTCAGTCTTAGCAAGAGGGGAGCGTTACATGGAGTAGCAGATTTAGACACACTAACAAATTGAAGCCAAACTTCAGCTAACATTTTATAAACAGTTACAGCAACAGCTTTTTTTCTCTTTTATGGGATAAAGGTTTTACACAAATAAATATAATCTGCTCATTGTAAGCACCCTTGCTCATGGCAAATGGTTTGACTCATCCCTCTAACTGCTACAACTGCAAGAGAGCTTGTTTTTTTTTGAAAGACAACAGATTCACTAGCCAGATCCCCTGGTGAAAATAAGGGAAAGAAAGCCTAAAAAAGAAAGCTAAAGCAGCCACCACATTAAAGAACTGGTAAGCTGCAACATAATAAATGTTTGCTTTTGGGTTTAATATCACGTTAAATGTGAAAAATTGTAACCAGTCTGAACAATACACTGGAAATGTCCCCTTTTCCTTTCTTCTAATTTGTCTCTTTCTTACAAATATATCTTTCGTCAGCTCATTCCAATTTTCTCCTTACATTAAGCCTTCTCCTTGACATGAATGACAAATGGTATTGCTAGCACATACAATATGTGCGATAATGCTGCTTCCTGTCAAACTTTGCATGTAGTATCAAAATTGTTGCACTGTGATTGAAAGCATCGTGGTCACAATAATGTGTACCCATCAGAGCAGCACAGTGTCCACTTCTGTGAGCAGTAAAAACACGGACCTACCACCTGTTTTTATGCAATAGCCCCCCTCACAGGTCGCATGTGTAAAAAAGAGCCTTATTTTTTTAAAACCTTTAAGTTGCCACTTGTCTTAAACAAGAAAAGCATTAGCTTATACTCAATATGCCACAGATATTCTGGACAAGGACAAATCCCGCTTGATGATGAACGTCAACACAAACTAACCAGGATTCAATTTGGACTACCTTTGGCCTTTTTCACATAGGTGGCCAGGAAGTGGTAAATACAGGCACTTGTCTAGGTGAGCATGATGTAGGCTGTACAGTCCTCAGACTTCGATGTTAAGATCATATATTATATATATATTTATATATATATATATATATATATATATGTATATATATATGTATATATATATATATATATATATATATGATGTTAACATCGTAGCCTGCTGAGGACTGTTCAGCCTACATCATGCTCACCTAGACAATTCCTGTATTTACCACTTCCTGGCCACCTATGCAAAAGAGGCCAAAGGTAGTATGTATATATATATATATATATATATATATATATATATATATACACATACATACATACATACACACACACACACGAGAAGTCCCAAGGCAAGAGTTCTTGGGATATTTTCTTCTTGATCAGCTAACATTGCCGATACTAAGGCAACAGGTGATACTGCTGCTTTCTGTTGTGCAATAGCGGCATTTCCTCAATAGGGGACAAATTCATATCACCAGATGCCCTTACATAAAATTGAGGTGCAGAAAAGACAAGGCAGTTGGAGAAGTTCACTGCAATGTAAGATGATGTTAACCTGCATGGAAGGGTAAGTACTGTTTGTCTTTAATAATTGCCATATAAGAACATTTTTAACTGCCCCTTTTTTAACTTTACTGGTATTAGGGGAGGTTCCAATTTAGGTGCGACAGTCTTTTATAGGTTTGTAGATATAGAAGATATTGTGATCCGTGGTTAAGCTTAAAAGAAGAGCTTAAAAGAAGTCAGTCTTCCTAATAGAAGCTGTTGCTTTGAGGTAGATTCTGATGGTCCCGACTATGTCCAAGCAGTGAAGACCAATTTCCTTTGGCTGCTTTGGAGCAGGACACTAAGATGGCTAGGCTTCATTGAGGTGCAAAACTGATACCACCTTAGGAAGAAAAAATAATCTTAGGAGTAAGACTACCTTTTCTTTGTGAAGAATGATGCATGGCTACTTACAAGGGAGGTGCTAATTTAGAGACACATCTTATAGCCGTGATAGCAACCAAGAAGGCCACTTTACAGGAGAGATCATTTAAAAGAGAAGTATGGGGTTTGCAGATTTATACTTACCTAGGTAGATGCAGCATTGGTCCGATGCTGCATCTGTTCCCAGCCGGCTCTAACACTGAGAACCGAGCGATCTAACACTGCAGATCGCTTGGTTCTCACAGCTCCCTAAACAGAGAGTTGGTTACTGTCAATCACCACTCTCTGCTCTGCCCTCTCCTCTCTTACTGGAGCGCTGGGCTGTGGAGGGGGCGGGAGCAGCCAGCTTTGCCTCTCAGTGGCTCGCTCAGAGGCTGAGCCAGGTGCCGGTCCAGGCATGTGGGGGCAGATCCCGACTCCAGTATCATGATCTTGCCTGAGCCTGGACCAGCTCTGTGACGTCAGCAGCCAGCGGACTTCAGCCCACTGTCTGCTGAAAATGGGTCACAGGAGTGCAAAACGAAGAAGGAGAACACAGGAGGAGTGCAGCCAAATGTACTTTGGCTGTACTCCTTTAAGGGATTTCACTTTTGAGGTTCAAAGGGTGGAGTTTCTGCAAAGTAGAGAGAACCCCATTAAAAGAGAAGTATGGGAATGTTTTTTCCCATAATCATACTTACCTAGGTGGATGCAGAATCGGTCTGATGCGGCATCTGTACCCGCCGTCTTTAAACTGAGAACAGTGCGAGTGAACATCACCAATGCCTCAGTTCTCTCGGCTCCCCAAGCAGAGATCTGCTGAATGTCAATCAGCAGCTCTCCTGCTCTGCTCCTCCACACTCACTGGAGCTCCGAGCTGTGGAGGGGCAAGGAGCGCCGTCTCAGCGGCCTCGCTGAGAGGCTGAGACGGCGATCAGTCCAGGTACCTGGCGGATCCAGACTTCCAGAGTCAGGATGACGTGGTGCCTGGACTGATCTGTGTGGCATCAGCAGAGAGCGGACATCAGACCGCTCTGTGCTGAAAACGGGTCATAGGAGTGCAAAACGAAATGCACTCCCGTAACCCGTAGCAGAAGCCCAACCAAATGAGCTTGGGGCCTTGGGAAGCACAGGGTGCTGTATGGGGATCCTGATCGAAAATACACCTTCGATTTTGACAAAGGATAGCAAGACCAGAGGTTTTTGAAAAAGAAAGGACAGTGAAAAGAAATTAGGTACTTAAGACCAAGTTCTAGTCAAGTCCTGATTGTATCAATGTGAGGTGCAGAGGAACCTCTGGGATTTAAATAATAGTGTTCACGCTAAGCAAAACCAGATTTACAGGTACAATAGTAGATCTTTCTGAAAGTGGCTTTTTTTGCTTTTAGCCAGAGTAGGAATGACAGACTCAGGGACCCCTCTGTCCTTTAGGACTTGCTTCAACAGCCATAACATTCAAGCCAGAGACTGAGAAACACCTGAAGTATCTGGTAATTAGGAGGATCTGGACACCCGCACTCTAATATAAACGATTTTATTATAATAACAAAAGTTCGGGGGCGTGTCCGGATGTAGACCAGGAAGGACGTGCTATCTAAGAGCTCCGCTGATCCTGGAAGAATCTACCGCCATCCTGCACAATCTCGCACATTGGTGAGCCTCAAAACAGCCCTACCTGCTCCTGGTCACCCCCGCATCCATCCCAGCAGGAATTGCGGAGCCCGGCCGGCCAACTGCCCCACAACCCGGTCCGTGGCCGGTACCATACACCCAAGGCCGCCGCCATCTTGAGGCCTGAGGAGCTTCCAGCATCCTCCGTGCTCGGGGGCCCGCGCTCCGCGGATCGAGCAGGCATCACACCCCCTCATCTTCCCGTGGCATCACCTCCGGAGGGGACTGTTTGGGGGCATTGATCTGAGGATCCCAGACGCCGGCTCTTCACTCCCGCGGCCCGCCGCCATTTTGAGGCCTGCAGAGCCTCCGGCACCTAAGTAATTAATAAGAAGGGTGGGCAACAACTAGGCAAACAGAACTGTGCTAAAACCCCTCAACTTCAGAGTGCCGCTGCAGAGGCATTGTGGCCAAAAGCTGCATCTGCAGGAGGGTGGAGGTCCGACACCTGGTAAAACTTTGAAAAAAGTATGAACAGAGGACCAGGTGGCTGCTTTACAAAGCTGGGCAATAGAGGCTTGATTGCGGAATATCCAGGAAATACCCATCGACCTGGATCCGCTGATCCTGGAAGAATCCACCACCATCCTGCACAATCTCGCACATTGGTGAGCCTCAAAACAGCCCTACCTCCGGAGGGGACTGTTTGGGGGCATTGATCCGAGGATCCCAGACGCCGGCTCTTCACTCCCGCGGCCCGCCCCCATTTTGAGGCCTGCAGAGCCTCCGGCACCCTCAGAGCCCGGATTTCGCGGAACGAGCGGTCGATCGTTCCATCATCCACCGGGAGCATACTCTCCTAAAGAGACTGTTTGTGCACATAGGTGCGGGGGGCTGCCAGAGGGTCCCAAATGCCGGCTCCACACTCCCGCAGCCGGCCGCCATTTTGAGGCCTGTGTGGCCTGCAGCATCCCCCCTGTTCAGGTGCCTGGGTGGGCAGCTGAGACAGAGGCCGCTCCACATCCCTAGCCCTGAGGTATTATAGCTGGAGGGGGCCCATTGATCCTCAGTGCAGACAATCAGTGTTGTTCCAGCCTCAGATGCCTGCTGTTACTGTCTTGGAGTCTTACACACTGCGCACCACAAGCTCTTAATGGGGTATACACGCCTCCCTGCAAGTATCCAAAAAGTCCTTCAGAGCACTCACTCATGCCCTCAAAGAGTAAAACAGCGACCAAGAAGGCGCCACCACAACCTGCCCAGTGTCCCAGCACCATTTTGGACCAGCTTGGAGTGTTAATTGCAGACATGGAACAGGCGGCGGGTCCGGCGTCCGCTCCACCCCTCCAGGTGTCACAGCAAGCGAATGATACTAATGTTATCCTTGCGGCCATACAAAAAAGTAGAACTTCCTTAGTGGTCCGCATCGACCATCTGGCTGAGGAATGCAACCTCATCAGGGCGGATTTGGATAAATTCCGGGGCAGACTTTCTGAGTCCGAATTGCGGATCTCTGTCACAGAGGATCTTACTGCCCATCATGATGATGCCCTCCATGCATTGCAGCGCACAGTCCAATCCTTAATGGCCAAATCTGACGATGCTGAAAACCGCCTTCGGAGGAATAATGTCAGGGTCCTGGGTCTCCCGGAGGGGGCAGAGGGGGACCGCCCAGCCGAGTTTGCGGAGGCCTTCTTTAAAACACTCCTGAAAATGACCAAGGTCCCCCCGACATATGTGGTGGAAAGGGCCCACAGGGTCTCAACTGGCTGGAGCAACCCCGGGGCCCCACCAAGACCCTTCCTGGTGCAGTTTCTCAACTACAGGGACCGTGACCGCATCCTCAGTAAGGCCCGCAAGCATCCCACCCTCCCTTATGAGAATACAGAGGTGCATCTCTATCCTGACTTCTCAGCGGATTTACAGAGACTTCGCAAAACCTTCACGGATGTCAGGAGATCGTTCCTTCATGTCAGGGATCGTTAGTTCATGTTTTATGGAGACCAGTCCACTTCTGCGTGTTTCAGTGGATGGAGTGATGCGGCTCTCCTGCGGATGGGACACGCAGCAGATCTCTTTTAACTAGTCACCTGACACTCGCCCCTATCCTGGGGCCCACCCAATGGAACTGAATGAAGGCCTTCTGGGGGTAAACCGTCCCGTTCGCTGGTTCATGTTGTGCCCAGAGACTCACTGTGGGCCCCCCTACATAGCGGGTATTGGCAATGGGTGACCCCCCCACTAGGGGTAATGCTTTCCCCCTAATTTTACTTGATCCTTGACGATCGGAGCTATAGCAAGACGATTCCAACACACCTTCCCGAAGATAAGATGCCCGCGTAGGGTATCGGTGGACTATCCGGTCTCCCACCGGATGGTAACCACGTCCCCCCACATTTGCCTGCGGTCAAAGGCCTGATACTGCCAGGGTCCGTCCCTGGACCATTGAGCCTCACATAGGCGATTTGTTTTTTTCTATACTAGTTAAGGGATTAAACTACAAGCCCGTTATGTTGGGGTATTGGCGAAGTAGTAGGGTGTTCAATATTTTTTTTTGGGTGTTTTTAGGTATAGACTGCTTCCTGACCCCCACCATGCTGTTCTGGGGGGCGTTGGAACCTGGTCGGATAGGCACCAGATGCCTTGGGATGTTTAATTAACCACTTCAGTACCCGGCCATTGTCAAATGACGTCCACAGATGGGATCTCCCATCCTGGGTGGACGTCATATGACGGCCTGGGCTTCCCGGCCGCCTAGGGGGCGCGCGCGCGCCGCGTTGCTCGGGACCCAGTGCGTGTGCCCGGCGGCCGCGATGTCCGCCGGGCACCCGCGATTGCCCGTTAACCCGGCCCGGACCGTGGATCTGTGTGTGTAAACACACAGATCCACGTCCTGTCAGTTGAGAGGAGACCGATCTGTGTTCCCAGTACAGCGGAACACTGATCGGTCTCCTCCCCTTGTACGTCCCTGCCCCCTACAGTTAGAATCATTCCCTAGGAAACATATTTAACCCCTTGTGTCCCCCTAGTGGTTAACCCCTTCACTGCCTGTCACATTTACACAGTAATCAATGTATTTTATAGCATTGATCGCTGTATAAATGTGAATGGTCCCAAAAATGTGTCAAAAGTGTCCGATGTGTCCGCCATAATGTCGCAATCACGAAAAAAAAAATCGCGATCGCCGCTATTACTAGTAAAAAAAAAATAATTTTTTTTTAAAAAAAAATGCCATGAATCTATTCCGTATTTTGTAGACACTATAACTTTTGTGCAAACCAATCAATATACGCATATTGCGATTTTTTTAACCAAAAATATGTAGAAGAATACGTATCGGCCGAAACTGAGGAAAAAATTTGTTTTTTTAAAAAAAAAATTGGGATATTTATTATAGCAAAAAGTAAAAAAATATATTTTTTTTCAAAATTGTCGCTCTTCTTTTGTTTATAGCGCAAAAAATAAAAACCACAGAGGTGATCAAATACCACCAAAAGAAAGCTCTATTTGTGGGGAAAAAAGGACGTCAATTTTTTTTGGGTACAACGTCGCATTAAATTGAATTGTCGTTTAAAGTGCGACAGCGCTGAAAACTAAAAATTGGCCTGGGAAGGAAGGGGGTGAGAATGCCCTGTATTGAACCGGTTAAGTTGAATTTTGTTTATATGTGTTTCTGTTATGTCTAATGTACAGTGGCCCTTGCTCCACGGCCGCTCACCAGGCATCCCTTGAGCAACTGCTATCAATCTCCTGTAATTCTCATGGTTGTTGTTTGGGGAGGCTCAATATGGCTGAAATGTCTTTCTATAAGTTTCTGATGTGTCTGACATACATTGGCTCTTGCTCCGCTGCTGCTCACCAGGTGTCACCTGCTCGAATGTTATTAATCCCCTGTACTTATGGTGGCTGCTGCGAATATTGCATCACGTGATGAGGATTCCTTTTCTGTGGTGTCCTGGAAAGTACGAGGCCTCAACTCTAAATTTAAGAGGGGGCTTCTGTTTCAATATATTAAACAGCTCTCGAGTGTCATAGAGGTGACTCCCGTGTGTCATAGAGGTGGTTCACATGGATCCGTTAGGTAGATACGTGATACTGGTGCTCACTCTCTGGCAGCACAGGCATGTCCTTGCTGGCATATATGTGCCGCCGCCCTTTAAACCTGACGTATTAGGTATCATTCTGGAGAGTATCGCCCCTTATTGTCCTGCAAAAATTTTAATGATGGGTGATTTCAATGCCATCCTTTCCCCTGATCTTGATAGACCTTCACCACCTATGTCTTTCAATGGGGAGTTGTCAAACTGGGCGACATCTGCAGGAGTCACGGAAGTCTGGAGGTGGAAATTCCCATCCACCAAAACCTTTCCATGTTTTTCCACCTCCTACAAAACCTCCTCCAGAATTGACTATGCATTTGCCAACCCCTCTATGCTGACAGATGTTTTAAAGACTACCTATTTGCCCAGCGGCTTGTCTGACCACAGCCCCCTTGAGATTACCCTGCGTACTTCTGCCTCACGTAGTGGCTCTATGTGGCGTCTGGGGGCTCAATGGATTTCCCAACCTGAAATAGCTGATCAAACACCACTAGCTCTGAGCAATTACTGGGATTCCAATGACGGGTCATCCTCTCCTGAAATAGTATGGGACGCCTTCAAGGCATATACAAGGGGCGATTACATGCCGGCCATTAAGGCGGTCAGGTTGCAACAGGCTGCTGCCACAGTAGCTTTGGAGAGCGAGGTGGGGTTGGCTTCTGACCAATACGGGTTGGATCCCTCTACCTCAAACTTTGATGCTCTGCAGGCTTCTAAACGTAGCCTTCACCTACACCTACAGGGGTTACTAGACTTGAAATGTATAACACGAAGCAAACATTTTTTGAACAGGGGGACAGGAATGGCAGACTGTTGGCGATGATGTCTCATCACGATACCCCTAATATGGTGATCCCTGAGCTTACTTCTCCCACAGGGGAGGCCATCTCCTCCCCAGAGGCTATCTTACAAGCCTTTCATGACTTTTATCAATCCTCGTATACCACTACACTACCCTCGGGTTTAGAAACGGAGGGGTTAGTATCTCTCCTGGATCCCATAGCCCTTGGTTGGCTTTCCGATTCTGAAAGATCTCATCTAGTTGCTCCGATTACCACACAGGAGGTTGAAGTTGTAATTAATTCCCTATCCACTGGCAAAGCTCCTGGCCCAGATGGTCTTCCGACTGATTTCTATGTAGCTCATGGTAACATGCTAGTCCCCCCGGCTGGCCACCCTGTTTACACATTGCCTGGAACAGGGCTCTCTCCCATCTTCCATGGCACACGCACATGTTATCCTCATCCCTAAGACGGGCAAAAACCACAAACTTTGTGCCTCTTATAGACCTATAGCACTTCTTAATACTGACCTCAAAATCCTAACTAAACTTCTCATCACTAGACTTAAACCATTACTTCCCTCTCTCATTGACTCGGATCAGACCGGGTTCATGTCCCATAAGTCTACAGACATCAATTTGCGTAGGTGGTTTACTAACCTCCATGCAAGACATGACAATCAGGGTCATAGAGTGGTTGCCTCTCTCGATATTGCGAAGGCATTCAACTCAATTGAGTGGCCTTTCCTGTGGGAGATTCTGCGTAGAATGGGGTTTCCACTGGTATTCATTTGTTGGTTACAGACTATCGTTCGCCGACAGCTGCCATTCGTTTGGGGGGTCGTCTATCTCCAATTTTTGCACTTTCTAGGGGTACAAGACAGGGCTGCCCTCTCTCTCCGGCACTTTTTGCCATTGCCATGGAACCAGTGGCGGAGGCACTATGTGTCTCACCACACATTAAAGGATTATGGCTGGCCTGGCTGGAGGAGGGGGTGGCCTTGTATGCAGACGACCTCCTTCTCTTCCTGAATGACGCTGGCCCCTCCCTGCAGGGGGCACTGTCAGTCCTTGAAGACTTCTCTGTAATGACGGGACTTAAGGTTAATTGGGGTAAGTCGCAGCTCTTGGCTATTGATGCTGAGGCTAAAAAAGCTGCTTCGACTTCTCTTCAGAAGGTGGACAAGTTTACCTACTTGGGGGTGTGTATCTCAAGGAACGTGAATGATTTCATTCCAATGAATTTGTTTCCAGTAATCAATTCAGTCAAAGCTAAGCTGAAAGCATGGTAGAACCTCCCCCTAGCCTTACTGGGCCGTGTTAATCTCATCAAGATGAAAATCCTTCCCAAGTTCACATATTTGTTTCGTAACTTCCCTCAATGGATCCCCAAATCATTTTTTTCCCAACTTAACAAAATCTTCTCCTCCTTTCTTTGGGGTCCACGTCCCCCTGCTTTAAGCTATCCACCCTAATGCGCCCTTGTTCGCAGGGGGGTTTAGCATTCCCGGATTGTCACAAATACTTTATAGCGGCTCAATTGGTCACTGCATTTTGGTGGCTTGTTCCAGACAGATCCAACTCGGCTTGGGCCACTGAGGCTGCGGTATTGGGATCAGCAGAGGCATTGTCAAATATCCTTTTACGGGGCCCCAAAGCTCCATACGACCTAACCCCCTCCATGCGTACTACCCATAGGGAATGGAGGGAAAGTCTGATCTGTGAAAAATATCCTCTGACCGCTGTACCACCGAATGCTTGGCTCTGGAACAATCCCAACCTGCAGCATTTTCTTGAGCTCCCTGACCCTGTGATATGGACCAGGTATCACATCAAGGTACTCTCAGACATCACATCAGACCTAACATTATTCTCCTTTGATCACTTAATGTCTCATCACAAAGCCCCACTCTCGCACAAATTCAGATACCTACAGTTGTCCCATGCTTTCAGGGCTCAGTTCCTGCCAGGTGAAAGGCAGATGGTGCAATCCGACCTGGAGCAGATTCTGCGATTTGATTGTACCAAAAAACCCACCTCAGTGCTATATGCGCACCTCCTTCGGGTCTCTTCTCCTGAGCTGTCCAGACTCCGTCAGCAATGGGGCCTGGATGTTCCGGAGTTGGACTCTGAGGACTGGGAGGATGTGTGGGACTTCCCATTTAAAATACTGGTTTCCTTGAGAGATCGCCTCATTCAATACAAGATTGTCCATAGGGCATATCTTACTCCCGCTCGGGTGCACAAGATGAGGTCTTCTCTCTCTCTGGAGTGTTGGCGGCGTGATCATGCCCCCACGGACTATATCCATATTTTCTGGTCCTGCCCGGTAATTACAGGTTTCTGGTCACAAAAATATTTCAGAGGTGAAAGAGCTGCTAAGTATCGCTATTTATCCGTCTCCAAAAATATGTCTGCTGGGGCTGGTGGAGGACTTGGTGCCAAGAGTGGCAGAGAGAACCCTGTTGGGTCTCCTTCTGTTCTATGCCAGGAAGTCCATTGTCCTAGGCTGGAAGCGAAAGACTCCTCCCTCTATAGGTTCATGGAAATCACTTGTTAACACGGTGATCCCCCTTTACAGGAACACTTACACTCACAGAGGGTGTCTGAAAAAGCATGACAGAGTCTGGAGTAAGTGGTTAGCGGAGCCGTCCACTGCTGTAACAAACTAAGGGGCCTCTCTGTTATATAACAGCCTTTCATAATGTCCTACCAGAATTACCAGAGTTGTGAGAGCTATTCTGGGTGTGCCAGCCATGTGTTGGCCCTCCCTTGGAGCATGAGCCATGACAACTTGTTGCTATTGGTATGCCTATGATAGTAGTAGATAACTTGATGTTCCTGGATATTGTATACATTTTATGACCCCTGCGTGGGTCCATTCCATTCTGAAGGCCTGGTGTGGGCCGAGCTGCTGTACATATGTAGTGTTTTGTGTTTGACAAGAAAATAAAAAAGGTTTTAAAAACAAAAAACAAAAGCTCAAACAACAGCAGGGTATAGGGTGGATTGGCTATGACTAAGCACTATTGAAAGTATGAAACGCGTCAGTAAATCCATCCCGTACCCTGCTGTTGTTTAAACTTTTGTTATTTTATACAATAAAGTCGTTTATATTAGAGTGCGGCTGTCCAGATTCTTCTAATCGCTACATGCTTAGCCTGCACCTGCTGCTTCCAACTTGAGGAGAGTGCGATTCTCAACACACCCACCTGGAGCGGTGATCTTTTCTCCCCTAGAAGCATCTGGTCCTATGGACTTTTCAGACAGCTGGAAGAATGTTGTCCAGAAAAACCTGTGATCTGGTTGCCCTAAGTTCTTAGGAGGCCAAGAAGAGGTGCGAAAGCCCTTGTGAATAATCTGGGAACAGAGGAGAAGCTCCTACAGCAAAGTGTAGAAAACTCTAATGAGGTGGCTAAATGGAAATATGCAGGTAGGCATCTGGGATGTCTACAGGTGCCAAGTATTTCACTTGTCTCAGAAAGGCAAACACTGGCCTTGCAGATTCTATGCCAAATTTTGGAATTTGAAGCTATTTGTTTAGGGATTTTAGGTCCAGGACAGAACAAATTTCCCCTTTGAGATTTGGTACCATGAACATGATTGAATAGAATCTTTTAAATCTGTTCTGTAGGCATACTGGCACAGATGGTCCCTGAGACAAGAGATGGTTCCAGGTATTCTGCAAACCAGACTGTCCTTCAGTAGATTGTGGCTGATTTGAAAGAAGAGATTATAGTTTGGAACTGTATTTTGTACCCCTTTGAAACTACCAAATGAACACACAGGCATAGTGGCGAACTCTCACAAGCATTCTCCCCTCCTTTTAGGAGTGAGGACTTCCCTTAACTGGTAAGAGCGCTTTAGGTAAACCTTGGTGGGCTAAGTCTTGTGCCAAAAGTAAGGGCTGAACTTAGTCTTAAAATTTGAAGTCTGGGTACAGAGCTGAGGTGCTCTACGCTTTCAGGAGGTAGAGGAAGGGGATTTTGTCATATTCCACAGGGGAGGAGAACATTTCCTCCTGTGACATCCTTGATTCATTTGTCGAGTGCCTCACCAAAAAGACAAGTGAACGAGGCACACAAGTGAGGCATATTTTACTGGCAGCTTCAGCTGACCAGCCTATAAGTTACAGTATTCTGGGTATGTAAACGGAAATCAGAACCATTTGAGGTTTGTATCATTACTAGTTCTAGGTCATCAACACAAAATACCAGGAAAGAAGAAAATTGCTCAGTTAAGTACGGTCCAGGATCATGTTGGTTGTCGATTGCCCTAGTCCAGTTAGCTTCAGTTTGACAAATAGAAATTGCGGCATAGCTGGTTGCAGAGCTGGGTCTGCAAGTGTACAAAGAGCCTTTAAGAGCAATTCAAACCTATTATCTGCAGAATTTTTGAATAAACGAAGATCTTCAATTGGTCTACTACTAGAACAGACCACTTTTTTGTGAACACCTTTTCCACTGGATAGAGCTCAATAATGATTTTCGGAGGGGTGAAATTATTTTCTGGATTGACCGAAATCATCTTAAAATGGCCCATAATATTTATTCATGAACAAGAAATGTCTTTTTAGAATTAGCCGGTCTGTTTGTACCAAAAGGGGCATGGCGAGATGGGGAGAGATTCAAGTGTGACAATGCCAGGGCTTTTTGCGCACAAAAGAAGTGAGCATATCAGCATTGGCAAATGTATTGAGTAAAGCTGTACCATCAAATGCATTGGAGACTGGGGGTGAGAAATCTTCCACAGCCTCCTTTAACACTGCCTCAGGGTCTTCATTTTCCCCTGTGTCTGCCTCATCTGAAGCCGGCGTATCAGGATCTGACTTAGGTAGAGACAGTGGAACTGGAAAAGTAGCCTGGTACTTAGGAGCTCTGGATGACAATGGCTGTATTAAAGCCATTAGGTGTCCAATGCACAGTGGCATAGTTGCAGAAAATCCTGCCTTAGTCAGGTAGGCTGCTTGTTGCGTGCCTAAGATAGAGCTGGAACTTAATGCTGAGACCTGTGTTAAAATAGAGTCCTGCTCTGGTCCAGGGAAAACCTTGTCAATGAGACTTAGTATTGTGCTAGGCTTCAGCAGAGAAAATGCTTGCCTAAACTTTCGCCGTGTCTCCCTTTCAGGTTGCTTCTGTTGTTGCTACGGGTTAGGATAATCCCCTGTGAGGTACTCATGGAGTGGGGTGCAAAAATAGTGCAAGCGTGTCTGAGAAGGAGTATGCAGAAACCCGAGTGCAGACCATCCAGTAGCAAAGTCCTTGTGGCAAAAGGGTGGAATGAAGCGCCTGAGTACCTTATAAAATATTTAACGCAGTAGTAAAGTGTGCCACCTGTGGTGTGATGTAACACTTGGTCATCCACCTGAGAGTAAGAGAGTGGTTGAATTTGAGCACCAAGTTTGAAAATATTACACAGAGAAAGTGAATTATCCCAGTTTTTTACAGTAATCATCAGAGATACAGGGTGACCCAGTTTTACCTGTCCATGTCCCTGGTCCCTATATAGGCTCCAGGCTTTGCCCGCCAGTGTGCACACTCCTGGAGAGGTCTTCAGGGTCTGTGTCTCAAAGAGATGGACCATGGCCCTGGACTTGTATACCACACTGCAGCTAACTATATTCATTGCACGAACAGCGTTGGGTCAGGGTTTGTGTCCAGAGGTTTTACAAAGGTTGATCTGATCCAGATGCACTGTTCTGTTGTTGTATCAGAAGACAGTTGAGAGTACATAGAAGAGTTGACTGAAGAATCCGAAGTAAAATAAAAAAACTAGTAAAGCTGAGAGTGATTTCTCCATGAGGGGGAAGAGGTCCACGATACTAGCAAAAAACAAATGACTTAGGGAGTGGGTTAGGGTTATAGTGGAGACACTCGGGGGAGTGGCTGGAAGTGCTTTGTTCTAAGGCAGTGGTTCTTAACTCCTGTCCTCAGGACCCACTAACAGGCCAGGTTTGCAAGATAACTGAAATACATCACAGGTGATATCATTTGCTGCTCAGTGATTGTAGTATTCTAGTCTGTATCTTCCCAAGGTAATACTTAAAATCTGGCATGTTAGTGGGTCCTGAAGACAGGAGTTGAGAACCACTGTTTTAAGGTATTTCATAATGTGCTAGTATGTGATGCATACTAACACATTATGCCGTTGTCCTGCAGGCTTTTTCTTTATTCTCCAGTGGTTTATAACCGCTTTAACCATATAAAAAGTACATTGTTTTAGGTGAGGCAGTCAACATGCAATGTCAAAAGGAGCAGCAAAGCACAAACATTGTATAGCAGGAAGGAGAACCTGCGCATGTAATAAGCAAATATGGCTGCCCTCATTTAAATAAAACTTTTTTTTTTACATCAATATATAAAATAAATACTATAGTTGTTATAGAGTTAGTTATTAATTTACGTTGTCAAGCTGGGGGGCGTGGAGTGAATCGGGAAACTCCCTCTCGGTCAACTCTTACCTCTTCCCAATTAGGACGGAGCATTTCCCTGGCGTAAACAGGGACATGCTTCTCAGCAAATAAGTTTATTTGCATTTAGGTATACGACAGTCAGATTCAACTGTCAGTTATCTGTCTTGTTAGACGGTTACATACTCAACTCTTCTGTCTTCTCTTTCTTTCTCTCTCTTATCTTCTCTTTTATCCAGCCCTTTCTGACATCCATCTACTTCTCTCCCCCTTAATTTTCCCCCAACCACTCTCTTCAGCCCACTTTCTTTACTAACACCCCTGGGCCCGGGAACAATGGACACCATTACCATCCTCTCACTGAACACAAAGGGTTTAAATATACCAGAAAAGAGACGCATGCTACTACATGACCTTAAAAGAGCGCACGCTGACATAGCGTTCCCTCAGGAAACGCACTTTAAGACCGGTAACCCACCATGTTTTGGACATGTAGTGACACCTTGGTGGACACTGAAGGCCGCTATGTATTCATTAAGGGCTGGATAGGGGACAAGAAGGTCACGTTAGCTAATATTTATGCCCCTAATGACCGACAGGATACCTTCCTACACCGTATACTGACATTGCTGGCAGAATTCAGGGAGGGTCAACTGATTCTGGGGGGTGATCTCAACATACCCCTAGTCCCTACAGTAGACACTTCCTCGGGCACCTCATCCGTACGCACGAGCACACACAAGCGCATAATCCGAGATCTTCACGATGCCCAACTATTGGACATCTGGAGACTACACCACTCAGGTGACAGAGACTACACTTTCTACTCGTCCCCGCATAAAGTGTATTCGAGAATAGATTATTTCTTTGTCCCACACAGCCAACTAGAAGCTGTCCACAATGTGGAGATAGGCAATATTACATGGTCGGATCACGCGCCTATCACTCTGTGTTATAGCCTGACATCCACTCTGAACATTAAATCCAAATTTTGGAGGCTAAATGAAAGCTTACTCCAGACACCAGAGGTAATGACAGACGTCACAAATGAGTTGAAACATTACTTTCAAACTAATGATACTGAAGACTGTGACCCTGGTATTCTATGGGAGGCCCACAAAACTGTGATAAGAGGGGTATTAATTAAACATGGCGCCCGCATTAAACGAGAAAGGGAGCAGCAACTAACTCTACTTCTCCATAAAATCCATGTAATTGAATCAAAACACAAACAAACCCCAGTCATCTCATTAGAAGCAGAACTGCTTTCCCTCAGAAAACAGGCTGTAGACCTACTACACTATAGAGCCAAAGCGGCACTGCAAGTATGTCGAAAATTCTCATACGAATCAGGGAATAAGTGCGGGAAACTACTCGCCAAAGCAGTTAGAAGTCATAAATTAACCACATACATTCCCCATATCATAGCCCCATCGGGACAGAAAAAGACCACTCCAACCCAGATAGCGAAGGAATTCAGGGATTATTACTCATCCCTATATAACCTCCCAGTACGACCCCCGAACAACGCGACGATAGACAATTACATATCAACAGCTCAAATACCCCACATCTCGACGACAGTGAGCACAGACTTGGAGGACCCCATTACCGTGGAGGAGCTACAGCGAGCAGTAGGTGGGATGAAACCCGGCAAAGCTCCGGGCCCTGATGGGTTTACCCTACAATATTACCAAATCCTCCTGCCGCTCCTGGCCCCTCATATGGTTCGGATGTTTAACTGCCTAGGAGAGGGGACCCCTTTACCCAGAGACACTCTAAGGGCACACGTCTCCCTTATACCGAAAGAAGCTAAAGATGCGTCGGCATGTGGAAGCTATAGACCTATATCCCTGTTGAACGTTGATCTCAAGCTCTTTACGAAGATTCTGGCCAATAGACTAACCCAACACATACCGGAATTAGTACATGTTTATCAAGTGGGGTTTGTCCCTGGCCGAGAGGCGAGGGACAACACTACTAAGGTACTTAATCTCATTCATATAGTCTCGACTACTAAAACCCCATGCGTCTTTCTCAGTACAGACGCGGAGAAGGCGTTTGATCGGGTTAGTTGGGCTTTTATGTCTTCAGTTCTCAAAAAGATCGGCCTGGGGCACAAGATGCTACAATGGATCCTCAGCTTATATTCCAACCCCACCGCCCAGGTCAAAGCAAACGGAATACTATCAGACCCATTCCCTATATCGAATGGTACCAGACAGGGCTGCCCGCTCTCTCCTCTCCTGTTTGCCCTGGCCCTAGAACCCCTTTTATGCACTATACGATCTAATCCAGATATTTCTGGCGTGACAGTGGGGGGCACCCAATACAAGATCTCAGCCTACGCTGATGATCTGATGTTTTCCCTAACCAACCCGGTAGTGTCCTTGCCAAATCTACTCAGGGAATTCGATAGATATGGAAGTTTATCCAATCTAAAAATCAATTTTGATAAATCAGAGGCGATGGGGATTAATATCACACCGCCTAGGTTAAGCTCTCTAAAATCACAGTTTAGATTTAAATGGTCCGATGCTTCCCTCAGATATCTAGGAACCCAGATCCCTAATGACCTAAAGCACACCTTCGGACTCAACTTTCCACCATTACTAAGACTTGCTTACTTCTGGAGGAGTGGAACAAGGGTCTGCACTCCTGGTTCGGCAGGTGCAATCTGCTAAAAATGTCTATACTACCGAAATTTTTATATTTATTTCAGGCACTGCCAGTCAGGATCCCACCTCAATACTTTAAGCAAGTGCACTCCCTTTTTGTTAAATTTGTCTGGGCGAATTTGAAACCTAGGCTACGCAGGCGCTACCTGACATTACCCAAACAATTTGGAGGACTAGCTCTACCGGATTTGCGGAACTACTACCGGGCAGTTCACCTAGGCAGAGCAATAGACTGGAACAGACACGGCCAAAACAAGCTCTGGATACAACTGGAACAGGCGCAGTCCGCAGCCCCTTTGAAGGGAGCGGTGTGGTGCTTTGACCAGCTTCCGCCAGAACTGAAGTCGCACCCGGTATTAGGTACGACCCTTAAAATAGGTGTATCTATTCTGTCCACTACCTCCATCTCCTCTAGAGACTCTCCTCTTTACCCGATATTAGGAAACCCTTCTTTCCCCCCTGGTTTAGAACAATCAGAGTACAAGACATTTATAGCGTCCGGCAGGGACCAGGCATCACATTTTTTGGTTGAAAACCAATGGCCCTCCATCTCAAACCTAACTGATGCGGAGGGACAATTCCAACTGCCATTCTGGAAAGCAATCAGAATACACCATTTCTTACATTCGATCCCTAACCCAGCACAGTTTAACCGCGACTTGACGACTTTTGAAGACTACTGTGCAGACGAGGGAACATTGCCACGGGTACTGTCTAAAACATATGGATTACTCAATTCCCCTACTGAACAACCTGACCTGACATTCATACAGCAATGGGAAACAGAGTTACAATGCAAGTTTACTAACACACAAATTCAAACGATTATCAGATTCTCCCTAAAAACATCTATCTGTACAAAGATACAAGAACTCAATTATAAGATCCTGACCAGATGGTACCACACGCCTCAAAGGCTACATACGTACTTCCCTAATACTACAGATAGATGTTGGAGATGTCAGACAGACATTGGGACACTCCTCCACATTTTCTGGTCTTGCCCTCTGCTTCAGCATTTCTGGACAACAGTCCGGACGATCACTCAAAAATTTACAGATCACATGATAAGCGATGATCCAGCTTTCATCCTGCTCCACGCCACCACAATACCTGCACGGAGCTACAAAAAGTCCATAATAAGACACCTACTGAATGCGGCTAAATACTGCATCCCACTTATGTGGAAGAAATGCACACCACTGACTGTTGGGTTATGGCTACGCAGAGTGGAGGAGATCAGGAAGTTGGAGGACTTAGTCCTGACAGCACATAACAAACAAGAACAACATACCAAGGCATGGAGACTCTGGATGATGTTTATATTCTCTGATGAAGGGATGGCGCTGCTTGCCACATGAATAATAAAACCCCACAGATCTGAAGATGACGTGCCCTGTCGCCCGGGCTCAAAATCCCCCCCCCCCTCACTCCCCACTCTTCCCCCTTAATGCTTCTCTGACTCTCTTTCTCCCCTTTCCCTTTTTCTTTCCTACCTCACTGGAATTTCTATGTTTTTTTTTTTCATTTTCTTTTTCTTATATGATCACCATGCTTTAGCTCGCCTTGCCTCTCCCTCAATATATCTCTCCTTTACGGTTGTATGCTTTTTTGTCACTCAGGGAAAGGGCAGTAGAACCAGACTTATAACCACGAAGACATGGTGAGACTTACTGTCCAGTACACCGTATTATTTTGAAGATGGAAAGTATGGAGGACGACTATTCCATTGTGATTATAGTTGGTTCAGATATTATGGTTACCATTATCGCATGTCACTACTTGTGAACACTAATTGTTAAGGCTGGCACTGTACTGCAGTATCTACCGCTTCCATCCTTTTATTTATTTTTGTTTTGTTTTCTTGGCTCTTATTCTTTGTCTTTGTATTGTTTTGAAAAACAATAAAAAATTTATATTTGAAAAAAATAAATAAATACTATAGCATTCCTTTAAATTCTATTAGCTTCTGATATCTCTCCTGGAGACTGAGGTGGGGAGATCTGCTAAAAAAGCTCCTCAGTGATCCCTCTGCCTCGCTACTATATAACAAATGCAAATTCCAGCAGGAGGTAATTTCCAGGCCAGGATATAATTTCTAATAATATAATTTCCTTTTAGTAGAACAAAAATTACACTAAATACTGTCCCAAAGTCCTCTCTACAAGACCACTTAAAATGTTAACATTAACTAAGGACTATCCTACTATGAGGCTAGATGAGAATCTTGTTTTAGGTGGGGCTGAACAGTGGTAGTTGAGATAACATTCTTGCCTTGCCACAAATCACAAACTACCTCCTGCTGGTATGGATGCTGGGGAATAGTATAGGAATATCAAGTAATCCTCCCTGTACTATTTACAAATACTAACCAAATCTACTACCATATGGTGGTTAGGGACCTATCACTAATGGTGGAGGCCAAAGTGTATGTTCTTGGCAGGGCCAACAGGTATTTTTCTATATTTGCAGCATTTGTTTTTAAAGAGATAAAAAAGGGGAATATATACATATTGTAGAGATGTAATTAATATTTGCTTAATTTGCCCAAATATATACTTTAAAGAGGAGTAGAACTCTGGAAGCTGTGCCCAAAAAAGGCAGGAGGAAGGCAAAGGACCAGTCACCAGTATTGCCTGTGGTCTCCTTGCAGTTAATCTTTCCTCATTACTGATTTACCATGCCTTGTTCTGCACAGTCACCATGTGTGGAGGCAGCCATCTTGGTAGTCAGGGAATTTGCTTCCTCAAGTCAGAGCTTCCAGTAAAAACAACAAACAGCAGCACAGTAATGGCATCTCCATCAGTCAAAGGCAGCAGTGCCTTAATTTCATACTGCAGATATACAACTGTGAGAATGCAGACATGGGAGTGCCTAGGCATCCTCATATACCAGGGAGTGCACTGCTATTTTCAGGAGGAATTCCAGACAAAAGGTAAAAAGTTTCAGGGTACTGCTTAGGCACAATAAATATTTCAAAATTTTCCCTTTAACATAGCAAATCTTCACATTCTGAGCTCATTTCCACCTGAAGTATAATTGACCACAGGCTTCTACTCAAAGTCTTGATATATCTCCAGACCAATGATGGTATTAGGAATCAAATACTGAAATCGCTGCTGTAAACATCTTTTGTTTATCGTAGTTCTGTGAATTTGAGGCACATTGGGTATATTCAAAAAGTACTACAAGAATGTAGATATGTTGCACATAACAAATGTAAAAACAGCTTTCATCCTGTCACCATGATGTGTACTCTGTTTCACACTTTTAGCTTAACTTGCGTCGAAACATGCATCTTAGTATAAATAATACATATGGTATCAAAGCTGTTAAACCATGAGGAGAACATTATATGGCTTAATCAAGCAAAATGAGACATCTTACAATTATTAATCCTCAAGAGGCTTGGTTGTGTGCAGCTGAATTCTGGTTGCATTACAACAAAGGTCAATTAGGCCTAATTTCACACTAGCACAACAATATTAAAAAAAAAGGTACAAAACAAATTTACTTTAATAATTAACATATTAACTAGCTTAAAGTCATAATATGGTTTACAAATTTAGTAGAATAAATGTTTGGATGCTCCGCGTTATAATACATACAATAAATATTACAACAATGATAAAAGAAAACAATAAAAATGATCACAAGATACAAATGCCAGCTTGGCAGTTTGGGATTTCCCCATCTAGTTTTATTTACATCTAACAAATATGGCAGTTCAAGCTTGCAAGTTCTTACAATGACATAGAAAAAACATAATTTAAGGTGTTGGGATACCTACCATACATATGTGCGTATTCTGGGTAAGGTTGACAGCCCAGGAGTCTGCATCTTCACGCCACATTAGCCGGTTACCATATTCCTATCCCGTGACAGTTGAACCCTGAAGTGAGGTGATACACATCACTTCTGGGATCTTAATAGGTAGGTGGGATCAGCAGACGTTCATTGGTCTCCCTCCCCTCTACTTGGCGGCCCCTGTTATGCAGGTTCTGGGTACGCAGATAGGAGCATGGAGCTCAGGATACATGGTGGAGGTGCGCAGGGGCTGGCTTGTCAGATTTACACTTATTGTGTGTAAAACCTTCTGCTGCTGATGTACGATATACATTGGTGGCAGCAAAAACTTTGAAGTGTATATCTAAGCAAAACCTTTTTTTAGTTGTTGGATAAAGTGGGGGAAGATTACACCCTCTGTCGAATTTTTACTGCTGTACCTGTCCCCACTGGGGACATTCAACTGTACCTGTCCCCAACTGGGAAAGAAAATAGAGGCAATTCCAAAATGATTAGAATAGTACCCAGAAGTAAAGGAAAATAGTTCAAAGACTCCTGTCCTAGTGACAACTGTGCATGAGAGGAATTTCCCCTAACTATAGGAAATTTCCTCTTACTTCCTGTTGCGTTTCTGGGACAGGAAGCAAAGGGAAATGTCCCAAATGGCACATTGATGGAGGGAGTTTTAACCCTTTGTATCTTATTCAAAACGTAAAAAAAAAAAAAAAATGTTATATGACATACACTTTAAGTACAACATTTGGTCAAAGGAGTTTTCACTTCTTGTCTAATGACTTTGCTGGCACGTAGCAAACCTGTATTAGTTGATGTGACTGTCAGAGAAAACTAATCACAGACACAGCAAATAGGATGTAAACACAATATCTACAGCCTTCCACAAAAGGCAGAAGCTTGGTTTTAAAGAAACGTCTTTTATAATTTAAAGCATAACCTGCTGTTGGCATTATTCTGATCTGACAAGGAAAAGTTTCAGGAATTCTTTAATAATCTATAAGGCTCACTTTTGTTGTCCGCATGCTTTCCTGTATTTTAAAACAGAACTAGAAATGTACACCACTGGTTTTATACAAATAAAAATACAAGAACAATTTGTAAATGCAATAAGGACTTTTCCCTGAAATAATCTACTTACAACAATTATTTACAGTTAAAATGGAGCATCTTAGAAACTTGATGGATGAGAGAAAATGGGAAACCAAATGGCTCAACAACCCATTAAAACTGCAATATTAATAAACTATAAAAACCCAAGGTTTGTCTCACTAAATAATTACATATACTTGGCCTGAAATTTAATGTAGTGCACACACTTTTGGTGTCTGGTTTTTGCCATCTGTGGAAGTTCCACATACCATGAAGACTTCAAATACAAGAACCAAAGCATGACACCAGTAATGAAGAAAAGGTCTGTTTTCAGGCCTTTGTAAATTCTACAATTCATGATACATTGCTTTGATATCTCTCTCTTTATATATACACTGTATATTTTAATTCGTGAAGAAGGTAAAAGGAAGAAGGATACTCACAAACAGAAGTAGCAGCAGAGGAGTCACTACAATACCCTGGAAATATAATATGAAAACGTTAATAATCATGATCAATTTCATAAAAACATGTTAAACATCATACAAAATTATTGCAAAGGATATTTTATGTAACAGCATTATTACTAATATGGAAATCTTTTAATATAGCATGTGTATCCTGTGCAATGCAGATTGTGATTTCATAGGGCAATGAGTGCCAGTATAGAAAAGGAAGTATACAGGGGCCCTGGCACAAACAGTAAACTTCTGTTGTCTTTTCTACAGTTTATAATACTATAATGAAGTGCTCTAAATAACAGAATGAACTGGTTCCATGGAACTGAACACTAGAACAACTTGCTCCTGTCCTCCAAGTCCCTTCCCTGAATGGTTGGCAAGTCTTTCAGCAGCCCGTGGCTTCCCTCTGGTTAAGCCAATCAGCTGCAGCCGCTGATCAGTGTAGTCTGACAGCAGAGTCTTCCCACTATCAGAATACAATGGCACAGCGCTGATTGCTGCTGGCTGATGAAATGAAAATGAACTGTCCATGGACAGCCTTAGTGCAATGAATGTAAAAAATGTTATAACCCAAACATGTGAACCAGGTCTAAAAAAAGGAATGTCTCCCTACAGAATGAGCTACACAAGTAGCACTTAGTAGAAATGATAACAGCAATGATTTTTTCCCCTTCTTTTGGTTAAACTGGATGGACTTGTTTCTTTTTTCAACCAGACTAACTATGATCACAAAAGGTTCCAGTTGAGGGTAATTGATCTCTCCTACATACAACTTGTTACAAGGAGGCCGTTTGCTCTATCCGTTTGATCAAAGTTTTATTGATTGCAACTCTTAGAGATGAATTACTAGCGATTCAGTAATGTTACTGAGATACTAAAAATCATCTATGAAGGGGCAGCTGTCCAGACAGGGCTTGCCCGTTCATTACCCTGCACAGAACAAAATTTGTTGGCGTCAGATTTCTGCAATACTGAGACCGTTATCCTTAGAACTCAATGGCGTTGGCTTTCTAAAGGCAAATAGACTGTGCACTTTGCAAATGCAGTTGCACTAATTTTCCCCAGTGCTTAGTGAATGTGGTGAAGCTTCACTTTGAAAAGAAAACCCAATCAGGTGCAAGGAAAATTAAAAGGAAATCAGCATGTTTACTTGCACGTGATTGAATGATGAAAATCAGTCTTATTGCCCTTAGTAAATAAACCCCAATAGTGATCTATGGGAGCACCTGCATTAACTACCAGTTTTCTCAACTAGGCTGGCCTCTGATAAAGGCTAATGCCTCATACACACGATCGGATTTTCCAACAACAAAACCGTGGAATTTTGTCCAAAGGGCGTTGTCTCAAACTTGTCTTGCATACACACAATTGTTTGCCAACAACTACGAACGTGGTGAGGTACTAGACGTACTACGTGGATTTTCAGTTCTTTAGCGCCACGATTTGGGCTCCTTCTGCTAATTTCGTGTTAGTAGAAGTTTGGTGGGTGTTGATTCGTGCTTTTTTTTTTTCCGAGCTTTTCATTTAGCACTTTTCAGTTTGCGCTTTTCATTTCGTGCTTTTCAGTTCATTTCTGAATGGCCGTTCATCAACCAGACATGTTGCGGATTCGGAGGAGATAACGGGTTATTTATTATTGGCCTTGGAGTTATTGCTTTGACATTATTTTTTGGTTGAATAATGATTTGATTTGGAATATTTTCGGATGCATAGAATGCACTATTTGGTTAAGTTCTATCGGCAGATAGCAAGTCTAATTGTATTTGTTTTCTTTTTTTAATGCACAATAAAAACATTGTGGAGAATAATACTTGGCTATGTGTTTTACTTCAAATGACATTTTGGGAGTAGGCAGTTACATTTAAAAAAATACAATGTAAAATTAACAAGGGACACCAACATAGTTGTATCTTTGATCTTAAAAACTATGGGATAATGGTGTTGTGGTAACTTGCCCAAAAAATTAAAAAAAAAAAAAAAGCCTTTGAAAATGTGTTTGCAATAACTCCATCAGTATCAACAGCAAAGCAGCTTCATTATTATCCCATTAAAGAAGAAGAGAATTGTGCGCTGCATTTCGAGATTTCATAATTTGCCATGTCATGAATGTTAATTCTCCATTACCAACGCTAGTTTACAAGACCGACTGCTTCTGGCTCGTCCTTGCTTCCGAGTATGCGTGTTTGTACTTTGGACTTTTGTCCGACGGATTTGTGTACACAAGATAGGAAAATCCGACAACACACATTTGTTGGCGGAAAATTTGAAGACATGCTAGCCAACATTTGTTGGCGGAAAATCTGACAACAACTGTCCGATGGAGCATACACACAGTCGGATTTTCCGCCAACAGCCTGACATCGAACATTTCCCAATGGAAAGTCCGATCGTGTGTACGGGGCTTTAGTCTTTAACCAAAGTGAAAGTGATCACACCTGAAAACATTCTAAAATGGCTTCAGCAATAAAATGCAAGCCTCAAAACATCTTCTCCAGTAGGACCAGAATCTATGGCCACGGTTTTTAGGCAAATCTGGATATTCACCTTACAGTTCTGAGGACTTACCCTGCCTCCTCCCGCTTTGCACACTTTCTTATTGGCCAGTAAGTCAGCTCATCAGAGTTGAGAACCCATAAGAAGCAGGCTAGTTTTTAACACTGCAGGGAAATGTTCACAACAGAGTTCCTGAGGTGCTAGGGAAGAGTTTTGAACTCATATGCAGGGTTCACTAGGTGCCTACATTTTATTTCTGCGGCCATTTTAGAAACTTTATCAGAGGTGGTGACAACTGTACTTTAAAGAGCTGATGACTGTAACGTAATAAACAGCTTCCATCTGTAAACACAGGGCATGTTTGCTTTTCGCAGCAGAAAGCTCTTTTAATACATGCCAACAAAACATGCAGTTACATTTATTTTAGACTTTTACAAATAATTGCCCTGTGGGAAAGAATGCAAGGGGCCTGCTATTGCCCTAACATTCCTGTGTTCAGTGCTAACACCCTCCACCCCTCTATCCAATTAGTAACCCACTTATTGGCTACATTACAAATTAAGGGTTTGGTTTTCTGGCTAGTAAAGCCAACACTGGCCAACTCGTGTTTTTTTATTTTTTTTTTACAGCTAGCAGAACTGTTGGCTTTAAAAGTTTAAACTAGCTGGTAGGTGCGCTTTAAGCAAAAATGCATATGCACATGTTTGCAAAACCTGCAGGGTGAACCAGTTCATAACAAAAAACACAACATGTCAATTTAATGTAAAAATAGTGATACATGAATATTTAAAAAGTATGTAGCGAGTGTTTCATCTGACTGCATTTCTTCTGTACCCAGGAGGCACCAGAGCCACACAGTTCTGTGCACACACTCTTCCACAGAGGCAACAGAACAACTATTAAACAAAGCTATACACAGCTCAAAGAGTTAAAAGCTTTGTAAGAAGTCTTGTCCAGCTACGGTAAAGGCCCAGTGTCTTTGTGAGATATTACTCAGGGGAGAACCAAAGCTGTGAGAGGGGAAATACACTTTGTAGCTTCAAGGATGCTAATGCAATAATGCTGCCTGTTGCTGCACCTATTCACCGATTTACTGATCAATTATAGACAAATTGATCAAACTCTTCGGTTTTCAATATCTAAATAGCAATGATACTAGTAATATAAACTTAGCCAATACATATTTTGGTCATGCGGCACTAACCCTTTAAAAGAAATCGACTTCAAACAACCATTATTCTGAAGAAAACACTTGGGATTACTCTGTTCTACCAATTTCCTCTATTCTCTTTCCTTCTTTTCCTATCTCTCTAGTGTGATATTTCTGGGTAATGCATGCACCAACCCAGAATCTCACTCCTACAACATCAAGCCATAGGGCCCTTTCACACGGGCGCCTCCATTTTGTGTCATCCGCTTACTGAGCGGGGGATCGTTCCGCTGACAGTCTGCTCACTGTGCTGAGCATAGACTGACAGAGTCCCGCTCTCCTCTATGGGGATATCGGATGACAACAGACTGCATGCCCTTGTCACCTGATCATATCCGATCCGATCCTTCAGACGGATGGAAAATAGGATCACCATCCATCTGGATTTGGCAGACAGGATTGGATCAGATAGCAGCGGGTGTCAGCGGACATGCCCCCGCTGACATCTGCTGCTCCATAGGAGTGAATGGAGGCTCCGATCAGGTCTGCATGAAAAACTGACAGGCGGACCTGATCGAAGCGCCTCTGTGAAAGGGGCCTTATAGACATCTTAAAGTTGGGGAACTTTTACATACTATGGTGTACAGCCAACACTTAATTTTTTGACAATGGTAGAAAAAGAAGCTGGGTAACTAAAGCCCATTATTTAACTCCTGCCACAAAACTGCCAATAATCTATAAATATATTCAATTATTTATTTGAAGTTTCCCTTCACACTTTCTAGTGTCTAATGTTATGTTCACATCTCCCAAAAAGTATGCGTTATGTTAAAGGATAAGTTCACCTTTTGGAACATGTAACATGCTCCAGCTACTGCTGCCTCCCCCCGATTTCCCCTTTAGTGCGACACCGGGTGAGGGATCATCTCTCCACACTCACTGTTACAATTAAAAAACAGCGCGGTCATGTGGGGATCCACCAACATGCCCGTGTCATTCATTCATAGTTTCCAGCGAATTAATGAACTACAAGTACCATCTGCCACTGTGGTAGACAGCTTGTAGTTCTGATGAGTGTCCTTGTAGTTCATTAACAAGCCCTGCAGCTTTCAAACTGACAGCCTGTATGGAGGTACGCGCAGAAAGCTGCAGGGCTTATCTGCATGCAGAAGCCTGACTGATCATGGACACAATGCCTTCAAGGCAAGAACGCCTCCCTGCAAGAAAATATATTAAGATGCAAATTTTTTTTCTGCAAAAATATGTGCACTTATTTTTTTTTTTTTTTTTTTTAAAGCAGAACTTATGCTTTCATTTTCTCTTGACTGGTAGTGAGTCAGTCAACAATAAGTGTCTTCAAATGTACTTGGGACAAACACAAATCTACAGTATCTCACAAAAGTGAGTACACCCCTCACATTTTTGTAAATATTTTATTAAATGTTTTCATGTGACAACACTGAAGAATTGACACTTTGCTACAATGTAAAATAGTGAGTGTACAGCTTGTATAAGTGTAAATTTGCTTTACACTATGACCCGAAGGGAAAATATAAAAAAGACCTTACCAAACTAATTGAAGCAGGTTTTAATGACCATTTACTTAATAAAAAAGAAAGAGCATATCTAGTTCCTATGGCCCCAAGGATACCGGTGATATACTTTCTCCCTAAAGTTCACAAAAATCCCGTCAAATCACAGGGGAGACCTATCATCAGCGGTCTGGACTCTGTGACCTCCCGAATTGGGAAATACAGTGTCTCACAAAAGTGAGTACTCCCCTCACATTTTTGTAAATATTTTATTATATCTTTTCATGTGACAACACTGAAGAAATGACACTTTGCTACAATGTAAAGTAGTGAGTGTATAGCTTGTATAACAGTGTAAATTTGCTGTCCCCTCAAAATAATTCAACACACATGCATTAATGTCTAAACCGCTGGCAACAAAAGTGAGTACACCCCTGAGTGAACATGTTCAAATTGGGCCCAAAGTGTCAATATTTTCTGTGACCACCATTATTTTCCAGCACTGCCTTAACCCTTTTGGGCATTGAGTTCACCAGAGCTTCACAGGTTGCCACTGGAGTCCTCTTCCACTCCTCCATGATGACATCACTGAGCTGGTGGATGTTAGAGACCTTGTGCTCCTCCACCTTCCATTTGGGGATAACCCACAGATGCTCAATAGGGTTTAGGTCTGGAGACATGCTTGGCCAGTCCATCACCTTTACCCTTGGCTTCTTTAGCAAGGCAGTGGTTGTCTTGGAAGTGTGTTTGGGTTGGTTATGTTGTAATTCTGGTCTGCGGCCCAGTCCCCTGAAGGGAGGGGATCATGCTCTGCTTCAGTATGTCACAGTACATGTTGGCATTCATGGCTCCCTCAATGAACTGTAGCTCCCCAGTGCTGGCAGCACTCATGCAGCCCCAGACCATGACACTCCCACCACCATGCTTGACTGTAGGCAAGACAGACTTGTCTTTGTACTCCTCACCTGGTTGCCACACACGCTTCACACCATCTGAACCAATTAAGTTTATCTTGGTCACATCAGACCACAGGACATGGTTCCAGTAATACCTGGAACCTTAAGTCTTAAGCAAACGGTTTAGAACCTTGGAGTCCTAAGCAAACTGTTTCCGGGCTTTCTTGTGCATCATCTTTAGAAGAGGCTTCCTTCTGGGACGACAGCCCTGCAGACCAATTTGATGCAGTTTGCGGCGTATGGTCTGAACACTGACAGGCTGCCCCCCCACCCCTTCAACCTCTGCAGCAATGCTGACAGCACTCATACGTCTATTTCCCAAAAACAACCTCTGGTTATGATACTGAGCACGTGCACTTAACTTCTTTGGTCGACCGTGGCGAGGCCTGTTCTGAGTGGCACCTGTCCTGGTAAACCGCTATATGGTCTTGGCCACAGTGCCGCAGCTCAGTTTCAGGGTCTTGGCAATCTTCTTATAGCCTAGGCCATCTTTATGTAGAGCAACAATTCTTTTTTTTCAGATCCTCAGAGTTCTTTGCCATGAGGTGCCATGTTGAACTTCCAGTGACCAGTATGAGAGAGTGAGAGCGATAACACAAATATTAAAACACACCTGCTTCCCATTCACACCTGAGACCTTGTAACACTAACGAGTCACATGACACCGGGGGGGGGGGGGGGGAGAGAGATGGCTAGTTGGGCCCAATTTGGAAATTTTCACTTAGGGGTGTACTCACTTTTGCTGCCAACGGTTTAGACATTAATGGCTGTGTGTTAAGTTATTTTGAAGGGACAGCAAATTTACACTGTTATACAAGCTTTACACTCAATACTTTACATTGCAGCAAAGGTTTGTTAGTTTTTCTAATCATTAGTGGGTCAAATCGATGTTCGTTTTCAACTGCAGTGACAGGAAAATTCAAAGGAGCAGAATGGAAAATGTTTCTCAAACAAATAAATAACTGTGTATGTGTATTTTGTTCAGTTAAGTCCACTTATTTCAAAATCAAATGATGAAAGCAAATTCAATTTTTTTAAACAACAAACAAAGGTTCTAAGATTGTTCTGAGAATTTGCATACAACTTTGTATTTAATCTGTGTAGCTGCTTGCTCAGACTTCTGCCTCAATGCTAATATAATTATTAAACTAAAAAAAACCCAAAACTTTACTTTTGTAGTCTAGCATCTGAGAAAGATTAATTTACTTAGGCAGGAAAAATGTTTTCATTGTCTTTTCATTATAAAATAAACATGTTTTAGAGCTATTCAGACTGTATACAGACTGTAACTATTCAGACTGCATACTGTAAGTCCAAAGTTACGCATTTGCATGTATGGGAAAATTGGAAATAATGAGCATAAGCTTTTTATTTTAGTATGACTTTTTTGTATTTTTATCTATCATATACAGTATAAGGATTAATACTGTTAACATTACAGGGGAAAAAAAAGGGAATTCTAGCAGTACAAGTGGATCACACAGAGTTCCCTCGACAAAGAGCAAAGAAACGGAGTGCATGTAGATATCTATTGAACACTGAAAACAGCAAAACACTTTATTATTCACTAAACCAATGTATTTCTTACTGTCAGCAGCTTAAAAATGTTAACACAAACTGTCCAGAAATAATTCCTAGCCTAATTGTACAGTACCAACACAGAACGAGTTCTGAACATTATATGCAGAGCAATCACCCCTTTGAATTGTCATTCTTTCATCCAAGATATACTCTCTCTATAAGGGAACATGCATTGTACCGGCTTGATGATCATCTGCCGTGATCCTTCTATAATGGAAATCAAGACTTCAATATGCACATTTGCTTTTTAATCACTGGAACCTTTATATTGGTTTGAGGATATGAAGAATGACTATATGGCCAACAGGAGCATGCAGGCGGGTTAAATGAAACAAGCTACAAAGTGACCTCTGGTTACAAATTTCCATTATAGAGCACACACTGAACGGCAGAAAATGTACGCAACAGTGTTAATTTTATTGCCGAAAATATTTTCGTTGATGAAATTAACAATATTATTAAGAATAAATAGGGGGCATCTACTAAGCTGCTGAAAGATTTTTTTTTTTTTTTTTTTAAAGGCTTTTCTTTTTTTTTTTCCCTAATATTTAATGTTGGTAATATATTCAGGTAATACACTATGGGGTAGATTTACTAAAACTGGAGCACTCAGAATGTGGTGCAGCTGTGCATGGTAGCCAATCAGCTTCTAACCTCAACTTATTCAATTAAGCTTTGGCAATAAAACCTATTCAGAGTTGCACCAGATGCACTCTCCAGCTTTAGTAAAACACCCTTTATCTTTATCTCTCCCAAGTATTGGGTTGTCTGCCTTTACACGCACATGAACTTTAATGGCATCCCAGTCTTAGTCCGTAGGTTCAATATTGAGTTGGCCCACCCTTTGCAGCTATAACAAGTTCAACTCTTCTGGGAAGGCTGTCCACAAGGTTTAGGAGTGTGTCTATGGGAATGTTTGACCATTCTTTCAGAAGTGCATTTGTGAGGTCAGGCACTGATGTTGGACCAGAAGGCCTGGCTCGCATTCTCCGCTCAAATTCATCCCAAAGGTGTTCTATGGGTCTATCGGGTTGAGGTCAGGACTCTGTGCAGGCCAGTCAAGTTCGTCCACTCCAAAACCACTCATTTATGGACCTTGCTTTGTGTACTGGTGCGCAGTCATGTTGGGACAGGAAAGAGCCATCCCCAAACTGTTCCCACAAAGTTGGGAGCATGAAATTGTCCAAAATGTCTTGGTATGCTGATGCCTTAAGAGTTTCCTTCACTGGAACTAAGGGGCCAAGCCCAAGCCCAACCCCTGAAAAACAACCCCACGCCATAATCCCCCCTCCAGAAAATGATTTGGACCAGTGCACAAAGTAAGGTCCATAAAGACATGGATCAGCAAGTTTGGGGTGAAGGAACTTCACTGGACTGCACAGAGTCCTGACCTCAACCCGATAGAACACCTTTGGGATGAATTAGAGTGGAAACTTTGAGCCAGGCCTTCTCATCCAACATCAATGCCTGACCTCACAAAATGCGCTTCAAATGGTCAAACATTCCCATAGACACACTTCTAAACTTTGTGGACGGGCTACCCAGAACAGCTGAAGCTGTTATAGCTGCAAAGGGTGGGCCAACTCAATATTGAACCCTACGGACTAAGAGTGGGATGCCAATATGTATCCCAAGTTCATGTAAAAGGTAGGCATCCCAATACTTTTGACAATAGTGTATGTGCAATGGCATTACAGCCAATAGTAACAGTTACAGTTTTGTTTTGTTTTTTAAATATATTTTAAAGTTGCATTTCTGTTTGTCAAAAAACAATATTTTTGTCTATGAGACTTGGTTTTAATTTATAAAGATGTTCAAACCTTGATACCATAAATAATAACATATTCGATTCTTACTCAAGGAGCATATAAAGATTTAGGCAATTCTAGAGAAATGCTTAAATAACGCATTACAATTTAGTCAACTATTTTAGTCGACTAAAATACGACAAACTATTCAGATGACTAAAATATGACTAAAAGTAAAATGTAATTTTAGTCAAAAGACTAGGACTAGACCTAAATCGAAATTTGACGTAAAAAATAACACTGGTATACAAGCACCTGGGGTGTTGCCTGCTTCCCAGATCAGAAGTCAATTTAATGTGAGAAAATTCGCATACCGGGCTTCTGATCTGGATCACAGGTTTTTGCATATGTAATTTTTTTTTTTTTTGTGCAAATCCTAGATCAGGAGTAGGCAACCTTTTGAGCACAGTGTGCTGAAAAATGTTTTCAAAGAAACTGAGCGTGCCGATTTTATAACAAAAAAAAATGTCAACTTCACACTCTCAATCACGAAAAGGATTTTTTATAATGTAAATGCTGTAAACTAGTAGTGAGAAATTAACATCCCGCACTCTCATGCCTGGGATCACTGTCCCCCCTGCTCTTCTATCCCACCACTGTACCCCCCTGCTCTTCTATCCCACCACTGTACCCCCCTGCTCTTCTATCCCACCACTGTACCCCCCTGCTCATCTGCCCCACCACTGTAACCCCCCTGCTCATCTGCCCCACCACTGTACCCCCCCTGCTCATCTGCTCCACCACTGTACCCCCCCGCTCATCTGCCCCACCACTGTACCCCCCCCGCTCATCTGCTCCACCACTGTTCCCCCCCGCTCATCTGCTCCACCACTGTTCCCCCCCGCTCATCTGCTCCACCACTGTTCCCCCCCCCCGCTCATCTGCCCCACCACTGTTCCCCCCCCTGCTCATCTGCCCCACCACTGTACCCCCCCCTGCTCATCTGCCCCACCACTGTACCCCCCGCTCATCTGCCCCACCACTGTACCCCCCGCTCATCTGCTCCACCACTGTACCCCCCGCTCATCTGCCCCACCACTGTTCCCCCCCCCCGCTCATCTGCCCCACCACTGTTCCCCCCCCGCTCATCTGCCATCTGCCCTACCACTGTACCCCCCGCTCATCTGCCCCACCACTGTACCCCCCGCTCATCTGCCCCACCACTGTACCCCCCGCTCATCTGCCCCACCACTGTACCCCCCCGCTCATCTGCCCCACCACTGTTCCCCCCCTGCTCATCTGCCCCACAACTGTTCCCCCCCCCCTGCTCATCTGCCCCACCACTGTACCCCCCCTGCTCATCTGCCCCACCATTGTAACCCCCTGCACATCTGCCCCACCACTGTACTACCCTGCACATCTGCCCCACCATTGTAACCCCCTGCACATCTGCCCCACCACTGTACTACCCTGCACATCTGCCCCACCATTGTAACCCCCTGCACATCTGCCCCACCACTGTACTACCCTGCACATCTGCCCCACCATTGTAACCCCCTGCACATCTGCCCCACCACTGTACTACCCTGCACATCTGCCCCACCATTTTAACCCCCTGCACATCTGCCCCACCACTGTACTACCCTGCACATCTGCCCCACCACTGTACCCCCCTACTCATCTGTCCCACATCTGTAACCCCCTGTACATCTGCCCCACCACTGTACCACCCTGCACTTCTGTCCCACCACTGTAAACCCCTTCCATCTGCCCCATCAAAATCCCCCCTTTCTCATCTGCCCCATCAAAATCCCCCCTTTCTCATCTGCCCCACCACTGTAGCTCCATGCACATCAGCTCCACCTCTGAACCATCTTCTCATCTGTCCTAACACTGAACTTATCTGCTCATCTTCCTCACCACTGTAACCCCCTTCGTCATCTGCCCCACGAAACTGTTCCTCCTGCACATCTGTCCCATCTGCTCTTCTTTCCCACCACTGTATGCCCCTGCTCATGTGTTCCACCAATGTACCTTCCTACTCCTCTGCACATCTGCCCCACCTCTGTACCCCCTGCTCCTCTGCCCCACTGCTGTAACCCCCTGCTACTCTGCCCCACCGCTGCAACCCCCTGCTCATCTGCCCCACTGTCCCCCCTGCTTTTCTGTCCCACCACTGTACCCCCTTGCTCTTCTGTCCCATCATTGTAACCCCCCTGCTCATCTGCCCCATCAATGTACCCCTTTTCTCATCTGCCCCACCACTGTACCTCCCTGCACATCTGCTCCACTGCCGTATCCCCATGCTCTTCTGTCTCACTACTGAATGACCTTCTCATCTGTCCTAACACTGAACCCATCTGCTCATCTACCGAACCACTGTAACCCGCTTTCTCATCTGCCCCACCAATGTACCTCCTGCACATCTGTCTCACCTTTGTACCCCCCTGTTCTGCCCCACCTCTGTTCCCCCTGCTCTCCTGCCCCTCCACTGTTCCCCCTGCTCTTCTGCCCCACCACTGTAACCCCCTGCTCATATGTCCCACCAATAAACCTCCTTTTACATCTGCCCCACTGCTCTACCCCCTGCTTTTCTGCCCCAACACTGAACCCCCCAGCTCATCTGGCCCAACACTGTATCCCCCTGCTCTTTTGTCCCACTGCTGAACCCCCTTCTCATCTCTTCCACCACTGTACCTCCCTGCACATCTACTTTTTTGATTCAATATAGCGCGATAGTCTTCCTCTTCCACATCTACCCCACTGCTGTACCCTCCTGCTCTTCTGTTCCACCTCTAAGCCCCTCCTGCTCATTTTTCCCATCGCTGTACCCTCTTCTCATCTATGATATGCGTAATACGCAGAGTGGTGAAAGGAGCAGAGATGAGACACATCTGCCTGTCCTGGCACACTCATCCTGCTGATCTACCTCTCGCATCCAGCCCACATGCTTGTATGTGATGTCACATACAAGCATCTGGAAAGGGTGCGCAATGATGAGCTCAGGTCAGGGGCATTTTCTGAAAGCAGTAGACATGTATGCAAGATCATAAGTTGGGCCCCTGCAGCTGGATGGTGGATGGAGCTAGCAGGACTGTGATTGGCTTTAGCAGTGGCCAAAGACAGTCTTCCTTCTCCTGAAAACAAGGTCCGCCCTCCTAGCAGAACCGCACCCAATCTCTTCCCCATCACAAAAGCTGACGATCGCAGCTACAACAAAGTTTCCCATCTTTTACAATGTGTGGGGGCACAGTGCCTCAGTGCAGGTGCGGCGTGGGGAACTCGGGAAATTGGAATGCATTAGCGTCTCACTGACTCTTCCCTGCAATGCTCTGCTGATGGGGAGGGAGTCGAGTGCAGGCAAAAGAGGCTTCGAGTGATGCTTGCGGCACCAGTGCCAGGGGTTGCCTACCCCTGACCTAGAATCTCGACTTGCTTTATAATATAAATTGTGACCAAAGTGTAAATGGTAAATGTGACTCCTACCTACCTACAGGCCAGAGAACCAGTAAGAAGATGCAGGTGATGGGAAATGGTCGCATACAAAGAAACAAGACTGGATGAATTGACAATTTCCATTAAAGCTAGACAGACTAAATATGTCATCACCTAGGGTATACACTTGCTAAACCCTTTACATTCACATCCGTTAGAAGATACTATGCTTGTCTGTTTTTTATTGTATTCTCCAAGTTAGCTGGGAGTTAAACAAATGACACACATTTTTAGGAATCTTTTGTGGCGATTTGATCACAGGCCCTTTTTTCTCCCTTTGATAATCAAAATAATGTTTTTGTTGGGGGGGGGGGGGGGGTATTTTTCGATAGTACAGCTCCAGTTTTCATTATAATCATCTAAAACTGTCTAATCATTGGTGGGTTGCAGATCTTTTTAAGATGAGGGCAACAAGGAAACTGACAACAGCAGACTGTTCACAATGTAAAGCAAATTCTGTGTTTAATGAAAGGTGAGACAGCACTTTGAAGAAGAAGAAATCCAGCAGGGGTTAACATTAGCCAAAAGTAAGGTGGACAAGCCTGGCAGTGGTTCTTTTATTAAAATAAGTACATAATGATAATACACTGAAAATATAACTTGTCTCTACATCTACAGAGAACAATTGTAAAAGCACTGTAAGCTACAACTAATGAAAATGTGCTTCTCATTGCTGCCATCCTAATAATAGGATCAATCTAATTGGCTTGTTTGAGTCACCACACTTTTGACATTCTCAGTGCTCTTTGTACTGCATTACTGAATACATTTGATACGTTTAATTTAGAATTGAGACAACCAAGTTACATTACAACAGTACAAATAGTGATGTACTGATAAATCAGCCGTCGAAAATCATTAGGCGAAAATAGGGCTATCTGCGTTTTGCCGATAGAAAAAAAGTCGCCAATAAATTGCAATCTTGCTGCAATTTTCATAGGTCATGTGACTCAAAAACTGCATCAAAACTGCAACATGGGTGCATTTTTGCTATGTTTTAAATGCATTTCAATGGGGAAGCATGCAACGGACCAGTGTGAAGACATACATAGAATTTAAAGGGATGCATCCTTCTTGAGCTTTTTTTTAAGGCAAAAAATTCTATATAATAGATATATATTTTTGCCGTTGGAATAAACTCCGAAGCTTTCTCTGATGGAGTTCCGACAGAACTCTGTTCTAGTGGTCTTGCATACACACAGTCACACCAAAGTCCGACCGTCCAGAACGTGGTGATGTACAACACGTACGACGGGACTAGAAAAAGGAAGTTCAAAAGCCAGTAGCCAATAGCTTCCGTCTCGTACTTGCTTCAGAGCATGCGTCGGAACAGCATACAGAAGAGCGGTTTTCCTGATAGGAATTAGTTCTATCGGAAATATTTAGAACATGTTCCATTTCTAGGTCCGTCAGAATTTTCGAAAAAAAAAGTTGGACTTTTTCTGTCGGACATTCCGCTAGTGTGTACGCGGAATAAGTGCAACCTGAATTTTCGGTTTCTGTCCAGAATTTTCATTGCGGTGCACCTCTAACTGAAACCAGTAAGGCTGGCTATACATTAGGCAAATTTCTTTGTTTCAACCATGGGTGGAAGGAAAGAAAATTGCTCAATTCCCCCATCAACACATTCAGTGTTGATAGGGGAATCCCTCCCGCTGTGCTATTGTATTCTGACAGAGGGAGGTTTCCCAGCCATCAGAATACAATGAATAATGCTGTTGGCTATAACCAGTGTCAGTAATCGCACAAAAAAAAAAAAAATCGATAAGATTGACTTCAGTACAACCAGCCTTTACGTAGATGGATCGAAATTCGATCTGTCTGTGTCCGGCTTATTAATATTATTCGCCTAGCAGTAAGAAGGGTCGCTGGTTCGAATCCCAACCATGACACTACCTGCCTGGAGTTTGCATGTTCTCCCTGTGTCTGCGTGGGTTTCCTCCGGGTACTCCGGTTTCCTCCCACACTCCAAAGACATGCTGGTAGGTTAATTGGATCCTGTCTAAATTGTCCCTAATATATGAATGTGAGTTAGGGACCTTAGATTGTAAGCTCCTTGAGGGTGTAGGGACTGATGTGAATGTATAATGTATATGTAAAGCGCTGCGTAAATTGACGGCGCTATATAAGTACCTGAAATAAATAAAAAATAAAATAAATAAAAATACAGGATTTATTTAGTGCTGACAGTTTCACAGTGCTTTATAACATACGGGCAAACAGTACAATTACAATACAATTTAATATAGTAGTAATAGTAATCAGAGAGCTTATAATCTTAGAGGGAGGGTCAAGAGACACAAACAGGTGATAACTGCGGGGGACGGGCTGATGGAGAAAATAAATGTACAATTGTTAGACAAGGGCCAGATAGACTTCTCTAAAGAGATGAGTTTTCATCGTCTGAAAGTGAACAGAGTAGGAGATAGTTGGATAGATTGGGGTAGAGAGCTCCAGAGGATGGGAGAGGCTCTGGAGAAGTCCTAGAGGCGAGCATGGGATGAGGTGACAAGGGACCTAGAGAGCAGGATGTCTTGGGAGGAACAAAGAGAATGAGCTGGCTGGTATTTTGAGACTAGGTTAGTGATGTAGCTGGGGGCAGAGTTGTAGGTGGCTTTGTAAGTTATTGTTAGTACCTTGAATTTAAGTCGTTGGGTGAGCGGAAGCCAGTGGAGGGATTGGCAGAGAGGGTAGCAGGCACTGACTGAGCGGTTTGTAAGGTGGACAAGCCTGGCAGTGGTTTCTTTATTAAAATAAGTACATAATGATAATACACTGAAAATATAACTTGTCTCTACATCTACAGAGAAGCAATTCTACCTCAAATATCTCACCAATCTGGCCAATCCAGGATTAAGCACATATGTATAGGACTAAACATAGCATCTGTCCTGTTCTTTGTACTTGTTTGAATTACTCACCATGCTTGTCTAATGAGAATACCTTGTTTAATGAGAATAGAAACAATGACTCTGCTACTTTGCTATAAAAAGGACACTGCTTGTATTGCTGGACCTTAAAAAGTGAGCGGAATTCATAAAAATGATAGTGGTCACCCCACAACATCCTCCTCTTTTCATTTTACATTATTAAGTAAATAAATTCCCTCAGACACCGGCATTGCAAAGTTCCCACTACCCTGGAAAGGATATGTTTATATCATGTGGCATTCCAACAGTACTTGAAGGCTTACACATCTGCTCCTAACCTTACAAAGTTGTATGGGCTTCCTCACCTGAAGTGAAATTGCCTACTCTGATTTTACTGCCTTTAGGAAGCTATGTACAGTACCTTGCTGGCCACTCCCACCAGCCATAACCTACTTGCATTGAATAGAGAACCACAGAGACCCAGTGATGATGTCTAAGAGTCCAAAATAAGGTATGTTATACAACCAAACAGGTTTTAATTAAAAAATTAATTAGTATATGGAGAGAAAGCAGATGAAACTTTAGCTTTAACCACATCTACCAAGCTACATATATAAATGACATGGTAGACAAGTGGTTAAAATCAAGCTCATAGTTGCTGTTGCACCTGTGAGCTTGATACAGTACTCCTCCAGTCCCCCTCAGTGTCCTCTGTGTTCTTCCGGTCCCCCCTGTCCCAAATCTGTCAGGATGGAGAGCAGAGGAAGGAGCCAGTAAATCTATCATTTACTGGCTCCTCCTTTTTCTGAATCAACAGAGTCGGTGATCACTGACTGACCATTCATAACTGAGCATTGTAAACTGTGTTTACGATGTCTCGGTTTATGAATGAACAGGAGCCTCTGTGTCCTTCCCTTTCCCTGTCTCAAAGGGGAGATGTCAGGGGTCTGTTCAGACCCGTGATGTCTCACCAAAGCCCCCCCCCAACAGGGCTGATTAAAAAAAAAAAACTGTAATAAATAATATTTAAAAGGGAAAACTGTAAAAAATAAATGAAAATAAATAAAATAAAAACACTGACACTTCCCCCCCCCCCCCCCCCCCGAAAAAAGCACTGTAAAAAAAAAAAAAAAAACTACTGACCCAGTTCACGGTCACATGACAATTAAAAAAAAAAAAAAAGTAGTAGTATCGGTATTGGTGAGTACTTGAAAAAAGTATCAGTACTTGTACTCGGTCTTAAAAAGTGGTATCGGTGCAACCCTATTTTCCACATTTGGCTATCCACTGAAAAGAGTCAGCCTTACAGATCAGACTGCAGTATGTGCATCCAGCAGAACGAGAATTCAGAAGACAACTGACACAGACACATGTGCAATCAGCAAAGGAATGAACTTCCTTCAATAAATGATTATCTGTCCTTTTCAGAGCAAGGTCATCATCATCACAGTTAAAGTCATTTGCAAAGCTGCGCTTTCCAACAGCAACTGTGTCAGTGCAAAGAGGCTTCCTTCTCTGCCCGGCATGCTCTGGAACTTTCAGGAAATCCATTTACACCTCTGATGTGAAACTCTGCTGCAATGTATTGCTGAGATTTTAGCGGTGTTAAAAGAAGACTCTTTGCCTAAGCAGTGATAGAAAAATTGGAAATCAATCCATACAAATCTCTGCAAATGCATTTCCAAGACTTTACAAAACATTGTATTCTAATGTAAAATATTGATTTCAGATTGTCTTTGTTAGGTTAATAAGAGATATTTCAGAGTGACTTTCAGTGGCAAAGTGTTGGGAACATCCACTATGGTGAAAACTGAGTCAGCCCCGCTAAAAGTCAAATGTGATAATTGGCCCAGTGTGGAAATTACAGATACAACTTTATAAAAACAATTTAGGATTGAAAAAGTCAAGGCCCGAAAACAAATATGGCAATGTATGTAAAGGAATAACTGGACGTATTTTATTATCAATATGGCAAGTCCAAGATCAAAAAAAAGGCACACATATAGATATATTATGCAAAGTATAGATTGTGGTGCCTTTATATACATGCTCACTCCTACTAAATGTGGTGCTGAAGTGTGAGCAAAGGTTCAAGTGAAGAAAGCAGTCAGATACCAATTGACAGACTAAAGAAAGGTAAGCCATGTCCATTTGTTATGTTCTGCATTTAGGTTAAGGTGCACCTGTTGTCCTGTACAAAAAAAAAAATTCTATACAAGGAACAGATGTAAAGATTTAAAGAGTGTGGATAGATAAGTCGGCACTAGCATCAAGCTTTGGACATCAAAGGGGATGGAAATGGTCAAGAATAGTAAAATTTGACTAAGAAAAGTCCATGTAGTCCAAGCAATAGCACTTGGAGAGGCAGCCCAGTGAAAAGTAAGAAGCAACTTCTGGAACAGCTGGAGATCAAGCACAGGCACCAATGTAAGTGTTGTATAAAACTAAATTTAATACACAATTGGATGTGGGTATTCACAAAAGTGAAATAATCAAAGGCATTGGTTACAAATTGCAGGGTGTCCGTGAAGTGGGTACATCTGGGAGGCTGCTCACTGGTTGCTCAGAGCGGGCCGCGCTGGTGGTTTCCGGCACTTCCTAGATTTTAAAAGGGAAAGGGAGCCAAGGGATGACGTCACTTCTGGAATGAGAAGAACCAATAGGCGACGCGTTTACGGAGCATGCGCTCCTTCTTCAGGCCTATCTAGTGAGAAGCCTTCCGGATGTACCCTCCTCACGGACACCCTGCAATTTTTGCCCAACGCCTTTGATTACTTCACTTTTGTGAGTACCCACATCCAATTGTGTATTAAATGTACTTTTATACTACACTTAGATTGGCACCTGTGCTTTATTTCCAAAGATTTAAAGAGTAGGCGTGCTTGTCCATTGTTCTTATTCGTTCCTGCAGGCTTCCTAAAAAAAAAGTTTAATTGCAAGGAATAACAGTTTTAATGATTATCAGGCTTAAATGGCCTCCAGTTTGGTATCAGGGAAACATTTGCAACATTTTTCTGGTGGTATGGTCCCTTTCAAAAAAAAAAAAAAGTACTGCGTTTCATGCGCAATTCATGAAAGCCTTGGGACAGTTTTAGTAAGGGCTTGTGCACGCATAATGCAGTGCATTTTATGTGTTTTACTGCATTGGATGAAAGCACGTCACTGCTAGGACACACTAGAGGACATTTACTAAAACGAAAGAGTGCATAATCTGGTGCAGCTCTGTATAGAAGCCCGCTTCCACGTTTTATTGTCAAAGCTTAATTGAGCAAGCTGACATTAGAAGCGATGGGCTACCATGCACAGCTGCACCAGATTCTGAGTGCTCCAGTTTTAGTAAATCTCCCCCACTGTCCTGTTCACACCGCAGGAGGTGCAGTGCAGTGAGCTGCGATAAAATGCATAGATGCTGCATTTTGTCAGTGTACAGGAAGGGATCACTGTACCGCAACGCAACACACAGCAAAGTGCACAAAGCACTAAGAGTTTCAATACATGAGACAGACTCAGTTAGTTCTTATTTGTGTCACTTTCACAATGTGCCACTGGGACAGCGATGAATTAAAAAAGATTTAGTAGTCTGTAGATAAGGAAACTGGTGGTAATTAAGACCGACTAAGCTGGCATAGAGAGAAATGCAAGAGCTACCAAAGCGGGGCTATTGAGTATTACTATAATAATGTATTGTATTAGTGGTGTGCCGAAACATATCGGCCGAAAATGGTGTTTTTGGCAGGCGGCCGCAAGAAAAAAAAAAGTGTCGATAATGAAGCCAAAAAAGGGGCGGGCCATACTGCCGAGTGCCGCACATGTATTATCCCCACGCTCCCCTGTCAGTCTGCCCTCCCTCCTGCTGTTCTCACAAGTGTCATGAGATGCAGCCTCTCCAGTGACTAGTAGCGCGATCTCACGCTGTGTGTCAGAGATCTGAATCGCCGTGCAGAAACTGTAACAATGTCCCGCCTCCTCGACCACCTCTTGTGATAGACGGCACACTGATCCAATGCTAGGAATTATTTTGCCGTGTGTCATAGGAGGCGGGACATCAGATCCAGCTCTGATTTACAGAGTGAGATCGCATTACCAGGCATTGGTAGACTGTACATGATGGGTACTGGTAGGCTGTACATGATGGGCACTGGCAGGCTGTACATGATGGGCACTGGCAGGCTGTACATGATGGGCACTGGCAGGCTGTACATTATGGGCACTGGCAGGCTGTACATTATGGGCACTGGCTTGCTGCATTTCATGGGCACAGGCAGGCTGCTGCATCTGATGGGCACAGGCAGGCTGCTGCATCTGATGGGCACAGGCAGGCTGCTGCATCTGATGGGCACAGGCAGGCTGCTGCATCTGATGGGCACAGGCAGGCTGCTGCATCTGATGGGCACAGGCAGGCTGCTGCATCTGATGGGCACAGGCAGGCTGCTGCATCTGATGGGCACAGGCAGGCTGCTGCATCTGATGGGCACAGGCAGGCTGCTGCATCTGATGGGCACAGGCAGGCTGCTGCATCTGATGGGCACAGGCAGGCTGCTGCATCTGATGGGCACAGGCAGGCTGCTGCATCTGACTGGTAGGCTGCTTCTCACAGGCACTGGTGAAGTAGCACTGATCTCTTTTATCATGTCTGCAGTCTCTGACCGTCTCCTGTATCATGTCTGGTAAAGGTGCACCAAAGGGAAATTTTGCTAATACTATTAGCAGTGTGTTTAAGTTTAAGTAGGAGATTGCAGACATGATACAAAAGAAGGTCAGAGACTGCAGACTGCATTTTTCTTGACCTTTCTTGCCCCAACAGGTGCCAATAATGGCCAACAATAAATTCATATGAATTTAAATTGATGACATTAATTAAAAAGTCGAATATAATACAATTGTATATAAAAATAAAAATATTTTTTAACCACTTCAGCCCCGAAGATTTTACCCCCTTCCTGACCAGAGCACTTTTTGCGATTCGGGACTGCGTAGCTTTAACTGACAATTGCGCGGTCGTGCGACGTTGCACCCAAATAAAATTGATGTCCTGTTTTTCCCCACAAATAGAGTTTTCTTTTGGTGGTATTTGATCACCTCTGCGATTTTTATTTTTTCCGCTAAACAAAAAAAAGAGCGTAAATTTTGAAAAAAAAAAAAAACAATATTTTTTACTATTTGCAATAATAAATATCCCCCAAAAATATATATAATAAACAAATTTTTCCTCAGTTTAGGCCTATATGTATTTTTCTACATATTTTTGGTAACAATAAAAAAAAATCGCAATAAGCATATATTGATTGGTTTGCGCAAAAGTTATAGCGTCTACAACATAGGGGATAGTTTTATGGCATTTTTGTTATTTTTTTTTTATTAGTGATGTCGGCGATCTGCGATTTTTATCGTGACTGCGACATTATGGCGGACACATTGGACACTATTTTGGGACCATTGTCATTTATACAGTGATCAGTACTATAAAAATGCACTGATTACTGTGTAAATTACACTGGCAGGGAAGGGATTAAACACTAGGGGGAAATGAAGTGGCTAAGTGTGTCCTAGGGAGTGATGGGCTACAACTCACATGACAGCGATCACTGTTCCCGATGAAAGGGAGCAGTGATCTCTGTCATGTCACAAGGCAGAACGGGGAAATGCCTTATGACATGCACTTTTCCGTTCTGCTGCTCCGTGACATGATCACCGGGAGACCGGCGGACATCGAGTCCAGCCGTCCCAGTCACTTTGTACGTGGCGGTGGGCGTGCCCGCTACCCCCGCCAATTAAAGGGGACGTACAGGTATGCCCATTTGCCCACTGCTGTCATTGTGCTGACGTATATCGGTGTGTAGTGGTCGGCAAGTGGTTAAGAACTGTTATTTTCGGTATCGGTTTTCGGCCTAGTGCATCCTTCATTTTCAGTTTCAGTAACAAAATTTCCATTCAGTGCACCCCTAGTATTGTATATTAGTTTAATTGGTTATTAGGACGCAGACCACCAGCGTCCTAGTAGTCAATGAAGCAGGGCTGAATACGGACAGTTGGCGCAGTCTGATAGGGATTCTAAGAGACTTGCTCCCCATCAGGTCCACCTCCCTTGTGTTTAGCAGTGAATGGCTGTGAGCAAATTCCAAAGCTGCTCGTGGGCTGTCTAGCAGAAATAGAATCCTTTCCCTGTCATCCGATGTCATTTTTGAGGAAGGTGGACATGATGGGGAACAAGTCTTTCAATATCTCCATCAAGCTCTAGCTACTTAACAGCTCAACTTTTAAGGCAGGGAGCAACATTGAGACCAGTGTTACTGAGCTGCACGGAGGATGGAACGTCTGCTATGGACTCTCCAGGCTCAGTACTGCATTCCACCAAGCCTCCTGTGACAAACTCATATCTGTTTGCCAAAAACTTACAGAATACGTCATGACAGTCAAAAGGTTAAAACAAGTTAACAGCAATGGAAAGATCTGAGCTTATACTTATTTGAAGCTGCTTCCTCTGCCCAAACCTGATAGAGTTCATCCTGTCCAAGTCCAGCAACGCATCTCCATTGCTCCAAAGAGGTGTACTATGTTGTGCACATTTTTATAATACAAAACAGAAGATTATATGACAGGTATGGAATCATGGCACTATTGAATTTGATGAATCCACTATACAGGTGCTACCAAATCTCTGCCACCAGACACTGTTAGAAGGTGCCTAATAAAGCCCTTACTGAAAAGGCTGCAATCGATGTGGATCACTTACAAATGCAGCTACCCCTACTTCTTAACTGTCTGTGGAGGTGAAGGCGACGGCACATTCTCATTACATTTACAAGCTTTATTGTAGTTTCTGAGGAGTTCCAAGCACCTGGTCCTGTTCCAGAATGTCAGGCAGAAATGACCCACAACCTGCACCTGGGTCCAATGAAGCCAAATCTATGAAAATTTGTGCGATAAGCTCCAGGTATTTTTTACCACTTTTTACTGAATTGTTAAATTTGTTCCTAATGGATCTGGTTAACATGCGTTAATTATATGCCACCCCAGGACCTAGCATAGTGCATGGTGGTGGTGGTATCAGAGGCAAAGTGGAAAAGAATAAAACCCCAAGTCGATCAACTAAACTCCCTGCTTCCCTATTTCCCATTTATCGCATAACATGCCTGAAATGTTTGGTCATAAAATTCCTTGTCTACTGTAAAGTGGATGAGGAAGAGAAAGGAGCATTCCCCAATAATTCTTCCCCCCCAAAACGCTTTTTTTTATTTTTTATATTATTGTGTTTCTTGACCTGAACCCCTCTTTCTTCCTTAATATTCCTTAGCCAGCCCCACTTTATACACACCCCAGCTTACCCATATGCCCTCATACTTCCTTCCACCAACTTTACACTTGTACCCATTAACCACAACAAAACTAGAAAAAAACTATACAGAGACATTAGTTGAGGAACGCTTTATCAGCAACACTTGTATACCAGTCTGCAAAGACACTTAATTGTAATATCAGATCTCAGATACAATGGGTCTGATGCCTGCTACAGAAGAAGTGCTTATCAAACTATACTTTTATAACAGTCGTTTATTTGTATCTGAATACTGAATAAGTAGCCTCAACTACTATGAAAGGTGTATATGTACTCTTGTCCATAGGTATGTGAGCTCACTCTTCGGCCGTATCCCTTAATGCTATTCCTCCTAAACAAACAATTTATTAAAAAAATTATAATATATACACACACACACAGAGTTATGCTCATAAGTTTACATACCCTGACAGAATTTATGATTTCTTGGCCATTTTTTACGGAATACGAATGATAACACAAAAACATTTCTTTCACTCATGGTTAGTGTTTGGCTGAAGCCATTTATTATCAATTAACTGTGTTTACTCTTTTTAAATCATAATCACAACAGAAACTACCCAAATGACCCTCATCAAAAGTTTACATACCCTGGTGATTTTGGCCGGATAACATGCACACAAGTTGACACAAAGAGGTTTGAATAGCTATTAAAGGTAACCATCCTGACCTATGATCTGTTTGCTTGTAATTAGTGTGTGTGTATAAAAGGCCAATGAGTTTCTGGACTCCTGACAGACCCTTGCCTCTTTCATCCAGTGCTGCACTGACGTTTCTGGATTCTGAGTCATGGGGAAAGCAAAACAATTGTCAAAGGATCTGCGGGAAAAGGTAGTTGCACTGTATAAAACAGAAAAGGGATATAAAAAGATATCCAAGGAATAGAGATTGCCAATCAGCAGTGTTCAAACTCTCATCAAGAAGTGGAAAATGAGGGGTTCTGTTGAAACCAAACCACGGTCAGGTAGACCAACTGAAATTTCAGCCAGGAAAATTGTTCAAGATGCAAAGAAAAACCCACAAATAACTTCAGGTGAAATACAGGACTCTCTGAAAACATTTGATGTGGCTGTTTCAAGATGCACAATAAGAAGGCACTTGAAGAAAGAAGGGCTGCATGGTCGAGTCGCCAGAAGAAAGCCATTACTACGCAAATGCCACAAAGTATCCTGCTTACAATATGCCAAACAGCACAGAGACAAGGCTCAAACCTTCTGGCACAAAGTCATTTGGAGTGATGAGACCAAGATTTAGCATTTGGCCACAACCATAAACACTACATTTGGAGAGGAGTCAACAAGGCCTATGATGAAAGGTACACCATTCCTACTGTAAAACACGGAGGTGGATCGCTGATGTTTTTGGTATGTATGAGCTACAAACGCACAGTAAATTTGGTCAAAATTGTTGGCAAGATGAATGCAGTATGTTATCAAAAAATACTGGAGGAACATTTGCATTCATCAGCCAGGAAGCTGCGCATGGGACGTACTTGGACATTCCAACATGACAATGATCCAAAACACAAGGCCAAGTCGACCCGTCATTGGCTACAGCAGAATAAAGTGAAGGTTCTGGAGTGGCCATCTCAGTCTCCTGACCTCAATATCATTGAGCCATTCTGGGGAGATCTCAAACATGCAGTTCATGCAAGACAGCCCAAGAATTTACAGGAACTGGAGGCTTTTTGCCAGGAGGAATGGGCATCTTTACCATCTGAGAAGATAAAGAGCCTAATCCACAAACACCACAAAAGACTTCAAGCTGTCACTGATGTTAAAGGGGGGAATACACGGTATTGAGAACTGGGGTATGTAAACTTTTGATCAGGGTCATTTGGGTAGATTCTGTTGTCATTATGATTTAAAAAGAGTAAACACAGTGGATTGATAATAAATAGCTTCAGCCAAACACTAACCATGAGTGAAAGAAAAGTTGAAGAAGTGCTATCATTTATATTCTCTGAAAAATGGCCAAGAAATCATAAATTCTGCCAGGGTATGTAAACTTATGAGCAAAACGGTAACATATATATAATATTATATATGAACACACATGCACTCTAATGTGTTCTGTTTAGTTACAATATGGTGTGTTTCTGCATTTTATGGTTTTACATATTCAGTGTGTATGCAGTTTACAGGTTCAAATTTATTTAACATAAAGTAGCAAAATTTCAAACAAAGTATGTTTTAGTATCATTTATGGCACAAATGCCTTGTATACTACATTTCTATTTTTTATTAGTGAAATACATTTGCTGTACTTTAAAGAACACTCCTTTTGGCCACCAGGCTGTGCTATGGGGCTTTCTGTAAGGGATGACTTTACACAGCCTCAAAAATATTTCATTATTTTGAAGGAAATGTTTGGCATGCATTTTAAAAATATTTACAATCATTTTATAGTCATGGTTTTAAATGCAAGAACTACTAAACCAATACAAATCTGCAGCCAGTAAAAATATAGTGGCAACAATAATTATTACCTGTAAAGTTATAATTTTCATAAACACTATTTTGTATAAGATTGCTGTCACATGTTTGAATATTATAGCTATATTCAGTACAACATTAAACTACACAGAGGGCTCAGGTATAATCCGATTTAAATGCAGTTCTAATTTCAAGTAATCGCTTTGCCAAGTTAAACTTACACTTTCCTACTGTTACAAAAAAAAAAAACAAAAAAAAATAACAAAAAAAAAAAAAACACAACATGATTTAGAGGTATTATTTTACAAAGTAAGATTGTCCCTTGCTAGAACAAAGAAGGCTGATTATATGGGGTAATCATAATATCCACAAATTCCAGATGTTCCATGTTCCACAATGGAAGTCTTAAAGTGGGTCTAAAGACTGAAGTTTTATTAATTATTTATTTTTACCTTGATGCATTCCATTCATCAAGGTAAAAAAAAAAAATTCTGTGTGCAGCAGCCCCCTAGCCCCACCTAATACTTACCCGAGCTCCCTCTCGATCCAGCGATTTGCACAAGAGCATCAGCTCTCTGGGGACTCTCCCTCCTCATTGGCCGAGACTGCAGTGGGAGCCATTGGCAAAGAGGGGGAGGGGCCGAGTAGTGCCTCCGTGTCTAAATTGACATGCAGAGCAGCAGCTCGGGAGCGCGCCTGCTTGGGTGCCTCCACTGCAAGCGGTTTGTTCTTGGGGCACTCGACAGAAGGGAGGGGCGAGAAGCGCTTGTGGGGGACCCGAAAAGAGGGGGATCTGAACTGCTCTGTGCAAAACTGCTGCACAGAGCAGGTAGGTATGACATGTTTTTTTTTTTACTTATTTTAATTAGCCTTTAATATCACTTTAAAGTGATACTAAACAGAGAAGTGTTAATTGCCATGATTCATTCCCATAAATCATATACATCAAGCCACTGTATTTTCTTTTTTAATCCTTGAAGTAACTTGTTCCTGCAGCACTGTTGTGTGGTCACATGGTCTTTCCCTGTTCTTTGACATATGCAAGGTAAGATCTTTAGGAGGGGCTTCTATTATTTTGCTGATGTATGCTTTCTACAGTGTGAGTCTGTCTACACAGCCCTGATTGGTGCTGTGACAGTCACATGATTTGAAAAACCGGTTTCAGAATATCAACTACTGCTTTTACAGCTCCCTATACATCTTTAACATCAAATGTGTACTTTTTGTGCATTGATATGTTGTGAGCGGAGTCAAAGATGATTGTCACAAGATTTTTTTTTTTTTTTTTTTTACTTCACAGGTTTTGGCAATTACATTAGATAGTTTTAATATAAATCAGTATTACATATAAGCTGTATATGCTCAAATGTGTGACTATAATCACACGGGCTGCACAGATAGGAAAAAGGAGGAAATGAACTTAGAAGGGATCTGAAATTGTGCATGCTCTGTAGAGGACACCAGCTGGTCTACAAAATCTCAGCTTGCGATGGGGACACAGAGAAGATGGCAGGGACAGCTGAAGGAAGGATCAATCCAGTATATTTCACTCTACACAAAACAAATGCTTTGTGGGTATGTAATAAGAGTCTTTAATAGTCTGGGTTTAATGACACTTTAATAAGAATGGCTTGATACTAATTTCATTTCATTAATTTCTACATCACCAGTAGTATCTGCACCATTCAGCCCAGCCCCTGCTTACATTCATATGCCCCCATCACATTTACACAGAGTTAGATATAGTACATCCACTTTGGTGTGGTAGCCAATTAGCCTACAGTTTGTTTTTCGGGTTGTGCAAGAAAATCTGAATGAAATACTCACAAACTACAACTAGATAGATTCCCTGATTCCTGGTATTAAGGGATAGAAGAGAGAACCCCAACGCTGCAAGCTGAGAGTTCAAACTACTAAACCACTATACTGTCCCTAACTGACAAGCCAAAATCAAAATGAAGACTTCACTAATCTACAAATATAACGCTCACCACACATATTTGGGTGGATTTATCAAAACATAACATTGCAATAACAGCCAGACACATTATTAGTTCTATTTAAAAAAAATCTAAGTTTACATAAGAAAGTAGCTCTAATTTTGCTGCATTTCTCTTTGCAAGTGGAACTGAAGGCATTTTTCAACAGACTGTGAGCAGGCAGGCTAATATTGCAGAAGAGACATGCAATACACCTACCTGTCTGCTCGCAGTCTTCTGTGACATGTAAAGTGAGCTTTGCTTGTACAGCTCAGCTTCCATCGCTGGTTTGGGAAGAAATATCTAAATGCCCTTTTTCACATAACAGAAGCTCTGGCCACTTGATGATCCTGCTCTCCTATGTACTTCCTGGGGTCCTTCTTTGGTTGTCCACATCACTACCTGCATGATCTGGACACCTCCTATTGTTAAAGGCAACACTTCCTCTCTCTCATAGGCAGGAGAAGTTACAGTGCCTTGAAAAAGTATTCATAACCCATATAATTTTCCTCATTTTTTCATGTTACAACCAAAAATGTAAATGTATTTTATTGGGATTTTATGTGATAGACCAATGCAAAGTGGCACATAATTGTGAAGTGGAAGGAAAATTATAATTGAATAATCTCAGTATAAATACAGATTTTCTGCAGATTTTTGTCTTCAGATTTACCAAAACCATATAATATGAGGTCAAACCTTAAAAGTTTCAATTTGTATGCAATCAGGTAGGCCCTTGCACTATATGTAATTGGTAAATCGGCTTTTAGTCATGCACTCCACAAATCTGGCCTTTATGGAAGAGTGGCAAGAAGAAAGCCATTGTTGAAAGAAAGCCATAAGAAGTCCCCTTTCCAGTTTGCGAGAAGCAATGTGGGGGGCACAGCAAACATGTTGAAGAAGGTGCTCTGGTTAGATGAGACCAAAATGGAACTTTTTGGCCTGAAAGCAAAACGCTGTGTGGAGGGAAACTAACACTGCACATCACCCTGAACATACCATTCCCACAGTGAAACATGTTGGTGGCAGCATCATGTTTTGGGGATGATTTTCTTTTGCAGGGACGGGGAAGCTGGTCAGAGTTGATGGTGAGATGGATGGAGCCAAATACAGGACAATCTTAAAAGAAAACCTGTTAGAGTCTACAAAAGACTTGAGACTGGGGTCGGAGACAGCAGGACAACGACCATAAACATACAGCCAGAGCTACAATGGAATAGTTTAGATCAAAGCATATTTGTGTGTTAGCATAGCTCAGTCAAAGTCCATACCTAAATCCAATTGAGAATCTGTAGCAAGACTTGAAAATTGTTGTTCACAGACACTCTCCATCCAATATGACAGAGCTTGAGCTATTTTGCAAAGAATAGGCAAAAATGTCACTCTCTAGCTGTACAAAGCTGGTAGAGACATCCCCAAAAAGACTTGCAGCTGTATTTGCAGCAAAAGGTGATTCTACAAAGTATTGAAAATTTTGAAAACCATTTATCATTTTCCTTCCACTTCACAATTATGTGACACTTTGTGTTGGTCTATCACATAAAATCCATTTACAATTGTGGTTGTAACATGACAAAATGTGGAAAATTTCAAGGGGTGTGAATACTTTTTCAAGGCACTGTATAAGGGCAGTGAAGGGACTAGTGCCCAAGAACCAGCAAGGAAAAAAAATGTCTGGTACCCTGGGCAGGAAAATGACCTCGACACACAAAAGGAAGCAATGACTTTAACCAATTAGACTGCAGGATGGCTTAGGAAGAGCTGCTTGGAATTAGGAAGGAGGAGTAAGGTAATTGATGGACAATGTGCTGTTTAAAAGGCTAGGTTCACCTTTTGGAGCATATCACTCCTGTATTTAGCAGGCGGGATTCTTCTCTCTGCATCTGCTGCCACATTTGAAAATGGTATGGCTCTGCAGGGCTCCACCCAGACAGTCGCATCATTCATTCACAGGAATCTGTAAATGAAAAAACTACAAGTCCCATCTTTCAATGTGAGAAGCGGCTTGTAGTTCTCAATGGATTGCAAGTGTGCTGATGAGCGCCCTCGTAGTTCACTGATATATCCTCCAGCTTTCTAAAAGAAATCCCATACAGAGCTAGGGGCAGAAAGCCAGAGGACAAGTCTGCAGTAACCCAACATTGCATCCGTGATCCACTGTTCATCGGTGCAAAGCTCCTGTGCAAGAATTAATAAATGCACTTTTTTTCCTGCACAAATACGTGCATTTATTATTTTTTGCGAGAAAGGTGAACTTTAAATGTAATTATTTTCCTCAAGTTGGGCTTTAAACTGAACAGAACTGCAGTTTAGTTTAGTACAATATGCTGCTTTTAACAAGTAACAAGCAGTGAAAAATCAGCAGCTTTGCAAACTGAAACCTGAGGAAAATCTCAAACAGGAACACAGGTAGCAATGAAAACCATTATTTTAGTTAAAACATTGGAAGTTAAAAAAAACACTGGTTATGCTTTTTATTGCTCTGTGTCCCCATCAAAGAGTTTTCATCACTTCCGGTTGCAGTGAAAACGGTGCATGCGCTCTGAAGAAACGGCATACTCGTGCCGTTCCTTTGGAGCTCTATGCCATGGCCGTGTGCGGGAGTGACATCATCACGGCTCGGCCATTCAAGTGGCTGCAGTCTGCGAACCCGGAAGGAAGCCCAGGTAAAGCTGGAAGCCCTGTCAGTAGTGACAGCGTGCCACTGGAGGGCTTTGTTTCAAGGCAAGTCTTTCATAATGTGCTAGTATGTGATGCACATTATGCCTTTAGATTGCAGGGAGAAAGCTTTTCGTATTTTTTTTACAGTTTGCTACGGCTTGAAAAATCTTTAACCGCTTCCCACCCGCTGTATGCAAAATGACGGCCGAAGAGTGGCGTCCAGCAGGATAAGCAACTCGTGAGGGCGCGTAGTGATCGGTAGTGTGGGGTGTCGCTCTGTTCCCAGTAAAGAGCCTATAACATAGGCCATTTACCATGTGATCAGCTGTGTAAAATCACCGCTGGTTACATCGTAACCAGGAAGTGCCTTTTATCGGCCTTTCCTCTATTCGCGCTGACAAGGCGCGAGTAGAGAGACAATCAGCGGCTCTCCTGACCGGGGGGGGGGGGGGGCACTGATAATCAGTGCATTATCAGTGCAGACACATTAAGGTTGCCCACTAGAGCCCACCAGGGATGTAAACCCGTGCCCATTGAGGATGCCTGTCAATGCCTCCTCATCAGTGCTGCCTATCAGTACCATCTATCAGTGCTGCCCATCATTGCTCATCAGTGCCAACTATGAGTGCCCATTAGTGCTGCATATCAGTGCCCATCAGTGCTGCATATTAGTAAATAATAATAATTACTGCGCCACCAAATGAAATATGAAAGCTGCTAACACCACAATTAGACAAAATTGTGAATGGATAAATGAAAATAAAGTGCAGCTCTGTGAATGTGCAAAAAAGTAAAAGCAAGTAAAGTGCCAGTGAGACACTATAGGTATGTCAAATGTACAGGAATTGTAAATTACACCTGTATAAACATAAAACAATAAAGTGCAAATGTGCCAACAGGAACAAATCTTAATCAAAAGTGAATGCACATAATAAAATAAGTCCATGTAAATAGATGACTTTTAGGATGAGGACAGTTCCGAGATGATAGTATACAGTCTGCATCCGTGAAGAGAGACCACCATGGAAAGAGTACACCATCGACTGTGCAACCACCACCAAACAAGATGATTAGGTACCCTTACCAGATAGTGTGGACCCCCAGCCAGCGGAGTCAATCAAGCGTAGAAACTGGCAAAGTAGTCACTTCACAGGAACCATCACGAGGGATGAACAGCAACACCGTCTCAATACCAAAAAGCATTAGGTTTCATGTGATCTACCGCAAATTCACAGAGACACCCGTTTCCTTTCTTCGCTATCAGGAAGTAATTTTCACTGCCCTCTTGTATCCTTAAGGCCCACCAGAAAGCATTCGCTCAGATGCAGTGAGCAGACTCCACGAATGCCATTTTCCCAAAAAAGTCCCTCAATGAGTTAAAAATATTCAAGCAGTGTTTAACAAGCCAGCAGAGGTATCATCCATCCACCAGCCGCAGTAACGTCACATGCTATCTCCTTCTGAAGTGTTTCCCCAAAAATGCAGTTTCTGGGATTGGAGGATCCGATTAGTGCCTCATCAGTGCCCGTCAGTGAAGGAGAAAATGTACTTATTTACAAAATTTTATAACAAAGGCTTTATTTTTTTTATTTGTTTAGCAAAAAATAAAAAAAAAAACTCAGTGGTGATCAAATACCACCAAAAGAAAGCTCTACTTGTGGTAAAAAAAATTATAAAAATTTAATTTGGGTACAGTGTTGCATGACTGTGCAATTGTCATTCAAAATGCAACAGCGCTGAAAGCTGAAAATTGGTCTGGGCAGGAAGGTGGTGAAAGTGCCCTGCATTTAAGTGGTTAAAGCATAGGTGTAAAGAAAATAGAATAGACAACCATTAAGTCCTCATGCACATGGACGTTTTTACAGCTGCTTTTTTGAGCTTTTTTTGCAGCTTAAAAAGGCCTGTCTATGTTAGTCTATGGCTTCATGCCCACCTAGGCGTTTTTGAGCTGCAAGTGGCATAAGCGTTTTTAAGCTGTAAAAAAAACCCAGGACCAGTGCGTTCTGAAAGACGTTTTTCAGCTGTAAAAACGTTCTAACACTGAAAAACGCTCAAAAACGCTCAAAAACGCTTAAAAACGTTCAAAAACGCTCAAAACGCTAACGCGGAAAAACGCTCAAAAACGCTATTGCAAAAACGCTGAAAAAAGCTGAAAAAAGTTAAAAAAATTCACTGCAAAGATACTGGCGTTTTCATAACGTTTTTTTTAACAGCCTGTGTGCATGAGGGCTTAATCTAGTCATGTATGTACTGTATTTAAAGCTTTTGTGTGAACTTTTTATTAACAGCAAGTACACCAAGATTCACACAGGGAGAGGAAGGGGCAGCAATAGAACCTTTCAGAATTTACTATCCAAACAAAATGCTGACCAAGATACACTATATTGCCAAAAGTATTGGAACGCCTGCCTTTACACGCACATGAACTTTAATAGCACCCCAGTCTTAGTCTGTAGGGTTCAATATTGAGTTGCGCCCCCCTTTGCAGCTATAACAGCTTCAACTCTTCTGGGAAGGCTGCCCACAAGGTTTAGGAGTGTGTCTTTGGGAATGTTTGGCCATTCTGCAGAAGCGCATTTGTGAGGTCCGGCACTGATGTTACACGAGAAGGCCTGGCTCACAGTCTCTGCTCTAATTCATCCCAAAGGTGTTCTGTCAGGTTGAGGTCAGGACTCTGTGCAGGCCAGTCAAGTTCCTCCACCCCAAACTCACTCATCCATGTCTTTATGGACCTTGCTTTGTGCACTGGTGCGCAGTCATGTGGGAACAGGAAGGGGCCATCCCCAAACTGTTCCCACAAAGTTTGGGGGCATAAAACTGTCCAAAATGTGTTGGTATGCTGACGCCTTAAAGTGGAAGTAAACTTCCATTGATTGTTTGCACCTGAAGATAAGCCTATAATAAGGCTTACCTATAGAAACTGTAAATCTCCCCTAAACGTGCACCATTTAGGAGATATTTACTGTATTTGCAGCCAATTACGTCATTGGCGCATGCGCTCTGAAGGAACGGCCAACCGTGTCTTTTCTTCAGAGCCCTGTGCCGTGACCAGCGGCTCCCACGTGCATGCGCGGGAGTGACGTCACGTTGCTCCGGCCAGTCAGACAGCCAGAGTCCACTGACCCAGAAGGATAAGGGGTGAAGATGGATGCATCCTCCAGTGGTGACAACGAGGGCTTCATTTGCAGTTAAGTTTCATAAAATGTGCTAGTATGTGATGCATACTAGCACATTATGCCTTTAATTTGCAAGTCACAAAAAAAAAAAAAACAGGCAGCACCTTACTTCTTCTTTAAGAGTTCCCTTCACTGGAACCAAGAGGCCAAGCCCAACCCCTGAAAAACAACCCCACACCATAATTCCCCCTCCACCAAATGATTTGAAGGGGTTGCTCAATACTTTTGGCAATATAGTGTGGATGAGCAAGTCTGGGGTGGAGGAACTTGACTGGCCTATACAGAGTCCCGACCTCAACCGGATAGAACACATTTGCGATGAATTAGAGCTGAGACTGCGAGCCAGGCCTTCTTGTCCAACAAAAATGTCTGACCTCACAAATGCGCTTCTGGAAGAATGGTCAAATATTCCCATGGACACACTCCTAAGCATTGTGGACAGCCTGCCTAGAAGAGTTGAAGCTGTTATAGATGCAAAGGCCCACCCCAACTCAATATTGAACCCTATGGACTAAGACTGGGGTGCTATTAAAGTTCATGTGTGTGTAAAGGTAGGTGTCCCAATACTTTTGGCAATATAGTGTATACTGCTTTAAGTGGAAGTAAACCCTCCAATCATTTTCAGCCAAGGAAGCTACCATCTTGGCCTCTGTTTAATCTTCAACTGCCATGATGCTGCACATGTGATCAGTTATGACACCAGCCATTGGATGGTTTGACAGTTTGGTTGAGCGAACAAGCAAATGTTACAGTTACATTCCTGGCATGTGCCGGAAATGTAACTGTTTTTTTAAACTGTTAAATCTATGGGTTTGCTTCTGCTTTAACTGCAGTGGAGAACTGTATAGAGTCAGGACTTTGTAGAGTGTCTGTTAGGACTGCCTTGATTAGGGCCTGGGTTGATGAAGCCCATCAACAGGCAAATAAAACTTGCTTTCTACTTACATTTGAGATCATGCTTTGATGCTTCTGGGTTCATTCAGAATTCAAGCTGCCTTTGCCGTCCTATTGACTTGGGATGCTAAATAACTAACAGTATATAAGGAAAGAAGCACTTTGATTGCAAACAATAGCCTGTTGAAACAGACCCCTAGAGAGCTAGCTGAAAAGAATGACTTGGTTATTCATTTTGTGTTAAGAAAACGTTCCCATATATTGTCCATATATTTGTCTATAGTTACACTTTAGTCTGCATTTCACACTTGTGCAGAGACCAGCGTTTTTCTTTCTTTGATCTCCAAAAGGACACACAAAACACAAGGGTTTTCTACAATTGTTCACTTTAGAATGCAGGTGGCAGGTGCAGTGAAGAGCTATATGGAAATCTGCAGCAAAACTGCATTTTTCAGCACCGCAGCTTTCTGTGTTTCTCCTATGTTGTAATGCATTGAAGTTCAGTTGCGGTGCAGAGACGCGAATGAAACTTTGTGACATTTGTAAACATCGCCAACATCAGCCCACACAGGAAAACAGATCGTTTGCCTCATTTATTTCAGGTACTTATATAGCACCGTCAATTTACGCAGCACTTTACATATATATTATATATTCACATCAGTCCCTGCTCTCAAGGAGCTTACAATCTAAGGTCCCTAACTCACATTCATACATACAGTATCTCACAAAAGTGAGTACACCCCTCACATTTTTGTAAATATTTTATTATATCTTTTCATGTGACAACACTGAAGAAATGACACTTTGCTACAATGTAAATTAGTGAGTGTACAGCTTGTATAACAGTGTAAATTTGTTGTCCCCTCAAAATAGCTCAACACAGGCATTAAAGTGTTACTAAACCCAGTAATATGAAAATAGTTAATCTGCCCACCCACAGTGCTCACAGCTTATAAAATCTTCTTTTTATATTGTCACTATATACCTTTTTGGCTGATCTGTACACCACGGTCACATGATAACCTGTAGAGTTTGTCCAGAGGTGTGTGTTCAGGGAGGACATTTCCACTATAGCCTGTATACACGCCCACATGTGTGATGTCAATATCATGTGACCTGGCTAGCTCTGAGAACAAGGAATAGTTCTCTCCAGTATAAAAGACACAACTTTATCATGTGCAGGTTGGCTACCCTGCCTGTGTGTTAGCTGTCCTTCTCCAGACAGTGCAGGAGGGAAGGATCTATGCATACAGGAACAAAGAGCCTTTTTACACAATGCAGAGGATTAACCCCTTAAGTTCCACAGTGAGTATAACAAGCATGCTATTCTGCATATACAGACTAATTTTACTGTTGTGGGTTTAGTAAAACCTACCGCTGGCAACAAAAGTGAGTACACCCCTAAGTGAAAGTGTCTAAATTGGGCCCAAAGTTTCAATATTTTGTGTGCCCACCATTATTTTCCAGCACTGCCTCAACCCTCTTGGGTATAGAGTTCACCAGAGCTTCATAGGTTGCCACTGGAGTCCTCTTCCACTTCTCAATGTTGACATCACGAAGCTGGTGGGATGTTGGAGACCTTGCGCTCCTCCACCTTCCATTTGAGCATGCCCCACAGATGCTCAATAGGGTTTAGGTCTGGAGACATGCTTGGCCAATCCATCACCTTTACCCACAGCTTCTTTAGCAAGGCAGCGGTTGTCTTGGAGGTGTGTTTTGTTATGTTGGAATACTGCCCTGCGGCCCAGTCTCTGAAGGGAGGGGATCATGCTCTGCTTCAGTATGTCACAGTACATGTTGGCATTCATGGTTCCCTCAATGAACTGTAGCTCCCCGGTGCCGGCAGCACTCATGCGGCCCCAGACCATGACACTCCCACCACCATTCTTGACTGTAGACACCCTTTTCTTTGTACTCCTCACCTGGTTGCCGCAACACACACTTGACACCACCTGAACCAAATAAGTTTATCTTGGTCTCATCAGACCACAGGACATGGTTTCAGTAATCCATTTCCTTAGTCTGCTTGTCTTAATCAAACTGTTTGCGGGCTTTCTTGTGCATCATCTTTAGAAGAGGCTTCCTTCTGGGACGACATCCATGCAGACCAATTTGATGCGGCGTATGGTCTGAGCACTGACAGGCTGACCCCCCACCCCTTCAACCTCTGCAGCAATGCTGGCAGCACTCAAATGTCTATTTCCCAAAGACAACCTCTGGATATGATGCTGAGCATGTACACTCAACTTCTTTGGTCGACCATGGCGAGGCCTGTTCTGAGTGGAACCTGTCCTGTCAAACCGCTGTATGGTCTTGGCCTCCGTGCTGCAGCTCAGTTTCAGGGTCTTGGGAATCTTCCTATCGCCTTAGCCATCTTTATGTATAGCAACAATTCTTTTTTTCAGATCCTCAGAGAGTTCTTTGCCATGAGGTGCCATGTTGACCTTCCAGTGACCAGTATGAGAGTGTGAAAGCAATACCTGCTCCCCATTCACACCTGAGACCTTGTAACACTAATGAGTTACATGACACCGGAGAGGGAAAATGGCTAATTGGGCCCAATTTGGACATTTTTACTTAGTGGTGTAGACATTAATGGCTGTGTTGAGTTATTTTGAGGGGACAGCAAATTTACACTGTTATATAAGCTGTACACTCACTACTTTACATTGTAGCAAAGGGTAATTTCTTCAGTGTTGTCACATGAAAAGATATAAGAAAATATTTACAAAAATGTGTGGGGTGTACTCACTTTTGAGAGATACTGTACACATACTAGGGGCAATTTAGTCAGGAGTCATTTAACCTACCAGCATGTCTTTGTAGTGTGGGAGGAAACCAGACTACCTGAAGGAAACCCGCACAGGGAGAACATGCAAACTCCAGGCAGGTAGCAGGCTGAGATTCAAACTGGCGAATCTAGTGCTGTTAGGCGGAAGTGCTAACCATTTAGCCACTATGCTGCCCATGTGTAGTGTGAATGAGCCCTTACAGCAGTTCAGAAGCAAAATGGGTTACTTGAAAGGTCCACTGTTCTTACACCTCAGGTCATTAAACACACTACCTACAAGCATCTAAAAGGGGACATAGTATATTGGACTGGCTGGCCCTATGCACACCAGAGCCTAGAAAAACACCCCTTCACGTGTGAGAGAAAGCATAGAGGCAATGGCTAAAAGAAAAAAAAAAAAATGTGTAATGCTGCTTCTCTGTCCCGAAACATCTCTTGCGATGTTGCCTGCAGTCTTAAGGCCTTACACCATGCTTTAGGCCAGTTTATTACCACAGTCCCCCTTTGTCATTAAAGCATTCGAGTGCTGAGCAGAAATCGTCCAAGGGCCTTGCAGGCTTTGGATGCCTGTGTATACAAGCCCTAAAGGAATGCTGAGGATGTGATATCTCAGAAAAGATCAGAAGGCAAGAGCAATTCTTTAAAATGTATCAAACACACAAAGAAGCAGATGACTTCTGAGAAGTCTCAGAAAATCCTACTTGTCCATGTGCTCCCACTCGGAGACAAAGCCCCATGGGACCCTGTAAAATGTATATGCGTTCCATGCACACATATATACACTATCACTCCATACTGTTTTACACTACTGATAGGGGCCCTTTATTATGTTGGCATGGCCAAATCACATTACAGCCTTTGTGTTCCTCATGAGAATTCATCTGCCAGAAGTGTTTTCTTCAATAAAATATCCTGCACACGCTTGCTGTGCCGCTTTATGTTAACCCTTCTAAAGCTAACAGAATCTCAAACTACTACAGTGCAAAGCTTAGGCATTCATGTCTTGATTTGGTTTGCCTGCAAAGCTTTCTGTACATTTTCTACATGAATGTTTGTCATTGAGCAGATTTCCTAACGTATTCATTTATAAAAAAAAAATGTAAACAAATGCAGTCGGTAGGCAATTTCTCCTCATATGACTGATTGAACCAAAACCAAGAAGATTTCTGCCTAAAATAGATGAGAAATGTTTTAACTGTTTCACCCAGCGGCATTAAAACAAGCATATTTCCAGGCCCAGCAATCATTTTGCGGTTACTGGTCTTTAGAACACAAAAATAAATATTTAAATGGCCAGTAACGTTGTTCTTTTGGAGGAATAGTACCTTTAATGGAACAAAATACCCTTCATCTCCTTTACTTCTACAGCTGTCCCTTCTCTTCTTAGATTTAGATCTCTATAAATAATTGTGTTATTTAATATAAATGAAGGCCCTACATACAGTGTATATAAAAAGTCTACATACCCGTTAAAATGTCAGGTTTCTGTGATGTAAAAAAAGGATGTAAAAAAATGAGACAAAGATAAATCATTTTCAGAACTTTTCCACCTTTAATGTGACCTAAAAACTGTACAACCCAATTGAAAAAGCAAAACTAAAAAAAAAAAAAACTAAAATAATGTGGTTGTATATAAGTGTGCACACCCTCTCATAACTGGGGATTCAGAATTAAGCAATCACATTCAAGCTAATGTTAAATAGGAATCAGTACACACCTGGCATCATTTAAAGTGCCTCTGATTATCCCTAAATAAAGTTCAGCTGTTCTAGTAGGTCTTTCCCGACATTTTCTTATGCCGGTCATACACAGTTCGAATTTCAAAAGAATTTTCTTTTGAAAATCGTATCTAAGAATTTTCGTACGCATTTCGCACCATTAGTGGGCTGCAGCAACGGGCGATTTTTGTGCGGCAAACAAATTTGAGGAATCGGACATGTTGGAAATTTTTAGAAAAACAAATTAATTTTCTAATCAGTGATGGGAGAATTGTGCGAAAAATGTAATAAGAAAAGAAAATTTAAGGAGAGAAAAGAAGATTACCAGCCACGAAAATTCTTTTCTGTAGAAACATGAGGTGAAATTGAAGGCTATGTCGGCCGAATTTCGAAAATCAATGGTGGCATCATCGGATCACAAAAAAACAACAAACTCTGATTTTGCAAGAAAATTTGTTCTAAATTCGACCATGTATGGCCTGCCTTAGTCACATCCTACAGCAAAAGCCATGGTCCGCAGAAAGCTTCCAAAGCATCAGAGGGACCTCATTGTTAAAAGGTATCAGTTAGGAGAAGGGTACAAAAGAATTTCCAAGGCACTAAATATATCATGGAACACAGTGAAGACGGTCATTATCAAGTGGGGAAAATATGGCACAACAGTGACAATACCAAGAACTGGACGTCCCTCCAAAATTGATGAAAAGACTAGAAAAAAAACTGGTCAGGGAGGCTGCCAAGCGGCCTACATCAACACTAAAGGAGCTGCAGGAATGTCTGGCAAGTACTGTCTGTGGGGTACATGTGACAACAATCTCCCGTATTCTTCATATTTCTGTGCTATGGGGTAGAGTGGCAAGATGAAAGCCTTTTCTTATGAAGAAAAACCACCAAGCCCGGCAACATTTTGCAAAAACACATCTGAAGTCTCCCAAAAGCATGTGAAAAACTGTGTTATGGTCTAATGAAACCAAGGTTGAACTTTTTGGCCATAATTCCAAAAGATATGTTAGGCGCAAAATAAACACTGCACATCACCAAAAGAACACAATACCCACCGTGAAGCATGGTGGTGGCAGTATCATGCTTTGGGACTGTTTTTTTCAGCTTGAACAGGGGTCTTAGTCAAGGTAGAGGGAATTATGAACAATTCCGAAAACCAGTCAATATTGGCACAAAACCTTCAGGCTTCTGCTAGAAAGCTGAACATGAAGAGGAACTTTATCTTTCAGCATGACAACGACCCAAAGCATACATCCAAATCAACAAAGGAATGGCTTCATCAGAAGATTAAAGTTTTGGAATGGCCCAGCCAGAGCCCAGACCTGAATCCAATTGAAAGATCAAAAGGTGCTTCAGCAAAGTATTAGTTTAATTGTGTGCACACTTATGCAACAATATTATTTTATTTTTACTTCCGTCCACCTAAAAAGATTTCAGTTTGTTGTTCAACTGAGTTGTACAGTTTTTAGGTCACATTAAAGGTGGAAAAAGTTCTGAAATTATTTATCTTTGCCTCATTTTTTTTTACATCACAGACCACAAACCTGACATTTTAACAGGGGTGTGTAGACTTTTTATGTCCACTGTAAATAACATAGCAGTAGTTTCCTAAGCACCGTGTGTCAGACAACTGCCATTTGCTTCTCAGTGCTGCTGATCTCCCACACCCTCTATATAGCCAGTTCCTGTCTGCATGATGGATGCTTGGCTTTTCTCAGGGTAGGTTTGCAGATGGTTACAACAGAAGATGATACCTGTGTAATGTTTGCAGAAAGGCTATTTTACCATCTACAGCGGAATCCTGTGTGACAGAGTGAGGATGCAGGAGCACAGTTAGGAGACACAGAACATTGCCTGAGCAAGAAACTTCATGGCAAAATAGCCAAGTATTATTTTAGTAAAAGCTGTAGACTTTACGTAGAGCTAAAGTCTTATTTTTATTTTGGATAGATTAACCACTTAAGGACCGAACCTCTTTCTGAGATTTGTTGTTTACAAGTTAAAAACAGTTTTTTTTGCTAGAAAAAAAAATGTAGACTGTTTGGGGGTTCTAACACCCTAGAGAATAAAAAGGCGGTCATTGCAATACTTTGTCACACCGCATTTGCGCAGTGGTCTTACAAGTGTACTTTTTTTGGAAAAAATACACTTTTTTTGAATTAAAAAATATGACAACAGTAAAGTTAGCCCAATTTTTTTTATATTGTGAAAGATATTGTTACGCGAGTAAATTGATACCCAACAAGTCATGCTTCATGTCACGCCCGCTCGTGGAATGGCGACAACTTTTACCCTTAAAAATCTCCATAGGCGACGTTTAAAAAATTCTACAGGTTGCATGTTGTGAGTTACAGAGGAGGTCTAGGGCTAGAATTATTGCTCTCACTCTACCGATCATGGCGATACATCACATGTGTGGTTTGAACACAGTTTTCATTAGCGGGCGCTACTCACGTATGCGTTTGCTTCTGCATGCGAGCTCGTCGGAACGGGGCGCGTTTAAAAATTTTTTTTTCTTATTTATTTTACCTTTTATTTTTACACTGTTTTTTAAAAAAGAAAAATTGTCACTTTTATTCCTACTACAAGGAATGTAAAAATCCCTTGTAATAGAAAAAAAGCATGACAGGACCTCTTAAATATGAGATCTGGGGTCAAAAAGACCTCAGATCTCATATTTACACATTTATGTTAAATGCAATAAAAAAAAAAAAAAATTGTCATAAAAAAAAAAAATCATTTAAAAAAAAATGGCCCTTTAAGAGCTGTGGGCGGAAGTGACGTTTTGACATTGCTTCCGCTCTGCATTGTTATGGAGACGGGTGGAGCCATCTTCCTCTCACTCGTCACTATACCTAACAGGAGACAGGACGCGATCGCCCCCGCCGCTGGCTCCGGTAAGAGGCAGAGGGCACCGGAGCACTGCTGATAAATGTGAACTTGCGGCGATTCCGCCGCAGAGACCACTTTTATCTTGTAGCGGACTGCCTGCTGAAGAAGATACCGGGGTTATGGCAGCTAACCATAACAACGATATCCTCCTTCAAACAGCCAACGTAAAGCTGCGGCGGAGTAGTTAAGGGAGGATTATAACCCCTGCTGTGATTTTTGTACCATTGGGGAGATTTCTCTTCACTTCATGTCTCATTGCTAAAACAGAATGTCAGAAAAACCCCCTCCCAAAGCGAGGGAATCCCTGGTTGTTACCAGTGTCATCAAAACGAATGCCCCCATTGTAAAATTCCCCCTAGGGAACACAGACTAGGGATGCACCAATACCATATTTTAACACCGTGTACTGATACTTTTTTCAGGTACTCACAGATACCTATCGCCTAGGAAGAGTAGGTAGTAAAGGGGTGGTTTGGGAGGTGGGGGGGGGCAGGAGTTATTGGGGAGTTGGGTGAGGGCAGGGTGGGGGGATGAGGGGTAAGTGAGGGCAAAATAGTTGAGGGTGGGGTGAAATGAGGTTTGTGGGGTGGGAGAGTTGGGATGGAAAAGGCTGTGATCACTGGGGGGGGGGGGGGGGCTACTGGGAGACATAGGGGTGGAGGTGACAGCTGGTGGAGAGAAGGAGGAGGCAACAGGCAGAAGTGCCAGCAGTGACTGCAGGCATGGTACAGGAGATGATCAGAGACTGCAAGCATGGTACAGGAGACAGTCAGAGAATGCATGGTACAGGAGATGGCCAGAGACTGTAGACATGGCACAATAGACAGCAAGAGACTGCAGGGCATGGTACAGGAGACAGCCGGAGACTGCAGGGCATGATATAGGAGACACACAGAGACTGCAGGGCATGATACAGGAGACAGCCAGAGACTACAGGGCATGGTACAGGAGACAGCCAGAGACTGCAGGGCATGGTACAGGAGACATCCTTCCGCTCTATAGAGGAGCGCTCCAAAAACAGGATGGGAAAGCGCCCGCACCTCTCTCCGGCTCTCTCCTCTCTGCTGTTGACACTTCTCCTGTCCTCTGCCTCTTGTCCTAGCCCTGACTGCGGGGATTGGGGAGAAGCTCAGCGGCCACAATGTCCATGGTGGGGGCCAAAACTGAAACCTAGGGAGCACCCCCATAGATCCGGACATGGAGAGCAGGGCGCATCTTCTGTCTCTCGTGGGAGAGGAGCTGGCCGGACAGCACACGGAGGAGGGAGAGAGCCGTGCTGCTCAGTGCAACAGGATACCACCATACCCGTATAGTGTCTACACACAGAGCTCCTCCTGTTCTGTGCCTCAGCATCCAGCCAAGGAGAGCTGTGATCCAGCGTTCTGTGTGGCCGGGAGCCAGAGCTGGAAGTGGGAGGTGTGCATCGAGGAGACAAGGCTGGTGGGCTGTTAAGACAGGCAGCCCAGCAGCTCAGACCACCGGGTGGATCTGCTCCTAGTGATGCCACAGGGAGAAGGAGGCCGGGTTGGCACTGGCCGGAGAGGAGGAGGCGGCGGTCCGCTCCCAAGCAAAAGTCACTTCCACTATCAGAGCATTTTTGCAAGAACCGATACTCGTGAAAATGCCTAGTATCGGTATCAGTGAAACCCTAACACAGACAGCAACAGGGCTGAAACAACTAATCGAGTATGAAATTAATCAATTACTATTTTCATAATTGATTAATCGGCCAGTAATATAATGGGGTTAAAAAAAACTAAAATGAGCCCGTTATAGTACAAAAAAGAGCACATAATCGCTACTATAAATATTAATTTCACAGTCCTACAGTAAAAAAATGAACCCCTTACAGTAGTGATTATCTGCTTTTTTTGTACTATAAAGAGCTAATTTTAGTTTGTTTTAACCCCATTATGTTACTAAACGTCTTAGGCCTGGTTCACACCTATGTGTTTTTTGGTGCTTTTTTGCAGAAACGCACTACAGTTTCCAGTTACATGGCTTCCTATGGGACACGTTCACATCTATAATTTTTTCAGCCGCTGCGTATTTGAAAAGGGTCAGGGACTTTTTTTTAACGCAAAACGGTGCTTTTTTGGTTCAATATACCGTACTTCAATGGAGAAGCTGCAGAAAAGCACGTAATGCCTTTTTGCAGCAATTTGTGTTTTTTAAATTGCCCAACAACAAATTGTCCAAACAAAGTGCAAAAACGCAAATCGCAGCAAAATCACGTGCGCAGAAATCAAAACGCACAGCAAAAAGCACTGCAGAAATACATCAAAAGCAAACTGCATAGGTGTGTACCAAGCCTTATGCTGGCCACACGGATCAATTTTCAGATGAGAATATTCAGACGAAAAATCTTTGTACATTCGCTGAATGAAAGAATGTTGTTTGAAATGTTCACTTGTTTTTAACATGAATGTAATTTATGAACGAAAACCACATAAACTATCTGAAAATTCCTTTGACCAAGAAGTTTTCTTTTTCCAAATTTTCCCGTCACCGTGGTTGAAAACGAAGGTCGATTTGACCCCACTAATGATTAGAAAATCGAACAAACGTTCTTAAAATTACATTTTGTTTTGAAGGAAGACATTGTTTGTTTCTTTAATAAAAAAAAAATGTATCTGAGTGTGATATTTACCAGATTCACCCTTTAATAGTATATACAATAGATCTCCTCTAATAGTATATACAGTATATTGCCTCTAATAGTATATACAGTATATCTCTTCTGTTATTCTCAGAGTGGATTAGATATTTTGCTCCCTAACCATATAGTTGGTTATTTAGATTTACCACTGCATAGAGATATTTAAGAATAAATTGCCTTTTTTTAAAAAACTTTACATATTAACTAAATTATCCCTTTCATGACTAAGCCTATTTTGAAATTTGGTGTTTACAAGTTAAAGTGGAGTTCCACCCAAAAGTGGAACTTCCACTCATGAGATTCCTCCCCCCCTCCGGTGACACAGTTGGCACCTTTCAGGGGGGAGGGGGGTACAGATACCTGTATATTACAGGTATCTGTACCCACTTCCGGCATAGATAGCCGCAGAATCTGCGGTTATTTACACCACTTCCTGCTCCCTCCCCGCTGCCTGCTGGGAAACACACGGGTCCCAGAGGCAGCAGGGACCATCCGTATTGCGCTGCGCGACTCGCGCATGCGCAGTAGGGAACCGGGAAGTGAAGCCGCACGGCTTCACTTCCTGATTCCCTTACCGAAGATGGAGGCGGAAGCACCCGAGGACGGAGAGACGCTTCGGCCTCGGGTGCGGACATCGCGGGCGCCCTGGACAGGTAAGTGTCCATGTTTTAAAAGTCAGCAGCTGCAGTATTTGTAGCTGCTGACTTTTAAAAAAAAATTTTTCGGCGGCGCTCCGCTTTAAAATCCGTATTTTGTGCTAGAAAATTACTTAGAACCCCCAAACATTATATATATTTTTTTTAGCAGAGAATCTAGAGAATAAAATGGAGATTGTTGCAATATTTTATATCACACGCTATTTGTGCAGCAGTGTTTTAAACGCACTTTTTTGGGAAAAGGGACAATTTCATTAATTTAAAAAAATCCAAACAGTAAAGTTACCCCAATTTTTTTGTAGAAAGATGATGTTTCGCCGAGTAAATAGATACCAAACATGTCACGCTTTATAATTGCACGCACTCGTGGAATGGCGACAAACTACGGTACCTAAGAATTTCCAGACGCTTTAAATTTTTCTACGGTTACCAGGTTAGAGTTACAGAGGAGGTCTAGTGCTAGAATTATTGCTCTTGTGCTGACGATCGTGGCAATACCTCACATGTGTGATTTGAAAACCGTTTACATATGTGGGCGCGACTTCCGTATGCGTTTTCTTTGCTGCGCAAGCTCGCGGGGACGGGGGCCCTTAAGAAAAATATTTTTTTTTCTTATTTATTTTTTTTTTTAAATGTGTTTTAAAAAAAAATTTTTGATCACTTTTATTGCTGTCATAAGGAATGTAAACATCCCTTGTGACAGTAAAAGACCCCCGATCCCTCCTTTGCACTTCACAGTATTCAGATCGCCGAAAACGGCGATTCTGAATACTGTGTATCTTTTTAAAACCGGCGCCATTGGCAGCCGAGTAAACGGGAAGTGACGTCATGACATCGCTTCCGCATTTACAATGAGAAGGCTGGAACGAAGCCGCCCACAGCTTTGTTCCAGCCCGCCCCCAGCCGCCGGAGGCCCCGGAATGGCCGGTAAGAGTGGCGGGAGGGGGGGACGTCCCCTCCCGCTGCTCCAGTATAACAGCCGAGCGGCTTTTAGCCACATCGGTTGTTATATATGGATAGTCGATCGCCGGCTCTAAACAACGGTACTGGGATGATGCCTGCAGCTGCGGGCATCATCCCGGTATAACCCCAGAAAGCCGAGTATGCACATCTGCGTACGCTTGGCAGGAAGGGGTTATACACCACCACACTTTTTTTTTTTTTTAAAGTTGCTAACTGATTAATCAAAACAATAATCAACCAACTAATTGACCAACTAATCGATTATGAAAATAATCATTAGTTGCAGCCCTAGACAGCAATAAAAAACCTGACAGGTGTTCTAATCCCTCTCTACTCAATTCAAAATCTAAAGTGGAACTTCAGTCAGAAAATTAAGTCCTGCTAGATCACCCCAGTCTGGCCCATTTTGCAGGTATAGCTATGTAAAACATTAAAAATAAGTGCCTATACTGTTTAAAATTCAGTAATACACTGTCCCACCCCGCTCTGCACATGCACAGAGGTGATCAAATACAACCAAAATAAAGCTCTATTTGTGGGAAAGAAAGGACACAAATTTCATTTGGGTACAGCATGACCGCGCAATTGTCAGTTAAAGCGACGCAGTGCAAAATTGTAAAAAGTGCTCTGGTCACGAAGGGGGTAAAATCTTCCGGGGCTGAAGTGGTTAACTGACAATTGCACGGTCGTGCGACGCTATCCCCAAATAAATATGATGTCCTTTTTTCACACAAATAGAGCTTTCTTTTGGTGGTATTTGATCACCTCTACGGTTTTTATTTTTTGCGCTAGAAACAAAAAAAAGACCGACAATTTTGAAAAAGAAAACAATATTTTTTACTTTCTGCTATAACACATATCCAAAAAAAAATTTTTTTTTAAATGTAAAAGATCACATTTCTTCAACAATTCAGGCCAATATGTATTCTTCTACATATGTTCGGTAAAAAAATACCAATAAGCGTATATATTGATTGGTTTGCACAAAAGTTATAGCATCTAGAAACTAGGGGATAGATTTATGGCATTTTTAAAAATTGTTTTTACTAGTAATGGCAGCGATCTTTAGTGGGACTGCGACATTACGGCGGACAAATCTGACACCAAGTGACACTTTTTGGGGACCAGTGACACCAATACAGTGATCAGTGTTAAAAAAAAAAAAAAAAAAAAAAGGACTAATACTGTATAAAAGACACTGGCAGGAAGGGGGTTAACATCAGGGGCAATCAAAGGGTTAACTGTGTTCCCTGGGAGTGTTTTCTAACGGTGAGGGGATGGACTGACATGAAGAACACAGAGTTCCTTGTTCTTGCTTAGAAGGAACAGAAGATCTCTGTGTACTTGTATACAAAATTATTCTGCGCTGCACGAACAAAGAAACAAGAGCAGCTAACACAACCAGCAAGGTATAAAGATAAAAAAATGATAAAATAAGTGTAGCGCTATAAAATGTCCATTACGAAGGCCGTTAGCCCAATTAGTTCCGAAAATATATAATGAGGAAGAATCAACCATACATATGACAATAGGTTACATAGTTACATAGTAGGTGAGGTTGAAAAAAGACACAAGTCCATCAAGTCCAACCTATGTGTGTGATTATGTGTCAGTATTACATTACATATCCCTGTATATTGCGGTCATTCAGGTGATTATCTAATAGTTTCTTGAAGCTATCAATGCTCCCCGCTGAGACCACCGCCTGTGGAAGGGAATTCCACATCCTTGCCGCTCTTACAGTAAAGAACCCTCTACGTAGTTTAAGGTTAAACCTCTTTTCTTCTAATTGTAATGAGTGGCCACGAGTCTTATTAAACTCTCTTCTGCGAAAAAGTTTTATCCCTATTGTGGGGTCACCAGTACAGTATTTGTATATTGAAATCATATCCCCTCTCAAGCGTCTCTTCTCCAGAGAGAATAAGTTCAGTGCTCGCAACCTTTCCTCATAACTAAGATCCTCCAGACCCTTTATTAGCTTTGTTGCCCTTCTTTGTACTCGCTCCATTTCCAGTACGTCCCTCCTGAGGACTGGTGCCCAGAACTGGACAGCATACTCCAGGTGCGGGCGGACCAGAGTCTTGTAGAGCGGGAGAATTATCGTTTTATCTCTGCAGTTGATCCCCCTTTTAATGCATGCCAATATTCTGTTTGCTTTATTAGCAGCAGCTTGGCATTGCATGCCATTGCTGAGCCTATCATCCACTAGGACCCCCAGGTCCTTTTCCATCCTGGATTCCCCCAGAGGTTCTCCCCCCAGTGTATAGATTGCATTCATATTTTTGCCACCCAAATGCATTATTTTACATTTTTCTACATTGAACCTCATTTGCCATGTAGTCGCCCACCCCAATAATTTGTTCAGGTCTTTTTGCAAGATTTCCACATCCTGCGGAGAAGTTATTGCCCTGCTTAGCTTAGTATCGTCTGCAAATACAGAGATTGAACTGTTTATCCCATCCTCCAGGTCGTTTATGAACAAATTAAATAGGATTGGTCCCAGCACAGAACCCTGGGGAACCCCACTACCCACCCCTGACCATTCTGAGTACTCCCCATTTATCACCACCCTCTGAACACGCCCTTGTAGCCAGTTTTCAATCCATGTACTCACCCTATGGTCCATGCCAACGCACCTTATTTTGTACAGTAAACGTTTATGGGGAACTGTGTCAAATGCTTTTGCAAAATCCAGATACACCACGTCTACGGGCCTTCCTTTATCTAGATGGCAACTCACCTCCTCATAGAAGGTTAATAGATTGGTTTGGCAAGAACGATTCTTCATGAATCCATGCTGATTACTGCTAATGATATCATTCTTATTACTAAAATCTTGTATATAGTCCCTTATCATCCCCTCCAAGAGTTTACATACTATTGATGTTAGGCTAACTGGTCTGTAATTCCCAGGGATGTTTTTTGGGCCCTTTTTAAATATTGGTGCTACATTGGCTTTTCTCCAATCAGCTGGTACCATTCCAGTCAATAGACTGTCTGTAAAAATTAGGAACAACGGTCTGGCAATCACCTGACTGAGTTCCCTAAGTACCCTCGGATGCAAGCCATCTGGTCCCGGTGATTTATTAATGTTAAGTTTCTCAAGTCTAATTTTAATTCCGTCCTCTGTTAACCATGTAGGTGCTTCCTGTGTTGTGTCATGAGGATAAACACTGCAGTTTTGGTTACTGAAGCCCCCCGATTCACTCGTGAAGACTGAGGAGAAGAATAAATTCAATACCTTTGCCATCTCCCCATCCTTTGTAACCAGATGTCCTTCCTCATTCTTTATGGGGCCAATATGGTCTGTCCTCCCTTTTTTACTGTTTACATACTTAAAGAATTTCTTGGGATTTTTTTTGCTCTCCTCCGCTATGTGTCTTTCATGTTCTATCTTAGCCATCCTAATTGCACCCTTACATTTCTTATTGCATTCTTTATAAATTCTGAATGCTGTGGATGATCCCTCAACCCTGTATTTTTTGAAGGCCTTCTCCTTTGCTTTTATATGCATTTTTACATTGGAGTTAAGCCATCCAGGATGTTTGTTCGCTCTTTTAAATTTATTACCCAATGGGATACATTGGCTAATGCCCTTATTTAATATGCTCTTAAAGCAAACCCATCTCTCCTCCGTATTCTTTGTTCCTAATATTTTATCCCAATTTATGCCTTTTAGCAAGGTTTGTAGTTTAGGGAAGTTGGCTCTTTTGAAATTCAGTGTCTTTGTGTTCCCTTCATGTCTCCTATTTGTGTGATTTATACTGAAACTAATTGACCTGTGATCGCTGTTACCTAAATTGCCCCGTATTTCCACATCTGTTATCAGGTCTGTATTGTTGGTAATCAGTAGATCTAGTAATGTTTTATTTCTAGTTGGTGCGTCTACCATCTGACCCATAAAATTGTCCTGCAAGACACTAAGGAACTGGCGAGCCTTAAATGAATGTGCGGTTCCCTCCGCCCAGTCTATGCCTGGATAATTAAAATCCCCCATTATGATAACACTTCCCATCCTTGCTGCTAATCCAATTTGTGATAGGAGATCCCTCTCCACTTCCTCCCTCAGGTTAGGGGGCCTATAGCATACTCCCAGTATTATTTTCCCCTTAGCTTCATCCCTTTGGAGCTCTACCCATAAAGATTCCACCTCCTCCCTAGCCCCCTCAGTGATGTCATCTCTCACATTCACTTGTACATTATTCTTGATATATAGGCATACCCCTCCCCCTTTTTTACCCTCTCTGTCCTTGCGGTATAGGGTATACCCTTGAATTGTTGCCAGCCAATCATGAGAGCTGTTGAACCAGGTCTCTGAAATTCCCACAAAATCCAAATCCTCCTTGTACAACAGTATCTCTAGTTCACCCATCTTGTCCGCCAGGCTCCTGGCATTGGTGAACATGCCACATAGTTTAGACCGGTCGCATATTGTCCTCGTATTGGGTATTTCAAGATTGCAACTTGGACGTGCTACTATACTCACCTTGTGTTTTTGTGCTTTGGTTAACCTACCACTAATGCCCCCAATACTACCCTCTGGAATATCTTCCGCGCTGGCTATCACTGTCTCTGGACCCTCCCCCCCATCGCCTAGTTGGTGGGCCACGTACAGCCACTCACCACCCAAGCCTTAGCCGACCCAACCCGGCGTATGCCCCTTTGGGTCCACCTTATCCGGTAAGCCTTTTCATCTCTCGGTGGGAGTGTGTCTGTCTTCATTCTGGATGTCAGATGTTCTTTTTTTGAAGACCACCTATTGTCATATGTATGGTTGATTCTTCCTCATTATATATTTTCGGAACTAATTGGCCTAACGGCCTTCGTATTGGACATTTTATAGCGCTACACTTATTTTATCATTTTTTCGATCTCTGTGTACTTCCCAATTAAAATGGGGATCTGCCTTGTTTACATAGGCAGATTACTGTTCTGCCTCTCTGTGGAGCGATCGAAGGTGGCCAGTGGACATGGGGTCCGCTGGACCCGCTGATTGGCTCTCCCTCCGTGCAGCCCACAGTGTCTACAGTATTGCACGAAATGATGTACAGGTACGTTGTTTCACGCAATAGAGCCGCCCTGCCGCAGTATATATGCGGTGGGTGGTCTTAAAGTGGTTAAACCCTCCCATCCTTTACGGCCAAGGAAGCTGCTTCCGTTTGTTACAACTGCCATTGTGCTGCACCAGCGATTTGATGGTTTGATAGTTTGGTTGAGGACACAAGCAATTATGGCATTCCAGGAATGTAACAGTTTTTTAAAACTGTTAAATCGATGGGTTTAGATCCGCTTTATGATTTACTGCTTGTTCACAGCCTCTGGGCTTCAGCAAAATGGCAGCCTCCGGCAAGAAGAAACAGGAGCAAAGCTGGAGGCAATTTACAGCACACACTAATTTTGGTAGCATAATTATTAATGTGGAATGTATGTTCCTTGCTAAAGAAAATTTTTTTTGTTATGGATAAACTTCCACTTTAACTGCTTGCTGCCTGCCCACAGTCAAATGACGGTGGGGTGGTGCAGCTCTCATTCTGGGACGCCGTCATATGACGGCGTCCCAGAATGGTCGCTCTCGTGCGTCTGCAGCGCGGCGATCGCGCCGTGTTGCTAGGACATGATGCGACCCCGATCTCTGTAAAGAGCCGCGTCCACGGCTCTTTAACCACGTGATCGGCTGTGTCCGATCACAGCCGGTCACATGTAAACAAGGCAGTGCTGGTAATCGGCTCTCCTCGCTTCACACTGACAGAGTGTGAGGAGAGGAGAGCCGACCAGCAGCATCTCCTCACAGGGGGACATGTAGGAATGTAATCAGGGCACTGATCATCAGAAAAAAAAGTGTCAATCAGTGCCCACCATTTCCTACCAATGCCAGCTATTAGTGCCCACCAGTGGCAGCAATCAGTGCCCACCACTGCCCACAAGTGCCACCAATCAGTGCCCATTAGCGATGCCAGTCAGTGCTGGCAATCAGTGCCACCTATCAGTGCTGCCCATCACTGCTGTCAATCAATGCCCATCAGTAACGCCTATCCGTGCCGCCTATCAGTGCCCACCATTGTCGCCTAACAAGGCACATCAGTTCCGCATATGAGTGCTCAGTGCCACCTATCAGTGCGGCATATTAGTGCCTCCTCATCTGTTCCACCTAATCAGTGCCCATAAGTGCCACCTCATCAATGCCCACCAGTTCAGCCTATCAGTGCCGCCTCATCAGCGCACATCAGTGAAGGAGAAAAATTACTTTGTTACAAAACTTACTGACAGAAAAAAAAAGTAAAAAACATTTTTCTTTTAAAATATTTGGTCTTTTTTTTTTTTTTTGTAAAAAATAAAAAACCCAGCAGTGATTAAATACCACCAAAAGAAAGCTCTATTTGTGTGAAGAAAATGATAAAAAAATTGTTTGGGTACAGTGTAGCTGAAAGCTGAAAAATGGTTTGGGCAGGAAGGGGGTGAAAGTGCCTGGTAGGCAAGAATTTAAATTGGAACTAAAACCCTTCAGGCTGGTCACTTTTGGACGCATAGCTATGCAAAACATTAAAAATAAACGCCTATACTGTTAAAAATCAAGTAAATCTACTATCTCACCCTGCTCTTCACATGCTCAGTTGCTATTTTCAGGCATTTTTAGGCACTGACGAATTTGTAGAGGCCGATCTGCTGACAGCCTTAAATTAAACTCTCCTATCCTTTACAGCCGATCTGCAACTGCCATGTTGCTGCACATGTGATCAGTTATGACACCAGCTGTTTGATGGTTTAACATTTTGGTTAAGGACACAAGCAAATGTGACAGTTAGCAATTCTGTCATCCTGGAAATGTAACTTTTTTTGAAACCGTTAAATCAATTGGTTTTGTTCCACTTTATGGTATATTGTTGCTCAGGGGCTCTGGGCTTCAGCAAAATGGCAGCCTCCAGCAAGAAGAATCAGGAGCAATGCTGGAGGCAATTTACAGCACACACTAATTTTGGTAGCAGAATTATGAATGTGGAATGTACGTTCCTTGCCAAAGAATGTTATTTTATATCAAGTTTTTATGGGGAAAGTTCCACTGTAAAAAAAAAAAAAGTGTTTTGTTATACTTTAAAGACATTAAAAATTCCATTATCATGATAAAGCCTACATAAGATTTTAGGGATTAGTAGTAAATGTATATGTAAACTCAAACATGTTCGCCAATATGATGCACTCTAACACAGGTGTCAAACTGGTGGCCCTCCAGCTGTTGCTGAACTACAAGTCCCATGAGGCATTGCAAGGCTGACAGTTACAAGCATGACTCCCACAGGCAGGGGCATGATGGGACTTGTAGTTCTGCAACAGCTGGAGGGCTGCCAGTTTGATACCCCTGCACTAGAATGTCTTACTGATGCCTATGGTTATAACACCAGGTGAGTAGCGATAAGACAGTTTAGGTCTCATTCACACAGGTGTAAAAAAAACTTAGTTACAACCATTTTTTATTTAAGGGTCTGAAAGCAGCTGCGCTGTTTTCAATGGAGACATTCGCACAGGTGCGTAAACATACACTGTCCCCCCCCCCCCACACACACACACACACACACACACAATTCATACCAGGTCCTTCGAGTCTGGTATGAATTTTAAGGTGGACCCCCATGCCGAAAAAACAAACAAAAATGGTGTGAGACCCCTCCTCCCGAATTCAAACCAGAACCTTATCCAGGCATGCATCCTGTCGCATGCAGCGGCATGAAAAACGCAGCATGAAAAATTCTACTGAATATCTGGAGGGGACCAATCTGCTATATCAATGAATATTAAAATATACAAATCCTCACACGATTTTCATTTACATATTTAAGCCAACAAAAAAAAATGCGGTGTTGAACCTCAAAGAATAGCTGCAAACACAATAGTGAGATATTTTTCACCAAACAAAATAGTAAATAAAATGTGTTGCGCTTAAAAACAATTCATAATGATCATATGTCAATAAAGATAAAGTGCAAATGCAGTTCAATTCATAGTGCAAAAGTCCAAACTAAAATACAGTCCATTGTATTGAGGTAGAAATAAAGGAGATTCAAAAAAGCCTAACAAAGAAGTGAAAATCCCTCCCTCCACCATGTTAGCACACATCCATATCCGGATTAACGGGTTCACCGATCGGCGCACGCCGATGTACGTCAGCAGAACGGCACGGCTGGGCAAATGACATACCCGTATGTCCCTTTAAATTTGCTGCCGTGCCATTGCGTGCGTGGCTGCCGGGAGCTCCGTGAGTCGGGTCACGGGTCCCACGGACTTGAACGCCGCGGGGATACCCCCGATCGCCTCACGGAGAGGAAGAACGGGAAGATGCTAATGTAAACAAGCATCTCACGTTCTGCCTAGTGACAGTGTCACTGATCTCTGCTCCCTGTGATCGGGAGCTGAGATCAGTGACATGACACACATAGCCCATACCCCCACAGTTAGAAACACTCCCCAGGACATACTTAACCCCTACACTGCCCCCTGGTGGTTATCCCCTTCGCTGCCAGTGTCATTTGTATAGCACTGATTGCTGTATAAATGACAATGGTCCCACAAATGTGTTAAAAATGTCCGATGTATCCGCCATAATGTCGCAGTCACGATAAAAATCGCTGATCGCCGCCATTACTAGTAAAAAAAAAAATTATCAATAAAAATGCCATAAAACTATCCCCTATTTTGTAGACGCTATAACTTTTGCACAAACCAATCAATAAACACTTATTGCAATTTTTTTCACCAAAAATATGTAGAAGAATATGTATCGGTCTAAACTGAGGAAAAAAAAATGTTTTTTTAAATATTTTTTGGAGATATTTATTATAGCAAAAAGTAAAAAATAATGCTTTTTTTTCAAAATTGTCGCTATTTTTTTGTTTATATCGCAAAAAATAAAAACCGCAGAGGTGATCAAATACCACCAAAAGAAAGCTCTATTTGTGGGAAAAAAAGGACGTCAATTTTGTTTAACAGCCATGTCGCACGACCGTGCAATTGTCAGTTAAAGCGACGCAGTGCCGAATCGCAAAAAGTGCTCTGGTCAGGAAGGGGGTAAATTCTTCCAGGGCTGAAGTGGTTAAGATGTACTCTTAGCAGATCACATGGACCCCCTGAGCAGGAAGGTCAAACAGGCGTTTTGGGGACTTATGCCTCTGTGAACACTAATCACCAGCCACGCAAAGGGTGCCACAGCATACGCCTCAGGAGAAGTATCGGCAACTCCAAAGATGCAATATAAATTTAAAACTCAATAGTGTAAAACCTTAAGACTAGTCCTTTATTAAAACAAGTATCTACACACATTCAGTTAAAATTCATGTACATATCGCTGAAGAAAGACAACATCCCGGGCCGCTCCGCCCTATGCGTTTTGTCACTACTGGACTTCTTCCAGCCCCAGTTTTAACCCCTTCTTAATCTGTCCAAAGCTTAAAAAATGCGTTGGTTGCTGTTAATTTCAATTATAAAGTAGCAGTTATGTTATTTGTGTTATAAACAAGTTTTGAGAGCAAAAATAATTGGTACATAGTAAATCAGTAAAATACTAGTATTGAGTGTGCAGGTTGCGTGGTCAAGCAGTCAGACAAAGCAAATATGGGTGCATTCACACTTGTGATTACATGCAAGTGGGCGTGATTAGCTGCGAGAGACTGCAGCCTCTCATTGCCTTTAATGGGGCTGCCTGCTCGCTGTTAATCATGGGAACCCCCGGTGGGGTTCTCACAGCTGATCGCAGACTGTGCATTCACAAGTGTGAATGCATCCTGAAGCTAAAAAAGGATGAGATTTTAGATTTCGTTTTGCAAGCTTGAAAATTAACAATGGTTTACAGTGATTGTAAACCTTTACCTTGTAAAACAACACATTCAGTTTAAAATAGAAATGAAAGGCAAAAAATATTTGTGTATACATATAAAAAACATTATACATGCCTTTTTCCCCCCTTTTTAGAAGTAATCACATCTCTCTGTTCACAGTTGCATAAGTGATAGGAGAGGAGAAACAGCTGTCAGTGAATGGCTATGCAGGAAGTATCAGGAGGAGTAATCATTGGAGGAGAGCAGGCTGAGTTCCCAGCACAGCGAGAGAAATAACCACAGTGTGTTCTCCTGCTTAGCAGTGTTAATTTTGGCAGCAAATTTCAATTTAGTTTTAGTCTTAGGACTAAAATGGTATTTTAGTCTTCTGCAATTGTTTTAGTTTTAGTCATATTTAGTCGACTAAATCTCCACTACATTTTAGTCGACTAAAATCTCCAGTACATTTTAATCATCTGAAATCGAATGGGTGTAATTAAATTGTAATGCATTAGTTAACATTTCTCTACAATTTGCAAACTCATTATATACTGCTTGACTGAATAATCTCATATGTTATTATTTAAGGTATTGAGGTATGAACATGCACTAAAGACCAATGTTAATTTTGAAGTCAAAATTTCAATTTAGGTTTAGTCTTAGTCTTTTGACTAAAATGCCATTTTAATCCAATTTTAGTCTTTTGACTAAAATACCATTTTAGTTTAAGTCGTCTCAATTGTTTTAGTTTTAGTCGTATTTTAGTCGACTAAAATAGTATTCATTTAGTCGACTAAAATGTTTTAGTCATTTTAGTCGACAAAATTAACACTGCTGCTTAGTGTGGTCAGTTTTTTAATAGGAAAGTAGAGGGACTATAGCAGGAACACCAGGGATTTTTACATAAAGGAATTGCTACAAAGAGAACAGGATACTTTTTCATACAAATTCATGGTACAGCAGACACATATCAGGAATATGAAATGTTGGGGTAACATTCTTTAAGACTACCGTATATACTCGAGTATAAGTTGTTCCGAGTATAAGTCGAGGCCCTAATTTACCACAAAAAAATGGGAAAAATTTAGTGACCCGAGTATAAGACGAGGGTGAGAAATGCACAGCTACTGTAAGTGGAAAAGAGGGTCAACAATGCCCATTTGCAGCCTCACTGTGCCCATTTGCAGCCATAGGTCCCCCAAACTTCAAACTCGGTAGTTAAGGGTTCCTAGATGCCCCCTAGCTGCAGCCAAAATTTGGGGTCTCTGAACCCAAAGGGTCCTGAAATGACATTGCTGCAGATGGACACAGTTGACCGACTTTGGGGTCCTGTATCTTGGGGCCACTTAGTGTTAGGAACCCCAAATTTGGTGTGCAAACCCAATGGAACCATAAAATATCCAAAGCTGGGGTTTCTAGCACCAAGTGTCCCCGAGATACAGGGCCCCAAAAATCGGTTCAGAAAATGTCAAGCACTTTTCTGCAGCAGAGAATGACATTTTCTGAACTGAATTTGGGGCTCCGTATCTCGGAGCCACTTAGTGCTAGAAACCTCAGCTATGGATATGTTGTGGTACAAGTTCCAGTGGGTTTGCACACCAAATTTGGGGTTCCTAGCACAAAGTGGGCCTGGGATACGGGGCCCCAAAATCGGTTCGGAAAATGATTTTTTTTTGCTGCAGAAAAGTGCTTGACTCGAGTATAAGTCGAGCACAAAAAAATGTGCTGAAAAACTCGACTTATACTCGAGTATATAGGTAACTCTTCAGATTTCTGGTAAGAGCTCAGCCATGACCCGCTCTCTTTCAGTATGAAAACAATTAGAGTTTATTATATGTAATAACATTGCTGTAATCGATTAGGTGAAATTATGGTATGTACTGGCAAGTTTACAAAACAATTAAAAAGTTTTCATTTATATTTAATTAATCAATCATCAACTTCTAAACAGTTGTGTATGGTGACTGCAAACGTTGGAACAATTCAGTCTCTTATAAAAAAAACCAAAAACACTACTAGCTGGCTGAAGGTCTTTCTGCTAGTTATGTGTTAGAAGATGCGCGGCTCTTCCAACTAAAACTAATGTTGGTATTTTCCTTCTCACAAGCTGTGTAAACTCTTCAGTTCAAGTCAAGCCATGATTGTACCTCTTTTTACTGTTTCCTAAGCTTACTTCTCCAACAGGGATGATTAGCTGTCTACCTAGAGCTATGACTTCAGTTAAAGCCAACACTATTCTACTCCTCAAAATAAAATGCTTTCAATCAGTTGGCCCAGGGCTGTGAACAAAAGTGAGAGCAGAAGACGGAATCTGTCTAGTTCAGTTGTTTAAAGACAGTAACAGCTCATCAAAGATTATATCTCTATTCTGTGTGTTTATAACATTTCTATTGCAGATATTATATTTATTTATATATATATATAGATATATATATCTATATATATCTATATATATAAAAATCTCAAACTGTATGAATTATTTTCTTAGAGACTTTTATTCACAACAGCAATTTAAAAGACATACTTTGAAGTTAACTATCATTTCACTTTCTCTGTGTGATCACCTTGAAGCTGAACTCCAGCCAACAGCAATACACAGATGAAATACACATAAACGGGAACGGATTTACCTACCAAAAAATTGTACTTCTGTCCAACTATTTCTGAAATTGACGCAACACTGCCCTGACTGATTTTTCTCTGCAGCAGTTAAGTAACACTTAAAGTGGTTGTTAAGCCACAGGGTTAAATTTACATTATCCTCTCAGTTGATTCATGAGCTATATACCTGTTTACAGGCCGCAGATCGGCGCTCACGTGACAACACAGTGCTGCATAACATGCTTTAAACCAGGGGTCTTCAAACTATGGCCCTCCAGTTGTTCAGGAACTACAATTCCCATCATGCCTAGTTATGTCTGTGAATGTCAGAGTTTTACAATGCCTCATGGGATGTGTAGTTCCGCAACAGCTGGAGGGCTGTAGTTTGAGGATCCCTGCTTCAAAGCAACAGGATCTTTTTTTTTTCTTTTTCTTTTTTGGGTTAAACACTTTAAGGTCTTTTCCAGCAGACAGGTGAGCTTATCCCTGTTCCTATCAGCATGCTCCTTGTTAGCACATGAGTACGGAACACAATTGATTGTACAATTCAGATACACTCCCAGTCTGAGCTCTGTTGTACAGGTAATGCAATAGGTGGATACTAAGGCAGGCCATAAACGGAGAAAATTTTTCTTCTGGTCGGGAGAAGACAGTGATTACTTCTAGCGTTTATACCAGCCGCTGGAGATAATCACACTAAATCCGTCAGGCTGGTTGTACCCAAGTTGATCGATCAACCAACTTGGTACATTCAGCCTGCCCATACACAGTTCAATTCCTCAGTTTACATCCATCTTCTGATTAGTGCTGTTCTGTTTACATCCATTTTTTATCCATTTACATCCATTTTTTAAACAGAACAAAAAAGTGGCCAAAAAACTGATGTAAACGAACAACGTCCATTTACATCCATTTGCCCATAGAAATATGGATTGCTGTCAAATAGAACGCCCGTGTAAAAGGGGCCTTCCATGGTATTAAAGAGCATTTTTCTTCCACTTTTTTGGTAACTGAGAAAACTGATCAGTGTGAAAAGGCCCTTACTTGCAACCAGACATGGCACCTTTCAGACCTTCGTTGATTTGTACAGGCTTTCTGTCCACAGCTAATCAGAAACACACGCGATAACCACCTTAGCTTAGCTGTGCGCCAATTCTTAGGGTGTATGACTTTTACGACTGATCGGATGTGTGAATGAGGCCTTAAAGCCTAAGTGCAGGAAAAAACAAAAAACAAAAAATCCATATTCCTCTAGTTTAGTTAGTAGTTATCCCTCTCCATTCTGCTCCCCTCCCCCATGCCCACCACCATGATCTTTTGGTAAAACAGAGCTTAATACAACTGACTATGCCTTCCTCCCAGTTCCGCCATTCATAGACGCTGTACTAGAGCTTCTGATAGGGTGGAGCCATTATCGTGATCCATTTAGAAAAGCTACAGTGCTGTTTCTATAAATGGCTGAGCTGGAATAGAAAGGAAGGGCATAGTCGGGTTCTCTTAATAATAGCCTGTAACAGCCCTTTAACTGTATAACCCCTGCTGCACCAGATTACAGGAGGTGGGGGTGTGTGGAGGGGAGGAGCAGGACAGAGGTAGATTATTAGTAATAGCAGAAGCATCAGCACAAGGGGCACATCCTACTGCAGAGGCAGCCGCCTAAGGCCTCGCACTCAAAGGGGCTTCGCGGCTGCCTAATTTGCCAAATGCACTGCCCTGGGTGACAGCAAACAGTGGGGTCCTCAGGATGCTGGCATCAGGCAGCCTGGCAGACGGAGGTAGTGGGGAACGTGGACAACGAGGGCAGCTAGGCCTGTGAGAGCCCAGGAGGGAAAGGAGCTCCACTGCCTCCGACTCCCGAAAATCCAAGCGGCAGCAGGGGCAGCATCCCTGGCGCCTCACAGAACCTGGGCTCCCCTAACCTTCTCTCCGCCCCAACAGCAACAGTGAGGCCCGGAGGCAAAGGACGGGCAGGAGGCAGAGGCTGCCAGGGAGCCACTGGAAGGAGCAGAGCATCTCCGGATCAAGGAGACTGGGCAGTGTCATCAGGTACCGGGCATCATACACAGACCTACCCATGGGCAGAGACTGGGACAGGAGGGCAGAGAAGGGACTGCACTCACCACACTCTCAAACTGCCCCCTCCTCTCCCTCACCCCTCCCTGCCCCCTCTTTCTCACCTCCCCTCACAGCCCCCCAATCTCTCTCTCTGGACCCCCCCTCGCCCCCTTGACTCCCTCATCCTCCACTCTTTCACTCCCCCTAATTTCTCTCTTACCCCTCTCTCTCACCCCTCCTCTCTCTAGCTCTCCCTTTTCCCTCTCTCTCCTCTTCCTCTCTCACCCCCCATGCTCTCTCACATCCCCCCTCCCCCTTTCAAAGGGGTTAACTCTGCCAATGCCCACCAATGGGGAGGGATTTGAGGGACAAGGGACCTTAATGCTGCTGTGCTCAGGCAGCGTTAAGAGCCCGTTTCACCTAAGCAAGCCTTGCTGAATTATTTTTCCCTCAATGGGCGTGACTGGGGCTTCATGAATAAGTTTTGCCTAAGGCCTCACACAGCCTAGAGCTGCCTCTGTCCTACTGACTGTAAGGTCCCTTGTGCCGATTTTTCTGTTTGTGATTTTGGCTGCACTTAGGCTTTAACGTGGAAGTCAAGTCCACTTTTTAACTTGTACCTATAGTGGTACAGTGAATATCTTCTAAACTTGCACTGTTTAGGAGATATGCACACAGCATGCAGCCGGTGACGTCACTGGCGCATGCACTCTGAAGGGAGGGCAGATCTGTGCCATAAAATAAAGAAAAAAACTGCGCTTGGAAAAAGGAAAACAAGCTGCGGTTATAAGTGTGGCCCACCAAAAATAAATCAAACAAAGCAAAACCGCGCTATAAAGTGATTTAAACAATAGTCCAATTGTGATATCTCATATAGAGATAAATAGTCCCAATTAAAGTCCAAAAGGAAAAAAATAAGTATGCGACATAAACTTCATCCAAAGGAAACAGTGATGGCGGATACAGTTTGCGGAACACACCAATATATATTATGCTTACCAGAAGTAAGCCATAAGAGGGCGAGTGGCTTTAACCCAGCCTGGGCCTTTAAATGAGAAATCCAGATGAAGTAGGAAGGGCGCCCCCGTCCCGTGGATCCACAGAATATGGTCCGAAAAATATATGACAAAAATATAGCGTAATATTGTTTACAAGAGCACCACGCCAAACCAAAAAAGAAGTGACACTCAATTAGCCATGAATCATATGTGGTCATATAAAGTCCTATGCTGAATAGCTAGGACAATGTAGTGAGTATCATGCAATCATGCAAAAAAAATTTAAATAAAATAAAATAAAAGGGTGAAAGCTACAACGACTTCCAAAATCTGCTTACCAGATATAAATGGACAGTCAACATGTGTTAATCACCCCAAAGGTATGTGAAAGGAACTCCCACCAGGTGCTGAGAAGGTTAATAGTGCGAGCTGCTTACCAGAAGACAGACCCTTATATGCAAATTCATTGAGACCAGGAACCAAACACCAAAGGAGCAAATATTGATAACGAACCTTAGGGAATGTCCCCTTACCAGATATGCAAAGCAAAGAGGGCAGATGTATTGCGGTCCCAACCAGACTCCAGACCGGAACGGTGTTAACACGTCTTGACCACTCAACCCGGACTCAGCAGTACATAGTTCATGGATGGGTCTTTGCCCCAAAAGTTTAACAGTCCTTGCAGGTTGCTTTTAGCAGCCTCCAGCAGACGCACAACTCTTCAAGACAGGTGTATTCACCAACTCCTCCTCCTCCTTTTGATAAGAAAATCAATAAATATGTTTAAAAAAAAAAGTCACATCTGGGAATTCCAAAGAACAGGAATCATATACAGTTAGGCTTGGATCACATTGGTGCATTGCGTTTTGGCTGCAGCGTGGGTGTAGATACAATCTCCATAAATTTCCCCCACAGTTGCAGCCGCGGTCCCTTCGACTTCTATTAGATTGTATTTTTGCTGAGTTTTCTGAAAGCGCACCAAAAGTCCAGCCTGCCACATTTTTGGTGTGCTTTAAAAAAACGAGGCAAATACTAAAACGTGCAATGCAAAATGCAATGTGTTGCTCAAAATATAGACTGTCAATAAGGTCGGTCACTGACAGTCACTGCTCTCTCCTCTGAGAAGACTGAGAGCTGAGTGATCAGCGATCAAATAGTCACTCAGTTCCCAGTCAGAGCCAAAGTGGGACAGCTGCAGAATCACACTGATGCTGCAGCATAGAAGTATGTTGTTTTTTCTAGAACACTATAAATCTCCTTTAAGAAATCTGCTTTCAGAAATCAATTGCACTAAAAAGGCAATTCAGTCAATAAATGGTTGTCTTCCTTTAAACAAGACCTTTCCTGGAGGAAAATCTGATCAAATCTGACTAGAATGATCTTCTCATATATTTGGAACAAATGACTACTTTCAATATTAACTTCATTTTAGAATTGTCACATCTACAATAGATCTTTTTATTCATATTAGCAAGCAACCTGAAGAACAGCAGAAGCTGCCAAGGACCAAAGAAGGGCTACAAGGAGTCAACCTGTTGCTCAAGGGACTTCTAGGGATGCACTCAGGAGTGTTTGAAACCTAGTCTGAGAACCCATGTGAGCAAGCCCACAACCAAGCTGTCACCTATACTAAGGCAACCATCTGCAGCCCAGGGCATTTCTTGCCCCACAGCTGCATGTATACAGTATGTATACAGCCGGCCTGTATACATTTGGTTTGTGGGGCAGGGAATGTCTCAGCCACAGACAACTTACATAGTACAGTAACAGATTCCTGGTGAGCTTGCTCACATGGGTTCATGTTAGGAGCTGCAAACAACAAAAAAAGGGCTACTGAGGGTCAACCTGTTGCTCAAGACTAGGGATGAGCACAGGAGTATTTAGATCATAGTCTGAACCCCCTGCAAACTAGCACACTGCCAAACTGTCACCTGTATTAAGCACATGTACAACAGGCATGTATACATGTGGATGCAGGGCAGGGAATGCCTCAGCAACAGATAACTGGCTCAGTACAGAAACAGCTTCCTGATGGCCTCACTCACATAGGTTCAGACTAGGATACAAACATTCCTGAATTACTCCAGAAGGAACACAGCCTGAATTAGCCAGAGGGTGTGAACCAAAAACTCATAAAAGACAGGTGGATCATAGCTACCCAATAAGGAAGAAACAGACCCACAACATAATGTGGTCAACAGCAAAAAACACAGGGGCAAGCCTTGCAGCCAGAAATTCCTAAAGGGGACATGGATGTTCATGTGGACATGGGGGAGGACTCAGCTTCACCCTAGAAAGCTGCAATTAGAATGACCCTATAACAAAAGAATTTACAGGCTCCTGATTACAGGCACGGGTTTCTCCTGAGAAGTAAAAGCCCCAGAACCATTAGGGGAGTATGGGATAAAGTCTGGGTATGGGATAAAGGGGGCAGCAGGACTGCCCCCTTTAGGTCTTAGAAAAGACACATTGGGTTCATGCGGCACAATGCAATGAGGTCCAAATGTGAGACACGTACACACAAACCTGGGCAGCTGGTGCGGATTATGGTTTTGGGAGGCTTGAGGTGACCAGGTCACTGTAGGTGGACAGTAGAAACAAGCCAGAGACTGGAGATCCATGTGGTATCTCAAAAGTGGGAGCTGCAGCAGGATGGTAGGTGCTTCCTCCAGGATGACTGGTGGGAAAGAACACAGAACCTCCCGACAGATGGCATCAGTTCTAGGCCCCTCAGCCTTAAACCGGAGGTGGCAGGAATTCTTAAGGCGCCCAGCAGTGTAAACAGTAAAGTAGCTCCTGGTGTTTTACCCCAAACTGCCTTACCCACAATGTGAGCCTTCAGAGATTGGGTCACACCACAAAATTCACCACATCTCTGGACCTGAAAAAAGCTCTGTCCAGTCCAGTAGGGTCCAGGTAGGGCTGGGAGATTTTCCACCAAAAAAAATCTGGGATTTTCTTAAAAAAAACTTGATTCATGATTCTAATCGAGTTTTTTTTTGGACACCGCACCAGTCTGGAAGAGCTGCGGGCAGGAGTTTTTAGGCTAAAAAAATCGATTTGCTTAAGTTTTTAATCGATTTGACCTCTCAACTCGATTCAAGATTTAAATCTATTTTTTCCCCAGCCCTAGGTCCAGGTATATCTTCCAAAGCCAGGCTGTTATAGAGTGACATTAAAGTGGATGTAAACCCCATTCATGAAATTTGAGCTGGGCACATATATCTGCAGTGTTTTCTTATCTCCCTTCAAAGCACTAAGTCTAGTGGCTTTCTCCTGCTCCGTTCAACTGTTAGCAGAGAGGTGGTCTATTCACAGTACAGCTCTGCGAGTCTCTCTGGAAGTGGGGGGTGCCTTTCCTCCAATCTGCTGTCTCCCAGTGTATGGCGAGAATCCACACCCGCAGGTGATTTAGGAAGAGAAAATTCTAACAGGACGTGCATTTTCTAAACAGTATATAAAGCTGAAGACAGCAGATATACATGTAAAATATATGTAGTGAGATTTGTTTAGCCTCTGTGTATTATCTGAGGCTATTCACTCCACTGGGTATATAAGGGTTTACATCCACTTTAACTTGTCTTTGCACTGTGTTTTTGTAAGTGCTTTAACTGAACCGCTATTATTCCTCTAGTAAATGGCAACCTAATGCGATTGCACAGCTCGGTAAATACTGTACATCTTAAATGCATTTCCAAACCAATTCATTTTTTTAAGTATGCTTTCTTGTGGCTAGATTTCATCTGCTTATGACTGCAATAAGCATGCATACAGGCAGCCATATTGAACTCACATTCTGTGGGCCCTGGCTGGCACAAACTCCCCCACCCCAATTGTCCTGGGCTAACTATTGCACCACACAGCAGTCTCACTGCAACAATCAGGGCAGGCGTTAGTGCAGCCTACTGACGCAGAAGAAAAGAAAGTGCTCATGACATCACTAGATCAAGCAGAAGACTATTCGATGAAAAGAATGGATGATTTTTAAAAAACGGTGCAACAGGGAAGAGGGTTAGGTGGCTAGCAAACCTTAAGGTGGGTTTGAAACCATATTTTTATTCTCACACTTTGTTAGAGGTGAAGTACAATGAATTTTTTTATATTTTTTAATACAGTGTGTGTACTAACTTAAATATTGTCTTTCTTTTGAAAGTTGCCTCAGTTTAGTTTATCACAGACCAGCAAGGGTTTAAATACCATGTTACTGATCTCTCCAACACAACCACACCTACCATTCACAAAAAAGTAACGTTAGTCTTTTAAAGGAAATAAAGCAATCTCTGCATGAAGTGTCTGTGGCTAGACAAACAGCAGACCACACAGCTGATTTAACAAACGAGCGCTCAATCAATGAAGCATTGAGGCACATGACAAATCCAAGTCAAAACCCATTATACTCAAGTGGCCCTTTCAAATTCCACCTCGGCATGCTGACCCTGTTGCTTACCGCTAAAGACTTTGCAGGCTTTGAGGGGCGCTTTTGTTTTGGCATTTGCTCAGCAGCACCTTCACAATTAACACTGCCAGGCTTCCCCTCTGATCAATTATTCATGGCGATGACTAGCATATATTTTGAGCTCCTTAACTTCACATCAGAAGTGTGCAGTGAGAGATGACACGTGTGTGTGCTTTGCAGAATAAAAGGCTAGGCTCTGAAGCAGGTTTTTAACACTAAATGGGAACAAGGCTAAGAGAAATGAAATCAACACTTTTAGTCAAAGTTAAGCTCCAGGCAAGCTGCAGGCACTGCACAGCATGGGAGAAGCTGGCTCTGGAAGATGCCCGAGTGCTGACAGCTGAATGAGAGTTTGAAGGCCTAATGGTAAGAGATGTTCCACCAATGGTAGAGCTACAGAACTTTGCTCTCCTCATTCACCAGCCGCGCTCATCACTTCAGACTATCAAGAACGTGTCAACTTTAATTTGCAACGATAGGCCGTGTACATTTCCCCTTCTCTCCCAGAGTCTCTTTTCTACGTCTGTTATTAAACAAGCAATACATTATATACATCGCTAAAATAGAATGTTACAATAATGCAACAAAATCTAGATTATTTACACTTCAAAGGTTTTAACTGGCAAATCAAATTAATTTGGGTGTAATAGGAAGCATTTACAACCCCACGATGACTCCACATACCTATGAATTTTGCACAGGTCAAAATAATAAAATTATATATATATATATATATATATATATATATATATATATATATATATATATATATATATATACTTCATAACTGAATGTTCGTGATTACAGTTTTGCTTATAGGCATGACTGCAAATTACTTACATTACAAAATAAGTCACATGATAACATAATTCCTTCCTGCTTCTTAAAAAGAAAGCTGTTGGTGGGAAAATCTTTGGGGAAGATTACCTAGACTTCTGTTTAGTAATCCTCCATATTGTCACACTCAAATTTTGGCTTTCTTGCCTCATACATACATGCTGCTGATCTGTCATGGGTGATGGTACTATTGGGCCCTTAACCACTTCCCATGGAAGTCCTCCCATTTCAGTGGTTATACCAGGCTGATGCCTGCACCCACAGGCATCAACCCAGTATTGTTCTTTTCAGCCAGCAATTCCCTGCACCGCAAGAACAATTATAGTGGCAGTTCAGCCGCTTGATTGTTCTTACAGGTGGCGGGAGGGGACACTGCCCTCCGGTGCTTCTAACGGCTCGCCCGTACGATCGGCGAGCCAGAGAAGCAATCCGCCGCTGGCGGAAGTTCACCATACAGAATACCGGTGACCATTAGGTCTCCGGCAATCTCTATGACTCTCGGATGTCCGTACATGACGTCATTACGTCATATCCGGCCTGGCATTACTTGTAATTACTGTCATGTACTCGGTTGGAAAACCAAGTTCGTTATGTTTTTTTTTTTTTTTTCTGGGATCTCAGGCTTTCCAACCTGGAGGAGAGATGTGGGGTCTTATTGACCCCACATCTCTTCATAAAGAGGACCTGTCATGCACTATTTCTATTACAAGGGATGTTTACATTCCTTGTAATAGGAATTAAAGTGATCATAAAAATAAATTTAAAGGGAAAGTGTCAAAATAAAAAAATGAAACTAGGGAAAAAAAACATTTAAAATGCTCCAGTCCCCGCACGCAGAAACAATTGCATATGTATGGCACGCCCACATATGTAAATGGCATTTAAACCACACATGCGAGGTATTGCCGTGAACATTAGAGCAAGAGCAATACTTCTGTCCCAAGACTTCCTCTGTAACTCAAAACAAGTAACCTGTAAAAAAAATTTAAAGGGTTGCCTATGGAGATTTTAGGCACCGAAGTTTGGCGCTATTCCACGAGTGAGCACAATTTTCAAGTGTGACATGTTAGGTATCCATTTACTCAGCGTAGCATGATCTTTCACATTATACAAAAAATTGGGCTAAGTTTTGCGTTTTTTTTTTTTTTTTTTAATTCATGAAACTTATTTTAAAACATGTTTGAAAAATCGCTGCGCAAATACCATGTGACATAAAAAGTTGCAACAACCGCCATTTTTTTCCTTAGGCTCTCTGCTAAAAAACCTATATAATTTTTGGGCGTTCTGAGTAATTTTCTAGCAAAAAAGTGATGAGTTTTACATGTAGGAGCGGAGTGCCAGAATTGGCCCAGATGGCAAGTGGTTAAACTGCGAAAGAAATAGTCTCCTTTTCTATGTAGAAAAGGGAATGACTGTCTATTGAGATTCTCAGCATGTTGGAAAATGTCTGTGTACAGTACTGAGCACTTTTGATGTTAACATGAGCTCTCTAATGATCAATAGGTAAACTACATAAGAACAAGACTATATATAATCAACACATAAAATGGTGACACCCCCACAACAACCACATACAAGTCTAACATGAACACCAATACAAGTGTTCAACCATTACAGAATTCAACAATTAAATTAAATTGCTTTAAATTGATATATATATATTTATTTCTGTTACTTATATAGCGCCGTCAATTTACGCAGCGCTTTACATATACATTGTACATTCACATCAGTCCCTACCCTCAAGGAGCTTACAATCTAAGGTCCCTAACTCACATTCATACATACTAGGGACAATTTAGACAGAATCCAATTAACCTACCAGCATGTCTTTGGAGTGTGGGAGGAAACCGGAGTACCTGGAGGAAACCCACGCAGGCACAGGGAGAACATGCAAACTCCAGGCAGGTAGTGTCGTGGTTGGGATTTGAACCAGCAACCCTTCTTACTGCTTAGGCGAAAGTGCTAACCACTACACCACTGTATCTATTTTGTATGAATATACACTGCTGTTATAAAAAAAAAAAAAAAAAAAAAGTGAAAAAAAAGATAAGCTTTGCATTATCACCCCAAAAATGTGCAGGAGCTTCTTTTGTATGACAAACGCGCACAGGACAGCCCAGTGTGATTGGTTGCTATTGCTACTTTCTTTCCCAGTCTGAGTGCTTCTATACAGGCTGCTTCGTTTAACCACTTCAATACAGGGCACTTATACAGCTTCCTGCCCAGACCAATTTTCAGCTTTCAGTGCTGTCGCAGTTTGAATGACAATTGCGCGGTCATACAAAACTGTACCCAAACTAAATTTTTATCATTTTGTTCCCACAAACAGAGCTTTCTTTTGGTGGTATTTGATCACCTCTGCAGTTTTTATTTTTTGCTAAATAAAAAAAGACCGAAAATTTTGAAAAAAAATAAAAGTTTTGCTTTTGTTTCTGTTAAGAAAAAATTGTAAATAAGTTTTCTCTTTCACTGATGGGCACTGATAAGGCAGCACCGATGAGGTGGCACCAATCAGCGGGCACTGACGATGGGCACTGATATGCGGCACTGATATACAGCACTGATGGGCACTCATGGGTGGCACTGGTGGGCACTGACAGGCGACACTGATGGGCACTGAAAGGCTGCAAAGATGGGTCCTTATGGGTGGCACTGATACGCGGCACTGATAGGCATCCCTGGTGGCACTGGCAGTGGTAGGCATTGTGAGTGGACACTAATTGGCAGCTGCCAGGGCACTGATTGTCTGCTGCCTGGGCACAGGGGTCTAGGGGGCATACCTGGTGGTCCAGTGTGAAAGGCCATCCTGGTGGTCCTGGGTGGGATCCAAGGGGGGCTGTGCTGATAAACAATCAGCACAGACCCCCCCTGTCAGGAGAGCAGCCGATTGGCTCTCCTCTACTTGTGTCTGTCAGACGCGAGTGAGGAAAAGCCGATCACCGGCTCTTCCTATTTACATCGTGATCAGCCATGATTGGACACGGCTGATCATGTGGTAAAGAGTCTCCGTCAGAGACTCTTTACCTAGATCGGGGTTGTGGTGTGTCAGACTGACACACCGCAACAACGATCGCCGCGATGAGTGCCCCCCGGGGGCGCGCAGTGGCTTAATATCCTGAGGACATCATATGACGCCCAGTCAGGTTATTGAAACCACTTTGCAGCCGTCATTTTGCTATATGGCGGGCGGCAAATGGTTAATCTTGTGGCAGGGTCACTTTAGACACATTTACTATGGCTTTAGCAACAGAGCTAACTTAACCACATTAATGGCCCGTAAACATGATCAGAACATCGTATGAAAAATATTGCTTTCAAATCGATCGTACGATAATCTGAACATTCATGCACAGCTTTCGAGAGCCGAACACGGCGATTTATGCTAAATTATATGATGGGACCAGCAAGAAAATTTTTCTCATACAATTTTCATTTAATCAGTACAGTTGTCGTTCAAAAATACAAATACACTGCAACACATTACATCACTTCCAAATTTGTATTCTGTCGTATGAGAATTTTTGGGAACGTTAGTAAATTCTTAATTTTAGATATGAGATTAGTGGATAAAAGGAAACCAAGTTTTTTTTCTCTTTTTATAGCAAGAAAAACTTAATTCTAAAATGTTTGATCAAAGGGATCTCGGTAACCACACATATTGTTTCACGTACAATCTGTCTAACTGGTGCAAGGTGTTCTCCTGTGTTCCTCTATATGTTTGACATTTAAATTCCTGCATACCAACAGCTTTCCATACGTTGTAAAATAGTTTTCTACTGACAGCCAATTTGTACTTTCAAATGAATGTACGTAGAAGCATTTACATGAAAATTCTAAGTACATTCACGTTTTGATGAATTTCCTTCAAAAGTACTTATAAATGTAATTTGCTTTTAACATTTGATTTTGAAATAATGTAATTTCCTCAATTAAAACCGCATACATGGTTAGACCTTCATTCACTCGAGAAAAATTTCTCAATCTGCTCCTTCAAATTTTCTCCTCACTACAGTTGAAAAACAAGTGTCAATTTCACCCCATGAATGATTAAAAAAATCAAACAAATCTTCCTAAAGTGAAACATTTCTACTAGTGTATGGGTAGCTAGCTTAAAGGGGTTGTAAAGGGATACATTTTTTCACCTTAATGCATTCTATGCATTAAGGTGAAAAAACTTTTGATAATACCGCCGCCCCCAGCCCCCCTGTTTTACTTACCTGACACCTCGAAACTCGGCCGCTCGTTCCCGACCTCCATTCAGCCGATCAGCCTGGTCGCTGATTGGCTATAGTGGATGGATTGAAAGCAGCGCAGCCATTGGCTCGCGCTGCTGTCAATCACATCCAATGACGCGGCACGCCGGGGGCGGGGCCGCGTGATACAGCGAGCGGCTATAGCCGCCAGCTGTATCACGGGAGCGCGCCCGCAATAACTAACCACCATGCGAGGGAGCTCGCATTAAGGTGGTTAGTTATTGTGGGGAGGAGCTGAGACAGCCGCCGAGGGACCCCAGAAGAGCAGGTTCGGGGCCACTCTGTGCAGAACGAGCTGCACAGTGAAGGTAAGTATAACATGTTTGTTATTTTTAAAGAAAAAAAAATTTACCTTTACAACCCCTTTAAGGTGGTTGTAAACCTTTACATATACCTACTGAAGTGACTGGCCTCAGGTGATACACAGAGATGAAACAAATCCTCCTACATAAGTTGTACCCATTTATATGCAGCCCTTGCTTCTCTACAGCCGTTTAAAATTTACACATCAAAGGTTATTTCTGAGTTCCCAGAAGACGGGTTGGAAATCTGATATTGCACACTGCACAGCACAGAGCTAAGTGTAATCTGAGACCTGAGTGGAAGTAATGGACACCCCCCCCCCACACCTACACAGTCTCACCCATTCAAAGATAAAAACAAGGACTTGGACAATCTAACAGAACATTGATGGCCAATAAGAACAGCTTTTCCTTTTCTCTTTATTGAAGAGATGAACATCAGGCTGAAAAAAATTGCTCTGTATGAAATAATATCACAAGAAGGATTTGCAAAAAAAAATAAGCTTCCAGTTTATGTAATAAAATATCTGATAACCTGGCAAAAAGCCAACGGACACATTTATAGAAAAAGAAATCATATCGCATAAAAGAGAATTTGCCAAATTCAGTGATAGCTCATCAATACTAGAGCTTTTGTTTTACACTGGCCCGATTACCTGCAAAATGTGTCTGTCGCTCTGCTATTGATTGAATTATACTTGGGTAAAGAATTGTCATTTCTCATTTCTCCAGCAAAAACTAGTGAACTGGATAGCAAAGCTTTTACTGTGAAATCTCTATTCCTTACCAGTGATTTCCCATAAAACCGACTGCTCAGAAAGAAAGTGCTATGTCTATTGTTTTATACCCTGGCACTTACAATCTCACAGGCAGATTGCTTTATCTAAAATAGAAGTAAATTGTTATCACAGCTTTCCCAATGAAGTGTAGTGAGCCAATGGGGAATTTACATAGAAATATGCAGAGTGAATGAGGCACCGTCCCACACAAATCTCTCTAATACTGTATTTATCAAATGATTTTTTTTTTTTTTTTACTGCAACCACCGTGTCCGTATATCTGAGCTCACTTTTTGAAAATGTTATAATTTTTTTCCCCAGTTAAAAAAACTAAAATACTTTACTCTCTTCACACCTGAGGGTAAAACAAATCTAAAAGCTGAAGCACAATTTTGCAATTTTGACATGTGTTAGTAAAACCCTACATATCACAACTACTTTGTGCATCCAGGTGAATTATACTGGCCCAAAATAGTAAAACAATTTTTTTTATTTTTTATTTAGCTGTATATTTTTTGTTACTACCATAACCTACCACCAAAGAACAACCCACAATAAATTCTCCTTCTCCTGACGATTGCAAAAATACCACATATGTGTATGTTATTTATTTGTACCCATAGTACAGCCCAGAAGCAATAGTGCACATTTTGCTTTTCTTTTTTTTTTTTTTTTTTTTGTCCTACCTAAGACACACTGACACTAATGCTATTTTAAAAAAAAAAAATCCTGCTCAAAATATACTGACCCTGACCTTCGACCCTTACTTGACCCACACACTAACCCTGGCCCTGATCTAGATCACACCTTGATCTAGATTTTTTTTTTCTTTATTTTTTATTATTTTATTTATTTTTCATTTTTTATTACACTTTTTTTTTCTTTCTGCATGGAAAGACACAGGTACAATGTATCTATCTCTCCATTCACAAAAAGAAAAAAAAAAACACAGGGGTGGGGTTCATAGTGAGTGATCACTGTGATAGCCAATCAGAGGCTACCACTGTGATCAAGCGACCCGGAATCGGGAGTTTTGGGTCCCGATCGTTAGTACGGGGCTCTCGGTGAGACCCCAGTCTTTGTGTTGTCCAGCACAAAGGGAGAAACACATAAGCAGCCCCACAGAAAAAAGCCCAGTTCTGTGAAGTTTGTGTGAAGGGGTTAAGATGCACTTTAAAACATGCCAATAACCAGGTTTAATATGCGCTTATTAAACTTGGTCAGAGGCATGTGCTAAAAGGAAATCTATAGTATTTTGACAAGTATTAAAATAGGACGAATTGTATTCTATTACATTTTAGATAAAAAAAATTGTGTATGATTATTTAATACTTGCCACTTACAGCCAAGTAGGTGGCAAGTCCAAGGCTAGCTTGCAGCTTTGCTGAAAGCTGACCTAATGCTATTCCGTCAATTACCTGTGTTATAAATATTAAGAGAACAAATATTGAATATATCAGTTCACCCTAAAAAAATGCAAGCTATGGTGGGCTTTCTCATAAGAAGGCTTAGCATTCGTTGCCAACTATGTGTCACGGAAAGAACTTGCCTATTGGAACATATTACACCCATATTTAGGATGTAATGTGTACTATGCTCCAGCACATGTTCCCCTCACCTGCATGATGCTTTGCAGGCTCCTTGGAGAAAAAATTCATGTACATTTTTTTCCCCAAAAGGTGAACTTAGCCTTTATTATCCCTGTGTCTGCCATGGAAAGGTATCACCTCCTGTTGTCAAATTACTTACCGTATTTATCACCGTATAACACGCACTTTTTTCCCCTTAAAATCAGGGGGAAATCGCAGGTCCGTGTTATACGCCAATCCCCTGCGATCCTGAGCTGTCACAACTTCAAAATCGCCGACCGCGATTTGAAAATGGCGCCGCCGGCACCGAAATACAAAGAGCCGGTCCTCGGCTCTTCTCGGCGGCTCTCGTTCACTTTCGGCTCCACTCGTAGTCCCGAGCGGAGCTATCCGAACCTACTCGGCTAGGTTCGGATAGCTCCGCTCGGGACTACGAGTGGAGCCGAAAGTGAACGAGAGCCGCTGGAAAGAGCCGAGGACCGGCTCTTTGTATTTCGGCGCCGGCGGCGCCATTTTCAAATCGCGGTCAGCGATTTTGAAGCCCAGGACAGAGGTTTGAAGGCTGCACTGACAAGACTGCACTGGGGAAGGCTGCACTGACAAGGCTGCACTGACATGGCTGCACTGACATGGCTGCACTGACAAGGCTGCACTGACATGGCTGCACTGACAAGGCTGCACTGACAAGGCTGCACTGGGGCAAGGCTGCACTGGGGCAAGGCTGCACTGGGGCAAGGCTGCACTGAGAAGGCTGCACTGGGGCAAGGCTGCACTGAGAAGGCTGCAATGATGGGCATTTAAATGTAAGTTTTTTTCCCTTCAACTTCCCTCCTAAAAGTTTTTTTTTTCCTTAAAATTCCCTCCTAAATTGGGGTGTGTGTTATACGCCGATAAATACGGTATTTCTTACATTTAAACACTGGAGTACAGCTTCATGATGAAATAAGTACTGCAGATATTCTGGCCAAATCTGGAGTACGCTGTCCAGTTCTGGTCACCAATCCTCAGGAGGGAGGTGCGGGAACTGGAGAGAGTCCAGAGAAGGGCAACAAAGTTAATAAGGGAACTGGAGGACCTCAGTTACAAGGAGCGGCTATAAACATTAAACGTATTCTCCTTAGAGAACAGACGCTTGAGAGGAGATATAGCGATATACAATAACCTCAATGATGATTCTAGCATAGGGAATAAACGATTCAGTCTCGGTGAATATAGGAACACACGGGGCCACTCAATGAAATTGGAGAAGAAGCAGTTTAGCCTTAAACTGGGTAGGGGGTTTTCACTGTCAGGAAGGTAAGGATGTGGAACTCATTTCCACAAATGGTAGTGTCAGCGGGAAGTATTGATAGTTTTAAAGAAAACTCCTGGTTGGCCATCTTAACAAACACAGTATACAGGGATATGGGAAATTACTTTTGACATGAACACACACATCCACACAGGTTAAACTGGATGGAGCGGTGTCCTTATTCAATCTTAACAAATACGTAGTACTAGGGTAGATTGACTAAACCTAGTGCACTGAGAATCTGGTGCAGCTGTTCATGGTAGCCAATCAGCTTCTAACCTCATCTTGTTCAAATAAGCTTTGGCAATAAAACCTGGGAACTGATTGGTTTCTTTGCAGAAATTAGCCTGATTTTGCACTCTCTAGCTTTAGTAAACAAACCCCTATGTGACAAGCTCTGTTTTACAGTGAAACTTTTCAGGCATTATTCAGTCCCATACTAAACTAGGAAGGCTGTCGCAGGATACCACAAAGTTCCATCTGCATACAAGCACAAAAGTATCATTCTTTCCGAATGTGGGGATTTTTTTTCTTTAAACAATAACTTTTAGTAGGGGGATATATAAAAAAAGTCATACTCTGTGTGTTTTACACATGCCTACAATCAAACACGCATGCCTAATAAGAATTTTGCTCATAATATTCCTATAAAATATTTTCCTTACAACTGCAGAAATGTAAAGCCCTATGTGGCTTACAGTCCTGGTCCATCAGACAGCTGTGGTCCCCTCCTCCCCAAAGATGTGCGCCTGGTCACTGCTCCACTGAGCTTTTTTTACCTTCACTCAATAGCTATTAGGTGGACACTGAGTTGATGGGTAATATGACTGGAAGAGAACTTAGTGACTTAATAAAAAGCCATAAAATCTATCAATGGTCTCAACCAAGGCATAACGAAACTACCACATCTTCATATTACGAACACTGATGTAAATTTGGCAGTGACAGCAAATAAATAGCAAAACAGGCAGAAATTCGTTCTATAAATTTTTTTTCTAGTCTGTGGTTAGGAAGGAAGTGATCCAGGAAAAATGAGGAACATTATGTATCAAGAAATAAAACTTTAGTAACAGATTTGGAATTTGGTCTTTTCCAAAATCTGCACAATCTGTGACATAACAATAACTTCTAAATTGAATATATAAAATGCACAACAAACAAATGTAAAAAGTGAATGTTCCACAATCTGACAAGATATCCAGGATGAAAATAAGGTTTTTAATTGCATAGAGATGTACAAGCTTGTAATGAAATACTGTATATAGTAACAGATAGAATCATATCACTGGAAAATGGTTACATATATTAAAGTAATTGTAAAGGTATTTTTTTCTAATAACAAACATGTCATAGTTCCCTGTCCTATGCAATGTTTTTTCAAAAAGCAGTCCTGATCCTCCTCTTCTGGGATCCACCACTGGTGTTCCTGGCTCCTGTCAAGTGTTCCCATAGCAAGCTGCTTGCTATGGGGGCAATCGTGTGTGCTTGATCCCAAGCCATGCTGTACGTGTTCGTTGACACACAAAGCACGGCTTAGGCCCATCCCCCGCTCTCCTCTCACTGGCTGTGCACACAAAAGGTTTTTTACCTTCATGCAGAGAATGCATTAGGGTTAAAAAAAAAAAAAAAAAAAAAAAAAAAAAAAAAAAAAAAACCTTCTACCTTTACAACCATTTTAACCAAATTCTGATTGAAACGGGCATACATTATTAAAGATGTTTATAATATAGCTGGCTTTGTATTAGATTTTAAAAAGAGAAGTATGGCCTTCTAAAAAAGAAAAACACAAAAAAAAAACATTATACTCACCTAGGTGGATGCAGCATTGTTCCAATGCTACATCTCTCTCCCATCCCCTATTCACTGAGAACTGAATGATCAAACACCGCTGAACGCTCAGTTCTCCCCCTCTGCTACAATCAGTCTCCAGCTCTCTGCTAAGCCCCCCCCACACTCACTGGAGCACTGGGCTGTGGAGGGGATGGGTGGGGCTGGCTCAGCCTCTCAGCGGATAGCTGAGTGGTGCGGCAGATGAGCAGATAAGTTCAGTGTTAGGACAGATGAGAAGATGGTTCAGCGGTGGAGCAGATGTGCCGGGAGGTAAGGTGGTGGGGGTTACAGTGGTGGGACAGAAGAGCGGGGGGTTACAGTGGTGGGACAGAAGAGCGGGGTGCTACAGTGGTGAGGCAGATGTGCAGGGTGCTACAGTGGTGGGGCAGATGAGCAGGGTAGTACAGTGGTGGAGCAGATGTGCAGGGTGCTACAGTGGTGGGGCAGATGAGCAGGGGGGTACAGTGGTGGGGCAGATGAGCAGGGGGGTACAGTGGTGGGGCAGATGAGCAGGGGGGTACAGTGGTGGGGCAGATGAGCAGGGGGGTACAGTGGTGGGGCAGATGAGCAGGGGGGTACAGTAGTGGGGCAGATGAGCAGGGGGGTACAGTGGTAGGGCATATGAGCAGGGGGTACAGTGGTAGGGCAGATGAGCAGGGGGTACACTGGTGGGGCAGATTTGCAGTGGGTTACAGTGATCTGAAGTGTGGAGTTGCAGGCATTGGGGTAATCTGAGGCGTGAGAGTGCAGGATGTTAATTTCTCACTAGCACTCACTCTCAGTTTACAGCATTTACTTTATAAAAAATAATTTTCGTGATTGAGTGTGAATTTTTTTGTTATAAAATCAGCACGCTCAATTTCTTTGAAAACATTTTTCGGCACACTGTGCTCAAAAGGTTGCCTACCCATGATCTAGGTCATTATAAGTTACTTTACTGCAACAATTTTGTTTAACTTTGCAAACAAGTTAACCATTAACAGGGACATAGCTTTAAACTACTGGATACATTGAAAAGTTTGAGGTCCCCTACTTTTGTCATTTCATTTGGTCTCGACCCACCTTCCCAATGTTGTGCAAAAGGTACCCAAGCTCCACAGCATAACGCCAAACAAAAAGTTTCAAGCTTATACTTTTTTCCTTTCTGGCACAGACAGGTATATTTCTCAACTTTAACAAGTTTTACATTATAGATATAGCAGTATGTTGTACCGTGTTAGTTGTTGATTAATGCAGACAATTTGGGCTTAGGTGACGTATAAAGCCTGGCAAAGAGATCTAAGTTATCCTGAAAGCTTGCCTATCCTTTAAAGCCAATGTAAAAGCTTGACATCTCTGATGAGAGCAAATGCAACTGTGACAATCATTCCTTGCATGCCTAGAATGTAACTGTTTTGCCAAACCATTAAATTGATGGATTTGATTCCGTTACGAACTGGTTCTAAAGTTTAATTTTTTTCCCCCCTTATTTCATACTTGCCATTTGATAAAAAATGCCCCACTGCATGTTCTACCCACCCCCATCCCTAAAATCTCAACCGACTCCCATCATTGTGCCAGTGCTGTCTCGACTGCAGCACCACTCCTCCTACTTCCTGGTCTAACTGGAGACATTGAACTCCTGCCAAACTTCCGTGAGGAGAGAGCGGGGGCATGGCTTACCAGTGCTCTGAGCCTAGCTCAGGAGAGCATGTGCCTCCTTGGCACCAGGAGGAGGGAGGAGCGGACGGCACCGGCAAAAGACTGCCAGAGGAAGTAAGGGACCTCTCTGTACAATATTGTTGCACAGAGCAGCCAAATCTAACATTTTTGTTTTAAAAAAAAAAAACAGCTTTTAATATTACTTTAAGACCCCTTTCACACTGAGGGTGTTTTGAGGGCGTTAAAAATAGCACCTGCAAACTGCCCTAAAACACTGGAGCGGTGCACTGGCGAGGCGTCAGAAAAAGTCCTGCCAGCAGCTTCTTTGGAGTGGTAAAATCACCGCTCCTCCACCGCTGCTTCCCATTGAAATCAATGAGGCAGTGCTGCAATACCCCTTTTTGGCCGCTAGCGGGGGGTTAAAAACCACCCTGCTAGCAGCCGAATAGCGCCGCTTTACCGCTGACGCCCTAGGCGGCACCGTGTGAAAGGGCTCTTACTACACACTTTCAATAACATAGATATGAAAAATAAACTAAATTTACTGCAAAGCTTCTTTTTTTTTTTTTTTTGCACAAACATAACCAAACAATGGTATAAGCCAGAGAAAGTGAAGGATTCATTTAGATACTGCAGACACTAAAGTACATTAAAAGATTTTTAACTACCATAAATACTATTTAAATGTACTATATCACAAGTAAAAGGTGATGTCAGAACTGCAGGATATGCTGAGATATTGGTAACACAGTCATACAATATGAATAAATAAATAAAAAATAAACTGTTGTGTAACCACATTGTAGCTTGGAAATAAAATACTAGTTACATTACACAAAGGTGGCGATAGCTTTTCAATTACCGTAGCTTCTCATAAATAATCAAGGATTCCTCTATGTATACCATGCCTTTGTTATAAAATAAAACTGCTGAAAATTCCAGACAATTGAACTGTCAGTGTACTTACTCAACCTGGATATGCGCCCCCATTTACTTAAATTATATAAATTTATAGAATATGAAGATGACTGGGTCCTGTTTGAAGAACCACAGATATCCCCTAGGTAATTAAAAAAGCAGTGGAATGAGAAATCAAGTCTATTTCATTAAAGGAAAAAGAAGAGAGAAAAAATACTTTTGCTCTCTAGTGTTATGCTGCTGGGGCCGTTGTCCATCAGTTAGCTAGTTCTCTCATCTCAATGCCCTGCTGTATAATTAACTCAAGCTAGGATTGTTATCCAAGTAGGTTAAAAGAAGGGATGGCATAGCCTCAGTTTCATTAACAGCATGATGATGAGCAGTTCCTACTGTCTGTATCTTGAGCACACTGCCTAAAAGAGTAATCAGAAGCAAGAGATGAGCACCGTATGTTGTTTTTGCATTATAAGAGTGATTTAAGTAGGTATCAAGAGATTCACACAGTAGATCTGAAGCAAAGTCAGAATAGATCTAAGGCCAGTCATGACTTGATTAGGTGGATAGTTAGTGCAAAGCAACTATGTGAAGCTCTTCAAAGTCTGACATGGTTTGTACAATTATGATTGAAGATGCAACAATGGTTGATGAGCCTGTACTGAGATACTGTCAGTAAGAGTTTAGCTCAATACAACCCTTGAAGAACATAACACCCTTGAGACTCAGTATGGATCATACAGATATGTATTGATATCTAGAATGCACACAAACCCAAAATTATATTTATGTTGGACTATTGCTTCTGTTACATAAGAAAGATTTTTCACACTGCGCTTCAGTGTCCCAGGTTCTGCAGTAGACAAGTGTCCCCCTGTCAAATTTTGGTTCTGCTTGCTGTTTAAAGGAGGTAATACTGTAACGTCACTTCAGTCTATGCGAAAAATTCCAGTACTGGAAATAAGAAATGAGGGTCCAGAAGACTTTGCTAGGATCTATTGCCATTTTCAACACTAATAATTTTACCCAGGTGACCTGTTATGATCTAAGGCAGCCCATACACAAGTAATTTTTTTCTGTTCAAGAAATTACCCGATTGGCCCATCCATTAACTCAATGTGGATGTACTACCAGTCTGCTTATACACAGATCGAAATTCGGCCACTCTCTGCTGAACCGAACAAATTTCAATCCATGTATGGCCAGTTTAAGAGGTGATCTACTTGGTACAAATTAAGCTGGCTGGAATAGTGTGCAGCTCTGGGAGTTATCTAGACAGATATTCTTAGACCACCAGAAAGTAACCTCTGGGACTATGTATGGTCACATCACGCTTAAAACTTTGCAAAACAGGAGAATCAAGAGGAAATCAAAACAAATAAAATTCAGCAAACGTGTAGCTTTTATTAGATTTATAAAACATTCTTTAATTTAAAACGCTATTGAATTCAATGTGTTGCTTAAAAGAGATAGAAAATTCAGACTGAACGGTATTATCACAAGCACAAATTCTGGTATCCCTTTGGGAACCAAGTGCTCCTGTTCTAATCCATGCTGTGATTGTGTAAATAAAAAAAACAAAAAAAAAAACGTGTTTTTCGGTTTCTGCTTTGTGTCACATACACCCCATGCTGAAGCCCAATTTATGGGCATTCTTATGGTGGGGCTATAGTACAGTACTCTGGCCACTCTTTATTCTCACTGAACTGTATAGCATATCTGTATTGTGCAGCTCTCTGCACTGTCCTTGTACACCCCCCACTTGCTGGCCAGTATGCCCTCCTCTAACGTCTGCAGCTCTGCCATCTTACAGCCCTGTGCATTTCTTCCTTGTACAGCAGAGGTTAGACAAGTGAGCCCAGACCCAGCCTACTGCTATTTTTGGGGGGGGGGGGGGGGGAGACTAGAATAATTGCTGGCAGCTCATGTTGCTGTAAATGATAGTGCTTTTCTCCAGTGTATACTGTCATTTACAACAACACAAACTGCCACCTAGTATTTTAGTCTCTCTCCACTCTTACAATCATATTTCCAGGCCAGCTGTGAATCTGGCTGGTGGTTTGAGAAACATTTTTGTACAGGCAAAAGAGGGTGGTGTGATGCACTACAACAATACCTGGATAAGAGACTGAAATACCGTGCCGACAGCTTGTTCTAGTATTCCGTGCTCCCTAAATGCAATTTTTTAAATGAAACTAAAAGCTCCCATCTTTTACAGCCAGGGAAGCTGCCATCTTAGTCTCTCTTTGATATACAATTGCCATGATGTTGCACATGTGATCAGTTAGGACACGGCCAGTCCGTAGCTTGCCTGTTCGCCATGCCTTAAATGTAACAGTTTTGAAAGTTAAATCAGTGGGTTTAGTTCTTTTTTCTGCCTAGCGGTGTACCTTTATTACCTTTTATGTCTTTAAACAGTGTAATATATGCTCTGAATATAACATCTGATCATAACTGAGAGCAGAGCAAAATCATCAATTTGTCTCTTTAAAGAGGGAAAGAAGACTCTCTAAGCACCCCCTAGTTTACAATTATTGATTGCCATTATAGTGACTAAGTGTAATTATGATCTATTTATTCTCACAGGATGCAGCATAATAAGCAGACCAGCAACTGGCAGAGATAAATGAGTATCGTATCATTGTATTCCTAACCTCTAAAAAGAGTAGACACTTTACAGTGAGACAGCAACAAAACCTTGTGTCATATGTCCTGCCTCCCTAAGCCTGCATAAAGTTTCACCTGGGCTGGGCAAGGGTAGGGGAGCAGTTCTTGAGGAGCAGAAGAGTTTTTGGATGCAAAAGAATTGGATTTTGTTCTTGAGCATGTCAAACGTAATCAGGCATAGGTAAACAAGGTGAAAAATGCTCATGTTTGAATGGGGGAGGAAACTTTGCTTGTCACAATTCTACAGAAGTTTCCATTAAAAAAAACAAAAAACAAAAAAAAAACAGCAGATAGAAGATTTGCTACAGTTAACAAAAAGAAATAATCTTCAAAGGTAACAAGGCCCTATTAACAAATAATGTAGTTCTGAACAAAAATAAATCTGAATTAGTGGCAAACTGTTAAAAATGAAAGAAACTATATTGTACTTCATGATAAAATTTGTATCTAGAATAAACCTAAATAAATAAAACAAATGATAAGAAAGAACACTTTGAAATGCACTAAATATTCAAACAGAACGTAACCTGGGCAACTCAAACATATGCTAAACATGCATAATCAGAAGTTACCATCAAACATCATAAAAACCCAACAATACAGGGAGCTGAAATTCTATGTAAATTTCAACTTTTTCTGTTCAAAATTCAAGTCAAGCTTTGGGCGAGCCTTTCCACCTTCAATCAAAGTGCCACCTAGGCCTTGATACCCTTAAAGTGATTGTAAAGGCAGAAGGTTTTTTTTTACCTTACCGTAGTCTATGCAGTAAGGTAAAAAAAACCTTCTGTATGCAGATCCCACCACAGCCCCCCTCTAACTACAGCCTGAGCCTGATCTCGATCTAGCGATGTGCACGAGCGCAGATGCTCTCTTAGCTTTCTCCCTCCTCATTGGCTTCCGTTGCTGCCAATCAAAGCCAGTCGTGAGGAGGCAGGAGACAGAACCGAGCCCTGCCCTGTTGTATGGACACACAGAGTGGGGCTCATGAGCGAGCACACCAGTGCCCTCATGGCAAGCGACCTGCTATGGGGACACTCGTGGGGGAGAGGAGCCAAAACTGCCGGTGGGGGACCCAAGAAGAGAAGGATCGAGGCTGCTCTGTGCAAAACCATTGCACAGAGTATGTAAATATAACATGTTTTTAATTTTTAAAAATAATAAAATAAAAACCTTTACAATCACTTTAACCATTTGTTATGATAGACAGTATGCACATCTTGTTTACAATTGATAATGAAGATCTGCCATATTAACCCATTTAACCCATTAAACCCAACTGCCCAGCCCCCTCCTTAATATTACACAGGAGGGGAAAGCCAAGTAAGATGTATATACGACTTATCAGCAAATAAAGTATTTTACATATTTTGTTACAGTTCTACCATGTGAATGAAAACCTACAAAATAGGTGTTACCCTAATTAGTCTGCAAAGGTGTAAATACACTTTAGGGTACAAATATTACTTATCCATATATAAACAATACATGCAAAATAAGGGAATTTCATTTAATTACACAAAACAAAAATAACTGAATTTTTAATGTTGCTGACATAAGCCTTAATATAGTCATACTGACATATTACTGAAAAATTACTCTCAGTAGCGCTGGGTAAATCAGCTTTAGTTAAATAAAAATGGAATACATTTTAAAATCTGGCATGCGAGTTTGGCCTTTTATGACTTATTTTATTTCAATTTTCCTGTTTGCATAATGCACATATCACTCTAAGCTCTGCAGCAGTACAAACATCAGAAGTGTCAAAAACATAGCCAGAAGGTATGCAGAAAAAAGAAAAAAATAGTCAAAAGAATCAGTATGCTTTATAGCGGGTGAGACAACTGGAATGTAGTATGGACTGTGGATGAGCCAACAACTTATGTGGGTGAAACAGATAGGCAGCACCAAAAAAGAGCCTATAATGGTTAAATTTTAAACCAAACTCTGACCAAGACTCCCAGGTTAGAACCGGTCAAGATTTTCATAGTTGTCTGTGTCACCAACAGGGAGGATGGTTCTCACCCCCATGGGGATGGATTTATTAAAAGGGATAGAGGCTAAACACCTGGCCACGTCAACACGTGAATAAGGTGAAACTGTGTTCACAGTGAATAATTAATAATGTTCTTGTAAAAAAAATAAAAAAATAAAAAATAAAAAATTAATTACACACGTATATGGTATGTAATATATATATATATATATATATATATATTTTTTTTTTTTTTTTAACCTCACACACAATTAGGTTTTCGAAGCGTACACAGGTTCACCACATTTACTAACATTCACACAGCAGAATACACAATCAAATTTCCAAAGACCTAGCCTCACACTAAAAGATTGCCTACCACTACAAATAATGGCATTTTAAGCTGCTGATGGACCATTGTAAATGTAAACTTATCTGATTGTTAGTAGTATGTTCTGGAGCCAAACCATAAATAGGACCATATTATTATCCTTTTACTTTCCAGAAATGGCTATCATTGTCCATATGTGAGGTCCAAATGGTAGTTTCTTTTGTCTGCCTTGACTAATTAACCCTCTACTAAGAGGTATCATTGATGTATTATGCCTTAAAACACCTTGTGGTGTTTATATATTTTATCAACAAATTTTTATAGTTTCAAGCTCCATATAAATTGGCAATTGCTATACTGTACAGACTGTATACTAGTGCTGCTTCCTGGGATGTTGTGCTTTCTTTGGGGGAGGCTATTCCCTCCTCTATGGCCCCAGCTTGGAGGGGAGTTTGGGCTTCTGGACTCCTGATTGGAGTAGAGGTGCTGCACTTAACAAGTCTATTATGTAGTGCTCTATTGTATTTGTTACAATTGCTGTTATCATTAATATATTGTGTTACTCTAGTGTATTGACCTTTTGTTTCCTCCCTTTCTCTATGCTTCGTTTGAGGTGGAGTCATCTATCTGAGAAATAAATTGAGCAATACATCCTTCCACTGCACCCCCAACTGTAAAAGCCTTGAGCAAGATAAATGGAAAGCATACCCACATGAGCAGGTGTGGAATAATGTCAAGTGTTTTAATATTTCAGTACTGTTACTATTTTAAAAGAATTTGATGTTTGAAGCCATTTTACAGGACAGGGTTTGTCAGTATACAAAAGTTTTGCAGCCCTGGGTTGATCAGTTTCTTCCTTCAGATTTTGACGCAACCCCTCTGGAGCCCTGATCGTTGGAGCTATTTTCTCTCATTGTCATCATGGCAGTTGCCACTGCTCGGATGACCCACGGGACCCTCTTCCCACCCATCTGCTCTTCCTCCCTCTATTTTACCTATAGCTCATCTTGTCCCTGGTCTTATCACTGTTGGCCTTGACTAGACTTAGGCAGGACATAGATGGTGCAAATTTCTTTCCTGCAACCACAGATAATTGCAAGCGAATCCAGCAGGCTGGTTGTACCCGATCAACTTGGTACATTCAGCCTGCCCATTTATGGTTCAAAACCCAACCGGTCCCTGCTGAAATGGCCAACATTCAAATGGTATAAGGCTGGCCTTGTATCCTGAAACATACAGAAAAGAAGTTTTTTTTTTTATTCTTGCTTTCATCTTTGTCTAAATTTTGCACCAATTAATAAAATATGTATATTTTTTAAGATAAAACTTGTTTCAAATAGTGACTTTAAAGTCCTTTAACCTTGTACATATTCCTAATTCTGTAATTAGGTTTACCTGTATGTGGCACTTATTTGAGCCAGGCTATACAATTAATATAGTCTTCTAGTAAATCAACCCGCTATGTATCATTGGTATCAGGATGACAGAAAACACGGCAAAATCAGTCTGAAGCTGGCCATAGATGACTATGTTTTATTTTATTTTTTTTCAATCAGCTAGCGGATTCCTCCATCCACCCGAATGCTGTAGACAGAGGAATCCTCCCCACTGTGACACTGTATTCTGACAGCGGGACACCTTCACTGTCAGACTACACAGATCGAGAAAAATCTTCCAACAAACCAGATCAACTTTTGTCAGAACAGGAGCAGCCACACATGGATTAAAATTCAGCTGGTCCCTGCTGAACCAGTTGAATTTTAATCCGTCTATGGCCAGCTAGCAACAGACTACCATACAAAACCTGATGGATGGTTTAAACATTCTCCATCTTATCCAAAACTATAAAAAAAGGTTTGACTGAAAATGGATTTGATTTTTTTAAGTATACAAATTTATTAAAGTGGTGTCTTTATATCAGTTTAGAGAAGTTGTTTTAAAAAAAAAAAAGAGAGCCCAGCACTACCTGTGTACACACTGGCAGCATCACACACCAGTTCTTGTCTCTGCAAGAAGATGGCAACATGTCCTAAATCATTCAGGTCTATTAATTTTTTTCTGTCTTTTTCCACAGTTCTATCTATTGTCAAGTTAAGGGAAATATCACCAATTGGGCATAGGACCCCAATGACAATTTGAGAGCTTCTACTCATTTTAAAAACGCGTTTCTTCCCTAACCCCAATCTATTCCTAAATGTAAAGCACACTGGAAAGGATATTATATACACTTCTCTAACAGGGAAACAGACAAAAACACACTTTAAGCAGCATGGGGAAGATGTTAAAAACAGAATGTTTTTATTGCTATCTGTGCCCTCCTGTGCTGGTGATGCCCACAGACTGCTAGGCTTTAAACCTTATTCTTCTTATATAACCTTAAACATATTTAAAGCCCTGTACACACGGGCCAAATGTCGGAAGCGGCATCGGCTGGTTTCTATTGACATTCGGCTCGTGTGTGCTGCAGCCGATCCAACAGAAGCCAGCCGTTTGGCCGGCTTCTATCGAAGGGGCATGATTGAAAAAGATCTGTGGCCGACTCCTGATCAACGCTCTCAGTCAATGGCTGAGAAATTATTTATTATTTGCTTAAATTATTATTGAAATCCCTAAAACCTATATCTAACCTTAACCAGGGCCGTCTTTTCGCATGGGCATGCTGGGCAGGTGCCCGGGGGCCCCACTTGCCTTAAAATGCGCAATTGTGCGCGATTGTGTAGACAGGGCCCTAGTGCACTGTATTGCCTATAATGCTCTTAAGATGGCACTGACCTTAACCCCAGTGTGCAATTCCCTAACTCTTTTATCACTACTTATCCTGTTATCTAAACTCCAACATTGCCCCCTTCAGTGGCTTCTGGCTCTGGAAATACTAGCTGCAGAGTTGTTGGCTGTAGTGTCCCTATGAAATATGGATAAAAATAAGAAAAAGCCACAAATGCCTAGTTTTCCTTTTTTATAAGGTGAATAAAAGGAGTTTATACAACAGTGCAAGATGGAAGGTAAAAGTTTAACTTTAACCACTTCCCAACCGTGCTATAGCCAAAAGACTGCTACAGAGTGGTCGCCCAGTTCTGGGAGGGTGTCAATGGACGAGGTAAAGGGCCAATTACAGTGGTCCTTTACCACGTGATCAGCTGTGTCCAATCACAGCTAATCACATGTAAACACAGGACGGCGCATAAGGAGAGGAGAGCCGGTAACCGGCGATTGTGACGGGGGACTTTTACACTGATAATCAGGGCACTGATCATCAGTGCAGCGCCAACAGTGCCAGTGTCCATCAGTGCTGCCTATCAGTGCCTCCTATCAGGGATGCATATAAGTGCTGCCTCCTCAGTGCAGCATATCAGTGCTGCCTCATCAGAGCACATCAGTGAAGGAGAAAACTTACTTATTTGCAAAACTTTATAACAAACTCTATAACAACATTTTTGGTCTTTTTTTCGTTTAGCAAAAGAAATAAAAAAAAAACAGTGGTGATTAAATACCACCAAAAGAAAGCTCTGTCTCAAACCGCTGTACCCAAAATTTCATTTGGGTATAGTGGTGCATGACCACGCTGTCATTCAAATTGTGACAGCACTGAAAGCTGAAAATTGGCCTGGGCAAGAAGGGAGTGAAAGTGCCCAGTAGGCAAATGGTTAGGCTTCCCACATTCATAAAGTGTTATAAAAAAAAAAAAAAAAAAAACCTATACAGATTTTTTTTTTTGCTATTTTTATATAGTTGTGACATAGAAGACATCCTTTACAGAGAATTGCAAGGGCTGTGGGTAAGGACTATCATAGATGCTCAGCTTCCACCAGCGAAGTCCCATCTGCACTTCAGCTCCCTGAATCCATTTTCAGTGTGTGCCATTGTGCCTTGTCCATTGGGGGTGAAAGCAAAACTCCCTAAGGGAGCCAGTGTCACTCAAACACTTTGGGGCAGGCTGGAAAGTGTAGCATCATTTAATGTAAACAGATTGACTACAGGAATGCTATTGTGTTGGCATGGTATCATATAATAGGAATGGATGAGCGTGCACAGTGGCTCACAAAGCCACTACATCAACAGGACCCTGTGGTTAGTGCTGTTACCCATTTACAGGAGGGAGGTGTCAGATGCTGGAAGGATCAAGGAAGTATTTAAAGGTTTTATTAACCCACCCCATATAAAAAATATTTCTATGTTAAACACCACTTAAAAGGAAAATCATATTTTTGGTTAACACATTAATGTGTTACCAAGATAATTTACAATTTTTAATACAAAAATGTAGATTATCATGTCTTTCACTTTGCTTGGAATAAATTAGTATTTCCGGTTCTCTGAAGACCAGAATGATCTGCCCTGCTCAGCCTCGCCAAAGGAAGTTCACTGGTTCATGGAGATGAGAGACACAGCCGAGGAAGTAGAGAGATTTCAATGCAATAGGCACCTATCGCCTGCATGTTAAACCATCTCACACAATAACATGAATTATTTAGCGCACAGAAACTTCACATGTGCCGCATACTATAAGCCGACCACTGGCATTTTCACTTCAAATTTGTACACTCTTTAGTCAACACGCTTCATCTGCATTTCTAACACCTGCTTCAGTCAACTGTGAAGAGCCGTTATGAACAAATTTCCCTTTCATCTTCCCACTGTCCATCCAGAACACATACACAAAAAAAATTATACAGGGGAGCATAATTATTTAGCTTTTACGCCGGTGACACAGTCTACTCAAAACGGAAATATTTTGATCATTTCTTGAAAGGAAATGGTTATTCAATGGGATAATACCTAAAACATGCATGCTTTTTATCTTCCTGAAATCAAACATGCAATAGATTTTCCCATCAAGAAGATCATTAATTTTACATAGGAGTAAGAGCGAATGTGTTTTTTTGTTGAAATATGACAGAAGGCTACCATTTTTTTCAATAAAAATGTACTTGTAAACATTAAAAGCTATCTTAGAATATATTTTGTATATATAGTGTTCACACACACATTTTAATGTCAACAGTAGGTGTGAAAATATGCTGTAAATTAGAAATGCTTTTAGAAATAGAAGTGTTAATAGCTTATTTTTATCAATTAACAAATGGAAAGTAAATGAATCCAAATCAAATCAATATTTGGTGTGACCACCCTTTGCCATCAAAACAGTATAAATTCTTCTAGGTACACTTGCACACAGTTTTTGTAGGAATTTGTAGGGAAGTTGTTCCAAAAATCTTGGAGAATTAACCCCAGATCTTCTGTGGATGTAGGCTACCTCAAATCTTTGCCTCATCATGTAATCCCAGACCAATGCGATGTTGAGATCAGGGCTCTGTGGGGGCCAAACCATTACTTTTAGGACCGTTTCTTCTTCTTTACAGTGAAGGCAGTTCTTATTGACACTGGCTGTATGTTTGGGGTCGTTGTCCTGCTACAGAATAAATTTGGGGACAATCACACGCCTCCTTGATGGTCTGACAAGATGGGTAAGTATCTGCCTGTATTTCTCAGCATTGAGGACACCATTGATCCTGACCAAATCTCCAACTCCATTTGCAGAAATGCAGCCCCAAACTTGCAAGGAACCACTTCTGGCCAGACTTCTCCAGACAGTAGATGGATGTACCTGGGTCCCACTGGTTTCTACCAGTTCTGTGCTGATGGCACTGCTGGACATCTTCCGGTGTTGAAGGGAAGCATGATGTGTCTTTCATCTGCTGCATTAGGTTTCTTTGCTGCCCACTGCGCCTACAGTCCTCAGCTTTACCCATTTATTTTTGCTTCTTTAACCACTTCCATACAGGACATTTTCACCCCCTTCCTGCCCAAGCCAATTTTCAACTTTCAGCGCTGTTGCACTTTGAATAACAATTGCGCGGTCATGCAACACTGTACCCAAATGAAATTTTTATCATTTTTTCCCCATTAATAGAGCTTTCTTTTGGTGGTATTTGATCACCCCTGCGGTTTTTGTTTCTTGCGCTAAACAAAACAAGAGTGACAAGTTTGAAAAACACACAATATTTTTTACTTTTTGCTATAATAAATATCCATTTTTTTTTTTTTTTTAAACAAATTTTTTCCTCAGTTTAGGCCGATACGTATTCTTCTACATATTTTTGGAATAAGCGTACATTTATTGGTTTGCGCAAGTTACAGCGTCTACAAAATAAGGGGATAGATTTATAGCATTTTTATTTTTATTTTACTAGTAATGGCAGCAATCTGCGATTTTTATTGTGACTGTGATATTGCGGCAGACACATCGGACACTTTTGACCCATTTTTGGGACCATTCACATTTATACAGCGATCCGTGCTATAAAAATGCATTGATTACTGTATAATGTGACTGGCAATGAAGGGGTTAACCAGGAGGGGGCGCTGTAGGGGTTAATTATGTTCCTAAGGAGTAATTCTAACTGTGGGGGGAGGGGACTCACAAGGGGAGGAGACCGATCAGTGTTCCTCTGTACAAGGAACACACCATCGGTCTCCTCCCACCTGACAGGAGGTGGATCTGTGTGTTTACACACACAGATCCACGGTCCTGCTCAGTTACTGGGCAATCGCGGGTGCCCGGCGGACATCGCAGCCGCCGGGCACGCGCACCGGGACCCGAGTGATGCGGCGGGTGCGCGCATGCCCCCTGGGGGGCCTGGAAGGCCGTCACGTCATAGGACGGTGGCCCAGGATAACAGCTGCACCGTCCCGCCGTCATATGACGGTGGGCGGGCAGCAAGTGGTTAAGAGAGCTCATCTTGAAACTCCGGTCTGCTTTGAAATCTTTGCCTGGGAGAGACCTGGCTGATGCAGTATAACTACCTTGTGTCTTGTTTCTGTGCTCAGTCTTGCCATGGTGTATGACCTGTGACATGAAACTTTCACAATTTTGCCTTTGTAGAAGGGTTTGGCTGTTCCTCACTCAGTTTTAAGCCTCCTACACAACAGTTTCTCTTTCAGTTGACGGTGTTTCATTCTACATATGAAATTGATGATCACTAGCACCTGCTTGGTATAAATGATTATTCATACACCTGACTCTAATCCACAAAATCTGACTTTGTGCAAGTGTACAAAGTGTGCAAGTGTAAGAAATGATGCTGGTTTGAAGCCAAAGGGTACACCAAATATTGATTTGATTTAGCGTTTTTCTTCTGTTCGTCCACTTTGAATTTTGTAAACTGAAATAAATAAACAATTCAAAACATTTTTGAAAGGATTCTTACTTTATAGCAATCCTTCACACCTGCCTAAACCTTCTGCGCAGTAATGTATATTGTGAAAAGTAATCATGGAATACAGTAGAATATCCTTTGCCCATCTACCTACACACATAGTAGCATTTCCATGAAAAACAATGGGTACAGCAGCTGAAATACTACACACGTACATACGTGTTTAATGAGTGGGATAAAAATTAAGAGCACATTATTACTTATGATATAACTATAGCATGTACAGTATTATCCCACATAACAAGCAACTGACTCCTTAACGCAAATCTGTGCTTTGTCCAAGTAGGACAAAGTAATAGGTGTGCTGTAACCCTCATCGCCCTCAACATTTTACTTACCATTTACTAATTTTTTCTTTACACTCTCACCATTCTCCTCAGCACAGGGAGCTGAAGGAAATACCAGATACTTTTAGGTATGAAGGAGCACGTTTCTTACTACACGTGATCATACATTTATGTAATCCAGCATGCTCCCTGTAGCAATGGACAAAAACATTAATGGGTGCAATGGGTAAATGACAAGTGGCATCACCAAGCACGTTGTCCAAGCAACAGATCATCATCAGTACATGATAAAAGAAAGTTATATACAAGGCATTTATTCACCATCAAAAATAGCAACAAAGAGCAATGTTAAGGGGTCGCCAAGAACTCCTTTCTCAAGCAGCAGTGAGAAAGGGGTCATCAGCAACCCCAAAACAACGCTGCTGCTATTTTTGGTGGCAAATAATGTTTTGTCCTTAATTTTTCATTTATGGTATGCTGATGATAATCACTCCATGATACAGTGCGGCCACAGGGAAGTCCATAGCCTTCTGCAATACTTTTCTTTTTTATCTGGCTTTGTCTCCAAGAGTTGCAGCAAGCATGCATACATGCACATCTTCCTTAATTGTAGTATCTGAATTTCCAAGTGTTTAAAGTTTTAAAAAACAACACCACACAACTACAAACCACCACCTCTCCGGCTTTGCTCACATCTTGATTTCCCATAAAATCACTGCTATAGCGGATTCCCCTTTCAAAAGATGCTTCTTAGCAGGCGATATTCTCACAACTGTGGGTGTCACAAGTGTATGACGAAGCCTTCAAAGCTGCCACTATGCTTCCTGGAAAGCATAGTGCCTATATGTCTCCATGGGTAGTAGAGCTGCACAATTAATCGTTAAGAATCGAAATCACGATCGATCTTTCTAACAAGTGCAGAAAGTTGTCACAGCTGGAAAAAAAAAAAAATCTAGGCAGCCTGCCAAGTTTTATTACAACACGGATAAGTAAAAACAAAGTAACCAGTTTAACCATTTAAAGACCAAACCTTTTCTGACATTTGTTGCTTACAATTAAAAATCATTATTTTCTGCTAGAAAATTACTTGGAGCACCCAAACATATTTTTTTTTTTTTTTTTTTTAGCAGAGGCCCTAGAGAATAAAATGGTGGTTGTTGCAATATTTTATGTCACACCATAATTGCGCAGCGGTTTTTCAAACACAATTTTTTTTAAAAAAAATACACTTTAATTTAAAAAAAAAAAAAAACTAAACAGTAAAGTTAGCCCAATTTTTTTGTATAATGTGAAAAAAGATGTTACACCGCGAGAATCGTGATCTTTATTCTAAGCAAAAAAAAAATCGTGCAGCTCTAATGGGTAGGCAAGTTGATGGGTATTCATGTGCTTGGGCAGCTAATGCCATCACATACAGATCAATGCTCTGTTCAAACTTAAAGCCCAACTCTAGCCCATTTGAGCAAATAGAATTGGGAAGTTTTTTCAGAAGAGAGAGCGCACATGTGATGACTGGTATTGTCTTAGCAACACCCTAGCAACAAGGCAGGACATCCAGAACAAATGTAATTCAAATGACATATGCAGAAAAACCACCAATGTATTTTGTGGGGTCAAGGTACCAGGTTCAGGTTTCATTGTCACCCTTATTAAGGGTGACCTGCCAGACCTCTAATCTGTGGCTGTTTTTATTGTAGTTAAAAAAAAAATATATTATGAGCAGGACCTGCCAGACCTCTAATCTGTTGGCTGTTTTTATTGTCCTTTTAAAAAAAATGTATTATGGGCAGATACACACCTCATGTTTGGCGAGTTCCTCCATGCTTTAAATGTAAAACGACCTGCTTTTACTGGGGGTAAAACAAAAAGTACAGTACATATTTGGGACGGAAAAAACTGCAAAGAGCTTTACCTGCCTGGAACTTTAACAGGTGATGGATTACACGGGTTAAATGTAATGCACAGTTTAATCCAATGGTACCACATGAAAGTGAGTTGCAGGCATTACCGCTAGTGAATTAAGGTCTAAATAAGGGGAAACACTAGGAAAATTACATTTGATTAATTAAAAGCCCTCGGTTTTATGTTGCTATGTATGAATACACTATCATTAACATGAGAATCTTGTTATGCATTTACCTATGGGAATGTTTACAAGAAACATACACAATTTATGTTATAGGGCTGGCACATTATCATGTCTTGCTGTATGACACTGTGCTGGCACCAGTAAATGTGACTGCTGTCATTTCAGCTTGCTGCCAAACAGATTGTAATGGCACACTGCCGCCTAGCATGGACACCCTCAAGTGTGCTCCCTTGTCTGCATTGCTTGTTTCTCTCCTTCCAAAGCCATAAGTTGGCGGACAACTGTTAGGTCCCCTAAATATAACAGGGTGCCCAACAAAGCTCTTAGTTCAAATTAGCTTCCACTTTCAATCATCCTTGGCGCTGCTGCATGTGCTAAGAGTGCATGCATAACAAACAATGCAGAGCACTAGCAAGAGATACTTTGCATTTATAAAATGCTAATTGGAAGTCAACAAAAAAAGGGGGGGGGGGGAATCTACACCCCATGGTATGCCTTATAGTACTAGTTTGTGTCATGAAATATACTGTTATTTCCTGAAGTCTATAAATCTGTCAAATGACTTAGTTTTAGTTTAGTAGAAAAAAAAAAAAACATAGAAACTAATAACGTCCATTATATCTGGGAGAAATGAATAACTTCCCCCTTTTTGACACTTTACAAATACATGGCAGAATGACAGCATGCTGCTAATTACATTGGATTTAATGAAATGCATCTCAAGAAGCAAAAAAGAAAAATCAAATAACAAATATTGAGCATTTTGTCCCAGCGTTAAAAATTTGATTTAGAAGTTGCTGGTCTTTCTTGTAATCAAATTTGTGTCACAAATATGCAAGGCAAAGGGGACGCTGATTAATATACGCTCAACCAGCACCAATCCTTTCCCTCTTTAGGGGATGTACACAATATGTTTTATAAACCCTTACAAATAAATAACAAATACGTTTGACTATATCCTGGGTCAGCATAAGTATTTAGCAAATTATCTTTTCGTCCCAAAGACTGCACAAAGGCCACTGGCACATGACCTGTACAAGGTGGAAAGAAGATTTCAACCGAAAAATCAGTCATATTTAAAAAAGATCAGATCATTTTCTGGAACAATAAAATGACAAAACAAGTCTATAATTATATTAACTAAAGAATATTTAAATATACTGCCTTTGGGGTGAGGTGGGACTCAAGGAGGATGATGATGATTTGTGTGGCAAAGTGTTCAAAAGCTGTCCAATTCTTTGCCTCCTTAATATCAAAACTGGTTGACCATTATGGACATCAGTTTCTTTTCAACCAAGATGAACTCCAGGAAGATACAAAAAAAAAAAAAAACACATATTTGCATCTGGGGCAATTTACTACAGTACCTACAATTTTTCATGAAATTAAATTGAGCCTAAAGGCTACATTCACACTAGAGTTTTCAGGCATTTTTTCAAGGGTTTTTTTTTTTTTTTTTGCAGAATTGCAAACATGTCAGGCGTTTTTCATCTAGACGTTTTGTTTTAGCCAATGGAAATCACTTGGGGGAAGAGAACTAACAAACTGTCTGAAAAAAAAAAAACGCTCAAATCACTTGTTTTCAGGCATTCCCATTGAAGTCCGAGGACAAAACCATTAAATTCTGCCTGAAAAGTAGCTCATGTACTTTTCTGAGTGACAAGCGTTTTGCTACAAGCAACAGAATGCGCACATGTGAACAGGGGCCATTGAAATTATTGGGATTTTGCTTGTTGAGCGCTTTTGAGCTTTAAGCTACAAGCTACAAAATGCTCCAGTGCGAACGGGGCCTTACGGGTTATCAGTTTAGAGTTAACCAAGAATTGTGGCTCTAGAATTGTTGCTCTCACGCTGATGTTTGTGGCAATGTCTCACATGTGTGGCACAACTGTTTACATAAGCATGCAGGACTCAAGTTTGCATTTGTGTGTATGCGTGGGGTGGAGAGAGGTGCTTTAAATCAGTAAATGAATATGACTTAGTATCTCACCTTGCAGTCCGTGTAGAACAGAGCTCAAACTGAGGAGGGGAGAAGCAGCACAAGGAGTTATTCCAATGTGCTGCAGTGTAAGGAGCATGGCAATAGGAGGAAAGAGCAGAATGACAGAAGAGGTGACCTCACTGTGCAGGTTGGGAAGTACATGTGTTTGGCACAGCTCTTTAAATCTAACAACTGGATAGACAGAGATCCAAATTCGTTGATACATAAAACAGATCCCCTATATGCATTTCATCTCTTTATTTAGCTATTTGCCTGGAGTTCAGCTTTAACTGTGCAACTGTGTGCCGTTACTATGCAATTACCACATGGTTTGTTTACCTGCTGAACAGGAACTGCATGTTGCATAAACCGGAGAAAAAACAAGATAAATTAAAAGAGAAAAAAAGATGTAGAAGTGAAAGTTCAGGCTGGCAAGGATTTAGAAGTACATCACCTAAAGGCTAACAATCAATGGCCTACAGCCAAAAGAATATCAATCTTACCAAAGAAAACAGAAGTAATCTAGTGGGAAATATCTAATTTCAGCCTACACACGACTTAACCACTTCAGCCCCGGAAGATTTTACCCCCTTCCAGACCAGAGCACTTTTTGCGATTCGGCACTGCGTCGCTTTAACTGCCAATTGCGTGGTCGTGCGACGTTGCACCCAAACAAAATTGAGGTCCTTTTTTCCCACAAATGGAGCTTTCTTTTGGTGGTATTTGATCACCTCTGCGGTTTTTATTTATTGCGCTATAAAAAAAAAAGAGCGACAATTTAAAAAAAAAAAAAAAAGCATTATTTTTTACTTTTTGCTATAATAAATATCCCCCAAAAATATATAAAAAAACAATTTTTTTCCTCAGTTTAGGCCGATATGTATTCTTCTACATATTTTTGGTGGAAAAAAAAAAATGTCAATAAGCGTATATTGATTGGTTTGCGCAAAAGTTATAGTGTCTACAAAATAGGGGATAGTTTTATGGGATTTTTATTTTTATTTTTTTTTTTTTATTAGTAATGGCGGCGATCTGCGATTTTTAATCGGGACTGCGACTTTATAGCGGACACATCGGACACTTTTGAGACCAGTCATTTATACAGCGATCAGTGCTATAAAATTGCACTGCTTACTGGGTAAATGACACTGGCAGTGAATGGGGTTAACCACTAGGGAGCGATGAAGGGGTTAAGTGTGTCCTAGGGAGTGATTCTAACTGTGGGGGGATGGGCTTCAAGTCACATGACAGGGAGCGGTGATCTCTGTCATGACACAAGCCAGAACAGGGAAATGCCTTGTTTACATTTCCCTGTTCTGAGGCTCCGTGACACGACCGCCCGTCACGCACGCCTGCTATCCCCGGCTCTTAAAGGGGACATACAGGTATGCCCATTTGCCCACCACTGCCATTGTGCCGACGTATATCGGCATGCGGCGGTCGGCAAGTGGTTAAAGAACAACTAAAGGCTCCTGTGAGGCAGTCTAAACAAGGAAAGTATCAAAACACTATGTGAAGCACAAGTCTCTAAAAGTAAATAAAATTCTTACTTTATTTTCCCTGACTGAGCCAACCCCTGCTTCATTTGTCTCGTGCCCTGCCTCCCAGACACTGCAGTTGACAGTGGATGTATTTCAGCAACAGAAACAGTACTGTCAATCCAGGAAAGCAATGTGCAGAGCAAGGTGTGGTCAGGTGCCAAATGAAAAGCTACAGGATGTGATCCAGCAGTGACAATGCAATGTTTTTATTCCACTGTAACCAAGCAGACAGCCTAAATGAGACTGAATTTGATAGACTGTAGCATTGTTGCAACACCATGACAAGAAATTGCATTAGTTGGACTTCATTGACAGGATCAACAGATAGTTGTTTTATTAGGAGAAAATGAAGTTCAGGTGGTGCACTTAAAATTACATGCCACGGCACATATTGTTTTTTAATGAAGACCAAAGTTCGTTCTACTTTAGCCCTGGTTCACATTGGTACGATTTGACATGCGATTTGACATGTCAAATCGGTGGCAATGGCACCGCCCTAATCGGTGCAGCGCTGCATTTGCGGCGCTGCACCGGTTTCAAGTTGTTTCTGTACTACTTTTTGCAATTTCGGGCTGCGATTTACATTGACAGAAACCTGCACAGATGTCTGTGAAATCGCAACCGAAATCGGAACTGACATGCGGGAGTGAAATCAGCTGAACTCGCACGTCTTCATTCGCCGCAGCTCAGTGTGAACCTCGGCTTAAAGTGGTTGTAAAGTCATATTTTTTCCCCTAAAATAATAAACACGTTCTACCTACCTGGTATTGCACAGAGCGGTTCCTTACCTCCACTTCTGGAGTCCCCTCCTACTCTTGTACGCGTGCAAGTGGGCTGCTGTTGGGGGCACTCCCAAGCTGGGCTGTGTGCATTCATAGACGCACTTAAACCCCCCACTCCCTCCTCACTGACTGACAAGCAACAGCAGTGCATTAAAGCAGAGTTCCACCCAAACGTGGAACTTCCGCTCATTTGTCTCCTTCCCCCCTCCGGTGCCACATCTAGCACCCTTCGGGGGGAGGGGGGGGCGGATACCTGTCTTGACAGGTATCCTGTCACCACTTGCAAGAGCCTTGGCTGCAGCCATTGATGTCACCGCTCGACTCCCTCCCCCCGCGCACGCCGCCGGGCCAGTAGGAGAGCGCAGTGGTAGCCTCGCGCATGCGCATTAGAAACCCAGCTTGAAGCAGTAATGCTTCACTACCGGGTTCCCTTAATGGCTATAGTGGCGGCAGCACCCGACAGCCGATATAAACTTCAGCTGCAGTGCCGACATTCCTGGACTCCAGGACAGGTAAGTGTCCTATTACATCACTAACCTTGTCTCAAGATATCACCCAAACCATTCTCTTTGGTTCTCCCATGACCTCCTGCTCTCTAGCTTCTTTGTCACTTCCTCCCATGCTTGGCTCCAGGACTTCTCCAAAGCCTCTCCTTTCCTCTGGAACTTTTTATCCAAATCACTTCAGCTATCACCTATTCTGCACACCTTTAGTCGATCCCCCAAAAACTCATCTCTTTAGGGAAACCTATGCTGCCTCTACCTAAAAACTGAACTTTTGCATTTTTCATCAGCTCATCCCATCACAGCTATTACCTTTTGTATCACTTCCCCCTCCCCCTTAGATTGTAAGCTCTGGAGAGCAGAGCCCTCTTGAAAGAGAAGCGTGGATTTTCAAAAAAAACAAACATTCATACATACTTAGGTAGATGCAGCATTGGTCTGGTGCTAAATCTGCTGCTCTAAGATCGAGAACCAAGCAATCACAGTCCGCTGATCGCTCAGTTCTCGGGTCTGCTCTGAGGTGACTGTCCGTCAGCTCTGTGCTATGCCCATGTGGAGGAGGAGAGAGTGGCTGGCTAAGGTTCTTAGCGGCGCACTGAGAGGCTGAGCAAGCTGCAGATCTGGCATCATTGTGCCGACATTATTCTCAGGATCCCTGCAGTGCCTGGACCGGCTCTGGGATGTCAGCCGACAGCATACCTTAGTCTGATGTTGGCTGAATCTGGGACACTGGAGTGCAGGACTAAGTGCGGTCTTGTGACAATTTTTTTTTACACACCCTTTACAATGAAAAATCAGCTTTAAAGCGGAGTTTCACCCATTTAAAAGTCAGCAGTTACAAAAAGTGTAGCTGCTGACATTTAATAATCAGACACTGACCTATCTCACAGTCCAGTGATGCAGGTGCAGGAAGCCTCGCTCCTCCTCCTCCCCTCCGAGGCGCCAGCAATCTAACTGTGGATGCCTGGCTGTGGCTCCACTTTTGGGTGGAACTCCGCTTTAAGCTCCAGACAACTGACTATGTCTAGGCGATGTTATCAGTCTGCAGCAGGCAGGAGGAAGCATTTGACTAGTTCCCTCCCCCTCAGTGATCACACAGAATATACACTGCAGCAAGTTACAAGGTGAAAGGCTGCAGCAGATGTGTAAGATATTTGTGATCACATCTACCTGCTGAACAGACCCCAGGATATACACGACTCTGAGCCATAATCTCAGTCCAGGAAGTAGATGACTATCATGGATGATGCCTGCACAAAGACAGTTTCATGCTTCTGGAGAGAGAATCAGATGGAAGCATTGTTAGGAGGACCATTGTCACCTTTCAGAGGTAATAATTACACATACATAGTTCATATGAAAACTAGGTTCACTTTAACTTCAACAAATACATAACATGAGCATCACTTCCATTACCAAAATGTCTGCATCTAATGGATCTATAACAGATACACTTTAAAAATGAACCATAGCTATGTGGTCAATGCCTACTAACTGTACTGGTGAGGTAGGAATGCTACTCAATTACTCATGACTGGGCAGATGTAAAGCCTCGTAATATCCTGCTGTTATAGTGATAAAGTAACAATCCCTAAATGATGTGCTTTCCAACAAATAATACACAGGAGGTTTCCACATGGGAGAAACATTAACAAGCAGATCAGGCACGTAAAGCTCATTAACGGTGTTTACTAGCCTGATTAAGAATTGTGCATAAGAGTAGGTTTCATTCAATAGCAATAAAAATGTATTTTCAGAGAGTATCATAACAAAGCATACAGCCCTAGCTTACATAAATATGGCTTTATTTGATGATTCATATAAAAAGTTGGCTAAGCACTGCTTAGTGTTTACAGGCCCAGTGACAGAGCATTCATGGAGCACATATACAGCAGACATGCCTCCAACAACCACCCTAGGGATACATATTTGCATGCTGCCAGGACCAGCTGCTTTGATAACTAGCTATGCTGAATTACTCAAACACTATCAAATTTTATTAAAACCTCATCAAGGGGAGAAATCAAATCACTTATTAAGCTGCACAATTATTGTAAAGCGAGCAGTTTAAATGAGAGGAGGAGATAATGACATTACTGTCTTAACTTAAAGAAATTCTCAATGGTACGATCCTGAGATATTTGGATGGCCTGGAATTTATGCAAATTGAATTCACCCATAATTAGTAATTACCCGCTGCTGAAAAAAAAAGAAAAAAAAGAAAAAAAAAAAGAAAATACCAAAAAAATAAATAATAAATAAAATAAAATTGGAAACTTGCTTTGCACATAATAGATCTGTTATCTATAACTCACTCATCCAAAAATTAGGAAAATGATGAAAAAAGTAAATCATTGTTTTTCCGTGAAACTGTCACAAGCACAGAATTTATCACCAAGAAGATTCTGCTACAGTTGTTGTGTGGAGCATTGCTATAAAATTGAATCAGGTCTATAACAAAAGTAGATCCGAGACAAAATGTTAAAGTAACCTCCCTGCTTAATACAGGTTTACATATGTACGGTATGTAAATTATCGCAGCTTGCTAGCCCTCATATGCGATGGCTGCATTTATTTTCTTTTGTTTCATTTTTTTTTCCCAATAATTTTTATTGAAAATTGTACATATCAAATTCCAAGACAAAAGATTGTTTAAACGAGATAGGTATTTCAGTATGGAAAAGTGATGTATGGGCAGAATTATATACTCCAACAAATGTACTTATTATATTTCTTATCTCTATATACTACAACATAAAAAACTACGAGAAAAACCTCTAACAAAAAAGAAAAGGTTAGAACATTCTTGGGTTGAGTCCCTGTCATTCCTTTAGACTTCATGAGGATGAAGAGGAGGGATCCATTTCCATGTGACCAATATTCATATCGGCATGTGATGCAACATTATTGGGGGAGAGGAGGCAAAACCATGAGTCCATGTTGTAATTTGAGCCTGATAGAATCCCCACCATATTTCACATACATCAAGACTTTTGTTTCATTTTCTGCCAGTAACAGACTTCTACTAGTGCAGATCGTATAAAACAGCTGGTCAGGCTACAATATGTTACAGAAAAATGGCAACAATTGCACACAGGACGCAAACTCAGTGTGGCCAGAATGTAAACAGGCAATGTAAGATGGCTTCAGCTCTTCAGCAGCCGGAGAGGTTGCTCAGACATGTTTTGCCCCCTAATGGGGTTAAAATGCATCATCTGCCATAGAGAAACATTGTCCAGCCAGAAGGATAATAAGTACTGCAGAGCCATCAAGTGGTGGGATGACCAACCTACAGGAGAACAATGCATATGCAATCTATTGCACCCTGGGCGAGGTAAGCTAATATATATATATATATATATATATATATATATATATATATATATATATATATATATATATATATATATATATATATATATATATATGCCAATACAGCCAAAATGGCCATAAATGATACAACCCACAACCAAAAAAAATAAAAAAATTACATATGGAAAATTAATAAAAGACACAAACGAAAACCCAGTGTATGGCATAGGGAGTACAATGAAGGGGGCTGGACACAATACAAAATCTAAGAGAATAACACACAAGTCTCAACCACAACCAAATACACCAAGCATCACTTTATTGTTACTCAGTGATAACCTCAAATATTACAGCAAAAAAAAAAAAAAAAATTAAAATGAGAAATAAATAAAAACAATAATAAAATAATTGCAATATCCACACCAAAACACTAGGGGTAAGTTTGAGAGCATATCAATGTGGCCAGGTATGATTATTATTATTATGGTTGTGGGTTGAACCACAAGACAGGGTAAAGCTTAGGTGTGATATGTATGAAAGATATATATGAAAGCGGGATAAAGGAATGAAAGGGAAGAGGAGAATGGTAAGGAGAGGGGAAAAGATAGAGAAACAATATAGCACCTGGTATTCCCAGGCAGTCTCCCATCAAAGTACGAACCATGGTTGAACCTGCTTAGCCTCCACGATCAGATGAGATCGGGTGCATTCAGGGTGATGTGGCTGTAGACCAGTGAATAATAAGGAAAGCAAAGTAAAACTACTCATAAAAATGAGTGATATTCCACTTATGGTTCAGGCCCCTTATATGGGTATCTAGTTAGAAGATCCAGAACACCTCCCTTTTTATGGAGGGCTGACCTCATTCCCCTACCTGCTTTGGTTTATCCACCCACTCCATAATTTGAATTTTAAGAAAATGTAAATCTGAATCATGAAAACAAATGATATGGTTAGCAATATTTGTGTTTTTGTGTGCATCTATAACTGAAATATGATTCAACATCTGTTCACACAGAAGTCTAGTAGTCTGTCCCACATACTGAACCCGACAAAAAGTACGAGTAAAAACCTACACAACATACATAGTCTGGAAATTGACTAACTGATGGGAAAAGAACTTCCGTTGCATGAGGTAACCACACGGGCATCACCTATATATTTGCAGCTAGGGCATCTGGAGGCATTACACTTACAAACACCAATGGTTTGGAGCCAAGTCCCAGTATGGTAAACAAAGAAGAGAGTTTGGGACTTTGAATGAGGTACTCTCTCTCTGGCCCTGACCCTACACATACTTCACACCTTTATCTGTTGCAAGTACTCAGGACTGCAGATCCTGTCTTTTTCGGATGTGCTTACTGTAACATTAGGTTTAATTATATTTTTGTTTCTTGTAGATACCCTATAGCATCCACCCCCGAGGAAGTGTTTTTTACACAGAACGCGGTGGGAATTCAGGATGTAGCTATATGCCTCAAAAAGATTCATATCTAGATACATATTCTCTATCAATTTTTTTAACTCATTTAATCCAGTTTGTGCTACCAAGTTGACATGTGTACATATATGAATTTACATATTTTATATCAACAATATCTATTCTTGCTTTGTGTCGTTTATGTATATATCTATTCATTTATGATGTCCATGCCATGCGTGCATGTGTACACTATATATATATTATATTATATAAATAAATATATGATTTTTTTTTTTTTTTTTTTTTACATGTTTTGTACTACTGCATTGTATTTTACTACTCATGTCAATTAAACATGTTTATACACAATTTAACCCCTATCAGTCAATAACCTCATTCAAAGTCCCAAACTCCTTTCTTTGTTTACCTGAACCAGGGATGGAGGCACATATTTATGTGCCTCATCTAAAGTCCCAAGCTCCCCCCTTTTTTATACAAGTCCCAGTATGAGAAACAGAAGTGAATAAACAAAGTGAATAAACTAAGTGAAAGCATATTGGCTTAACTTGGGAGCCTTTCTAGCCACAAGTCTTCTCCCACGACTCAAAAAAGATTTGTTTGCAGGGTCATTGTGTAAGATGGGTAAGTAAATCTTCATGATACATTTTATTTCCTGAACTTCAATGCTATAAGATGTGAAAGACCACAGGTTGTGCCTCTTCATTGATGCAATGGTGGTTATGATTGTTATTATGGGGGGAGTTCACCAGCAGATCATTTCTAGACATGTTTTTAACCTTAGCTCGCACTCTCCAAATGAACGATTTTTTATAACCTCTCTCCAAATTGATCCTCTATGGAACATGCCTCCCTATCAAAGTATTGAAGGCTAAAACAGTTATACCAAATGCTAATAAACTGTCCCTTAATAATGGCTCTGATGACATGACTAGGGTAGCAAGTGCAGGGATAGTTTTTACTATGGTGGGCACTCGCCGAACAGGAGGAGACAGGAGTGCCAGATGGGGGGCCCCGAGAAGAAGAGGATTGGGGCTGTTCTGTGCAATGGTTTTGATGAGTAGAACATGTTTATTATTTAAAAAAATAATTAGAGTCTATAATCATTTTAGGTATGAATCTCTGGAGGGAAAGGGTGGGATCAGCTTTAAGAGGCAAACAGTACAAGTGTACTTTGTCTGAAAAAGGCTTTAAATGGCTTTTTCTTTGCTTGTGAATATGTGAACTCTTTAATGTACATCATCTGGTTACAGGGTAAAGTGTGTCAATGGTCAAAATTTAAAATCATTTATCCATTTTCACATGCAATTATTTCTAGCCTATTCCTACACATTAAAACCATCCTGAGGTATTAACATTTTTACTTCCTAAAATTCTGTCAAACATATTCACTTGGGTAGGCACTGCTGTGTCACACAGAGCCTGCCTTATCATTTGCATAGGTGTCGAGGAGGAGTTTCAGAAGGCGGAGTCAGTGCAAGAATCACTGCTTGCAGGCAGCAAGGTACCATGGGATATGTTGTCCTTAAAAAAACAAAAGTAAACCAAAGGAATGAGCAGAGGAGACGCTAAAGAGCATACAGAGAATCCAACCAGTTGTTGAAACAGATAGTCTGCAGATGAGGAGGCCTCTCAACATGAAAACAGGTTTTTCAAGTGCGCGGATGTTGGATTGTCAGAAAGAACTACTGTTTGTACTGCTATTGTAATGTGGATATTATAAAACTAAATTGTATGTTGTGACCACATAACTCCTTTAACTTTCAGCTTAGCCCTGAAAGGAGGTAGTTTCTCTGGCAGAGATAACTGATTTCATTTTAAATTTTACTAGAAGAACATATTCTCTCTCTAGCGTCTGACAGAATATTACCATTCCCCCACTAAAGGGCTGTATACCAGTTCCTGGGAATTGAAGCAGACACTATTCAGATCAATGATAAGTGAAGTTACCACTCAATAAACAGTATTGCTTTCACTTCCAATAAAAGTAGAAAACCTCACTGGACAATGCAGACCATTCCTATCAGTGAGTTGTTCTGACAAAGGGCTCACTTGATCTGAGCAGTTCCTAAGTTATCTAGCAGTCTCGGCACCTTTTTTTTAATGTTTAAAAACAATGCTAAAAAAAAAAAAAGGAGATATGTTGGCTTTAGAAAAATCACAGCAATCTACATACGAACTAAGTTTTAGAAAATAATTACTTTCGCCCATGCAGAGTCTATAGTTGTGTATAAAACGGCAAGAATAACTACATATGCAATATAAGTATTGTTTTATTCAATAAAGGCAATGTTCAGTTTGCTACTTATAAAAACACAAATTGTCCTTCTTTGTGCCGTAAAACAAATATTGTCATTGCATCAATACCCAGGAGACATTCCAACCAAGGCCAAAGATGCTCAATCATGTGTCATTGTTTAAAACACAAGAATGGTTCAGCTTTTGTATCCACTGTACTTCAGTCATTTGATGCTTTGTAATGGATATCCAATATACCTCATTAAAGACAGTAAGAAAATATATCACTGTATTGACATATGTCTTCATTAGGATAATTAACAGTGGCTATGGATTTAACTGGAAACGGTGCCTATTTAGAAGGTGATCAGACACAGTAAGAAGACATGCTCTTACTACTTACCAAGAAACTCCCAAATGCAGAATTAAAAATGGCAGCAGCCTGGAAAAAAAAAAAAAGAAAAATGGATTAATACATATTATGTTGTTGCAAAATACACATATAATAAACTATGAATAAAAATAAATATATATATATTTTTACACTGCGAAAGTAAAACATATAAAATGGGCCAACATGCATGGAAGCTGTAAATCCCATGCATAATGATTTAAAGTTATACTACGGGTTCAAGTAGAAGGGAATCTGTGCTTTGCATTTGTTAACTGGTTCATTTACTTACCATTCAGCTACCAGAATAGAAAGTAAAGATTTGTATAAGCTACAAGTCACTAGAGTGGTAGTGCGCAGGGCTATGGACTCAAATTTGACAGTGCCGACTGGCTCAGTGCTGTCACATGGATGTGCAAGGGGGGTGTGTCTGACCAAGTCAGAGTATACTGAACAGAGTGGCCAAACTCTTGTCTACTGCACAGTGCAATCACAACTACTATAACAGGAAAGTGAAGGTAAGACTTTGAACACTGTGGATGCTAGTACAATGTATTGGGCTGTGTTGCGTTGCAAGAAGGGATGGCCTCCTTTCCCAGTCGATGCCTCTTACGGAGAAACGCAGCGTAGGGGAAGCCAAGAAACCTGACGTCACCACATAGCAGCTGACTAGCTTGAATACAGCAGTGCCGCTAAACTTTCCGTATTTTTGATCTTCTGCTAACATTTTTGATGCCGGCCATGTTCTTGTTTTTTTAAAGAAGTTTTTACCTATTACACTATGGAGTTTCTCCTGTTTTTGTAATCCACATACGGCGAGAGTTACTATCGAAGTCAGTCCGGTTGCATAGAACTAACAGCGCCTGTGAAGGAGTGAGCCTGTGTGATCAGATCAGCTGTTCTATCTGATCAGCTGCTCCAGTGTATGGGATTTCTTTATACTGCTACCTTGATGCCAGTGGAGGATCCCAGGCGGATGGATGATTGAGGATCTTATCAGCTGTTCCTGGATACTTTATGATCCCATAAGACCCCCATGATAGGGGTCCCACGGATCTGCTAAGCGGCCACCTTTTCTTATTCTATCACAAGAGTCTGGTTCACAGAGAAAGGATTAACTTACCCAGGAAGCATATATATATTTTTATGTTCTTAATTTGCCTTCCTTCAACTGTCTATTCCTTCAGTGGACTTTTTTACTACATTGTAACCAATCACATATTACCTCTTTGGAAGGCGCAATATCCAACATTTGTGTTGTTACTTTTTTTGTTATTTACTATTATTGCTCAAAGGTATAATTCACACACACATCCAGGCTGAGGGAGTTCCCTCAGTCTGATTGTTTGTGACATTAGTAACGCACCTGAATATAGTTACCATATTGCTAAAACTGAAAATTCCGTTTTTTTTAAGGTTGCAGCACTTTGTCTCATTACACTCACTGGATATTTTACTGTTTATATATATTTTTGTAATCTAAAGAAAATAATTTCACTTTATATGTGCAGAATTGTGTGGAAATATTTTGCTGTTCACCTTTGAACCCACATCACGTTTTAAATAAGATAGCAATTTTGGGGTCAACGCAGATTTTTTGCGATATACAAATACACTACCAACATGCCAAAATGCGCATTGAAAAAATGCACAATACTCCATGCCCAAAAAATGTTCAATTTGGCTTTTTGGGCCTTTTTTGTGTACATTTTGGTATGGTTTTTGATGCACTTTTTTCTGCTTTTTTTCAACACATATTTTGCACATTTCTATGTGCATTTTGCTGCTTTTTTAATATGTATTTTGGTTCAATTTTTTACCTGTTTTTGTATGCATTCCGGAAACACGTGCAAAATGCATTATATTGCTTGCGGTGCCATTAATTGTTAATGGCACCCCAAAAGTGGCTAGCAAATTTGCCGTTTGCCAAAATACACATAAAAAGCAAATCAAAATACACGTTAACAAAGTGTCAAACTACATGCTAAAAGAAGCGCCAAAATGTGCGTTACAAACCAGACCAAAATGCGTGTTAAAATAACCTTTGCCAAAATGTGCACTAAAGGGCCCGAAATGTGTGTTTAAAAAAGCGCCAGTTCTTATTATCATCATGTACCGGTAATGACATGGTCTTTTTAACTTTGGTTTCACTTTTAAAACCCAGCTGCTCTGTAATCACACAGGTATCTCAAGAGATCACAGGCAGCCCTCCCCCTTCTACTCAGATCTCAGATGAAAAACTTCTCTCTTCTCCTTCTGAGAACAAATGTTCTCGGCTTCATAAATAGGGTGCCAGAGGTGAAGATTTTTCGCTGAGAACTGAAATGAGATAAATTATCTCTGTTTGATAAACATACACCTTAATAGACATTTCTGATGGTTTATTTTATTGTGCACTTTATTAATCAGATACAGAGTGTATATTATTAATTTGATGTTTGTATTGTTTCCTTTGCGATATATATATATATCTATCTATATCTATCTATATATATATATATATATATATATATATATATATATATATATATATATATATATATATATATATATATATATATATATATATAGATAGATAGATAGATAGATATATATATATATATATATATATCTATATATATATATATAGATATATGCATTGTTGTTAGTTTTCCCACTAATTTTAGAAGCAGCATTGGTATTAACAAATTGTTTTTTTTCTGTATTGTGGCGCCGACACCCAACACTTTCCCCCATACACCTTAATGTGTGGATGGGGGAATTGGTTCATTTATTTATTTTTTAACCCGCTGGTTGAGTGAAAAAAAAAAAATAAGAATGAAAAATTATGTTTGGCCTACCTAATGTAACAATGCAAAGGACTGCCACACTGAGGAGCTTAGAAGGAAGAGGGGCAATTCATAGTCCCAGAAGGTGTAAAAGCCTATTGTGTACTGAAAGCAAATCTGTAAATGGAGGAGAGAGTCCAGTAAGTAATCAGACTGTCCGCCATTCACAAATCATATTACAAGCAGTGTAATCAGTGAAAGACATTTCCTCAATAGAAGAGGAGGAAGGAGAGGGAATGTCCCTGTTGGATAATATGTACTGCTATTCTGCCTAAAAACCTGAAGCTGTTTACCACTGCAGCGCCAGAAGTTCAAAGCCAGAAACAGGACACGGCATTCCTCACGGGTGTGAACAATTTTGAGGCTTGGCATCTATTTACACAAAATTTATTGTGTGCACTAAAATTCCTTTTGGTGTATTTTTTTCCTGAAAAGTAAGAGTTGATAAACAGTTGCGCAAAAACCTTGCATCATAATTTGCATCTGCCATCACTGCAGGGCTTCTGCTTCAAGAAAATATAGGTTTGGAGGTTTTTATTATTTTCTAGCAAAAAATGCAGATTTTTAGCTTGTGCAAAAAATGAAAACACTGCTCTGGTAGCGAAGTGGTTATGAAACAGTCAAAGCTTAGCAAAGGTCTAACAGTGGATTGACATATGCAAATTTGCTAGATAATTAAATAACTCTGCAATTGTTTGGATATTTTATGTTTTGAATTTATTATAACTACCCTGCAACAAAACAAAAATTAAGAATGGGATTACAGGAGCTAAATGCTGTCATTTTTCCTTACAGAAATTAAGTTGCGTTAGTAGAAGTGCACTTTAATAAGAGCACAGTCAGGACATTGACAGATGAGAATGACACCAAGGAGAGAATGTAAGCAGGACAAGCAGTGCATGTTACTTTGTTCCAACCTATTTGTCACTGACTATCATGAATGACTGGGGCCTTTCTTAAGGGGCCTATTATTCTCAAATTTAGTTATTATACTGCAGTTATTTGGCCATATATTATGAAGATGATGACAGTTAATAAAAGAAATCTTCAGCAAGCACTCCTTTTACATAAAGTTCAGACCTCAGCTCTCTGCAATTCTTGTGTGTGAATGGGATATTGCAAGAGCTACTAGCTGAAATACACCCGGGCTTTTAAAAAGACTGTTTAAATGCATACAAAAGGATGTAGCCACACTGTGACACAGTAAGATGAAGTTAATAGTTAAAATAAAAATAGCCATAAACCAAATGTGTCCATAAAACACAAGCTGATACACCTCTATGTAATGCTGTTTCCCCAAATACAAACTTTCTACATTTTTGCTTGGGTACACACCCGGGTTGCACAAACAAGCAATCATAAAATCAAGATTTTCATGCTAAACCATTAGTAAACAATAGCATTTTACCAAATATAAATGTACCTAGACCTGTTACAAAATAGTTTTGAAAACAAAATTGTACTATTAAAAAAAATTGACTTTACTGAAATGCATACACACCGCGTTTCCCCAAAAATAAGCATGGGTATTATATGAATTTTGGCAACCAAAAACACACTAGGGCTTATTTTTGGGGTAGGGCTTGCCATGTAATGTGCGGTCTTCGTTCCCCCTCTTCCTCCCTGCCTGTCAGGAATTCCCAGTGTGAACCAAGTAAAAGTTGTTGTAAAATCCTCACTATTACAGGATTATATAATGTAAAAGGTGTGTGTTGCTGTAATATAATTGTGTAAATACCTTCTTATGGCGCCGCTGGGCACTTCCATGGCCCGCCCCGAGCTGTCGAAGAGGAGAGCAGCGGAGATCAGCTGAGCTCCTGCATAGGGAGAGGGGACCGAGATCCCCTGCTGAGACCTGGGAGAAGAGGAGAGCAGCAGAGATCAGCTGAGCGCCTGCAGAGGGAGGGGGGCCGAGGTCCCCGGCTGACACCAGGGAGAAGAGGAGATCAGCTGAGGGCCACTCTGCACTTCCATAGCCCGCCTGAGCTGTCTCCCCTACTCTGAGCACAGCAGGGAGGGGGGCCGAGATCCCCCGCTAACACCCGGGAGAAGAGAAGAGCAGCAAAGATCAGCTGAGCACCTGCAAAAAAAGAAAGGGGGCCGAGATCCCCTGCTGACACCTGGGAGAAGAAGAGATCAGCTGAGCGCCTGCAGAGGGAGGGGGGCTGAGGTCCCCTGCTGACACCAGGGAGAAGAGAACAGTGGAGATCAGCTGAGTGCCACTCGGCACTTCCATGGCCCGCCCCGAGCTGTCTTCCCCACTCTGAGCACTGCAGGGAGGGGGGCCGAGATCCCCCGCTGGCAGCTAGGAGAAGAGATCGGCTGTACCGAAGGTACTTGATACAATTATATTACAGAAACAGACATCTTTTACATTATATACTACTGTAGGAGAGTGGATTCTAGCATTTACAACCACTTTAAACTAGGGCTTATTTTCGGGGTAGGGCTTATATTGCAGCCTTCCCCGAAAAATCACAGCAGGTCTTATTTTCGGGGAAACACGGTAGCAGTACAAGCTTAAACAAATCCAAGTCCAATAGAGCAGGCTTGCACATGCAGGCCAGACTTCTTAAATTGCCTTCCACAGTGGCTTTGACAATGCAAGGTTTGCACATGAAACAGCCATGGGGCCAAGATTTTTAACTTACCACACTATGAGCACTGTGAGCACAGGTAGCAAGCTAACAAAATATACACTAATACCTTATGACCAAAAACTCGGCTCATAATAAATATATATATATATATATATATATATATATATAAATATATATATATAAATATATATATATATATATATATATATATATATATATAAATAAATATATATATATTCATAAATAAATATATATATATATATATATATATATATATATAAATAAAGATAGACATACATATATACACATACATACACACACACACTATATATATATATATTTTTTTTTATTCATTGAAGCGTATTTTTTCCCAAAAAATTGCGTTTGAAAGACCGCTGGGTGTGACCACTACAGTGTGACATAAAATACTGCAGCAATTGGCATTTTATTCCCTAAGGTCTCTGCTAAAATATATATAATTAAAAGTAATTTTCTAGCAAAAAACATTGATTTTAACTTAAGAAACAAGTGTCAGAAAAAGATTTAGACTTTAAAGTGGGGTTCCACCCAAAAAAAAAAAAAAAAAAAAAGTACATGAAAAATCCTAAAAAAGAAAACAAAAAAACATTTGGATTTTTTTTTTTTTTACTTACCTATAAAATGCCTGTTGCTAGGGGGTCCCTCGTAGTCTGCCTCTTCCAGTGCCTGGGCTGGTAACATCACTTCCCCCTCGGCACAGGAAGGGTTCAGCTCTGCTCCCTCCCTCCTGTCAATCATCTGGGACCCATTACAGGTCCCAGGTGACTGAACGGCCAATCACGGCGTGCAGCACCGCTCGCGCATGCGCAGTGGGTGCCAGGCTGTGAAGCCACAGCCCAGCACCCACAGTTGCAATGCCGGCGCCGCTGAACGGAGGGGGAGACGAGCGGGGCTTCGATCCCCCGCATCGCTGGACCCTGGGACAGGTAAGTGTCCAATTAAAAGTCAGCAGCTGCAGTATTTGTAGCTGCTGACTTTTAATTTTTTTTTTTTTTCTTTTTTGACTGGACCTCGGGTGGAACTCCTCTTTAAGTGGTTAAACTTCCTGCATTTACACACTGTTTAAAAACTTGGTAGACTGCCTGGATTTTTTTTCACACAGAAGTTTATTCCTTTGATCTAAGAAGGAAGAGTTAGTTACAATGTTTCATGTTAAAAACTTGGCAGAATGCCCAGATGTTTTCTTTTGACAGCTGAGTGAGCAGATAAGTCTTTCCACTTGTTATATGAAACAATCGGCTCTGCAATAGAGATCGTCAGGGAGGTTGAATCACGATTTAACGATTAATTGTGTAGCTCTAATATATATATATATATATATATATATATATATATATATATATATATATATATATATATATATATATATATATATATATATATATATACATATACACACACACACACACACTATCTCACAAAAGTGAGTACACCACTCAGATTTTCATAAAAATGTTATTATATCTTTTCATGTGACAAAACTGACGAAATTACTCTTTGTTACAATGTAAAGTAGTGAGTGTACAACTTGTAGAACAGTGTAAATTTGCTGTCCCCTCAAAATAACTAAACACACAGCCATTAATGTCTAAACGGCTCGCAGCATGAGTACACCCCTAAGTGAAAATGTCCAAATTGGGCCCAATTAGCCATTTTCCCTCCCCAATGTCATGTGACTCGTTAGTGTTACAAGGTCTCAGTTGTGAATGGGGAGTAGGTGTGTTAAATTTGGTGTTATCAATCTCACTCTCTCATACTGGTCACTGGAAGTTCAACATGGCACCTCATGGCAAAGAACTCTGAGGATCTGAAAAAAAAGAATTGTTGCTCTACATAAAAATGGTCTAGGCTGTAAGAAGATTGCCAAAGACCCTGAAAGTGAGCTGCAGCATGGTAGCCAAGACCATACAGTGGTTTAACAGGAAAGGTTCCACTCAGAACAGGCCTCGCCCATTGGTCGACTAAAGAAGTTGAGTGCACATGTTCAGCGTCATATCCAGAGGTGTTTTTTGGGAAATAGACATATGAGTGCTGCCAGCATTGCTGCAGAGGTTGAAGGGGTGGGGGGTCAGCCTGGCAGTGCTCAGACCATACGCTGCACACTGCATCAAATCAGTCTGCATGGCTCCTTCGGAGACTGGGTGGCAGGCCAGTATTCCAACATGATAACTAGAGGCGCACCGAACATTATCGGCCGAAAACAGTGTTTTTGGTATCAGCTGAAAGAAAAAAAAAAAGCTGAATACCGAAAGGGGGCGGGGCCCAAGTGCCACCCATTGCGGGAGTGTCATCCTGGTGTGCCCAGTCCTCCACACCTTCCTCCTCCGCTCCTCGATCTCCGTGTGTCACGCAGCTGACACAGCTGTGATAGACGGCACACTAATCCATTGACATTGGGACATTAAATTAGTGTGATGTGATCACAGGAGGCGGGGCATCGTTATTGTGGCCCGGGCAATTCAAATCCGCTCCGTGACACACAGAGATCGCCGCTCTGATCTGGCCACAGACAGGCTGAATATGACAGGCACTAGTGAGGATGCTGGGCACAGGCAGGCTGAATATGACAGGCATTGGTGATGCTGCATATGACGGGCAGTGGTGAGGCTGCTGGGCACAGGTAGGCTGATATGACGGGCAGTGGTGAGGCTGCTGGGCACAGGTAGGCTGCATATGACGGGCAGTGGTGAGGCTGCTGGGCACAGGTAGGCTGCATATGACGGGCAGTGGTGAGGCTGCTGGGCACAGGTATGCTTGCATGTGATGGGCACTGGTGAGACTGCATTGATCTCTTGTATCATGTCTGCTAGAGGTGCACTGAATGGAAATTTTGCTAAAACTATTAGCAGTGTTTTTAAGTTTAAGTAAAAGATTGCAGACATGATACAAGAGATGGTTAGAGACTGAAGACATGATACAAAAGATGGTTAGAGACTAAGGACATGATACAAGAGCTGGTTAGAGACTGAGGATATGATAGAAGAGTTGGTTAGAGATTGCGGACATGATACAAGAGATGGTTAGAGATCTTTCTTGCACTAAAGGTGCCAATAATGGCCAACAATAAATTAATTTTAATTTAAAATTGATAATATTAATTAAAAAGTCGAATACAATACAATTATATATAAAAAAAAAAAATTTTAAAAACTGTAATTTTCGGTATCAGTTTCGGCCTAGTGTATCCTTCATTTTCGGTACCAAAATTTCCATTCGGTGCACCCTTATTGATAACCCCAAATATACCTCCAAGACAACCACTGCCTTGCTAAAGAAAATGAGGGTAAAGGTGATGGACTGGCCAAGCATGTCTTCAGACCTAAACCCTGTTGAGCATCTGTGGGGAATACGTAAATGGAAGGTGCAGGACTGCAAGGTCTCTAACATCCACCAGCTCCATGATGTCATCATGGAGGAGTGGAAGAGGACACCAGTGGCAACATGTGAAGCTCTGGTGAACTCCAAGAGGGTTAAGACAGCGCTGGAAAATAATGGTGGCCAGACAAAATAGATACTTTGGGCCCAATTTGGACATTTTCACTTAGGGGTGTACTCACTTTTGTTGACAGCGGTTTAGACATTAATGGCTGTGTGTGTAGTTATTTTGAGGGGACAGACAATTTTACACTGTTATACAAGCTGTACACTCACTACTTTGTAGCAAAGTGTAATTTCTTTAGTGTTGTCATATGAAAAGAAAGAATAAAATATTTACAAAAATGTGAGGGGTGTACTCAGTTTTGTGAGATACTGTTTGTGTGTATATATATTATATACATTTGATTTTGCCTTTAGTACCACTTTAAAAACAGACCTTCCCTTTAAAGTGAAAGTACCGCTGATCTGCCTCTCTCCCCACCCCAACTCCTCTAACAAATTTTAAAGATTTTTTTTCTTGAGAAAAGGTACCTTTTTTTTCTGACAGGCAAGAATTATGGAAATTTTGGAACTCACCCTCCCAGCACAGCTACCCAAATCCCCCTGCAACCTCCAGGAACAGATCACATGTCCCAGGAGGACAGCAGAAAGTCACAGCCAAGATGGAGGCGTCGAGATCCGAAGACCAGCAAAGTACTGGCCCGTGTGAAGACAATGCTATAGCTGCTGACCTTAAATGAGTTCCTAATGGAGTTCCTAAGTTGAAGGCTTAAAGGTAGAAGCAGCCTTACTTGCCTCGTTTCTCTGTCCGGCAGGCTCTGGCTCGGTTCTCCCCTCCCCTCCCTAATGCTCCAGGCTGTGTGTGGGTGAGCCCTTGAATCATCAGGTACAATGCAGGTCTATTAACCCTGTATTGTATGTAGAGGAAACAGGCATGCGATGGAGGAAGCATACAGGAACGAAAACTATGTACAGGCAGTCCCCGAATTACAAACGACTCCTACTTACGAGCGGCCTCAAATGCCGCCCACTTGTGCTCCACGCTGTTCCTGGATACCTCCGGACACATCCCATACTGCAGTACTACATGTACTGCATGGCCAGAAGAGCCCCAGATAACATAACAAGCGCCTGGAACATCCCGCATCCATGCACAGGCAGACGTTACACTTACGAATGCAGTGTTCCGACTGGAAGTTACACTGCAGTGTTGCGACTTGCGAACAACTTTGACTTACGAACAAACCTACAGTCCCTATTGTGTTCGTAACTCGGGGACTTCCAGTATGTACTACTCCTTACTCCTCTAAACCTACACTTAACAAGCAGTTGACCTTTGAAGTGTGATGGGGTTTTGTTGCAAGGATAATTAATTTTTTTTGTACCCTACAGTTGGCTTTATGATGAACCATAAAGGGCCTATGGGTATCCCCCAATTAATTGTAGTAGATAAGGGTAAAAGATTAATTTGTTCACACAATGCTTTTCAGCTGGAATTCCAGCCAAAATGTGCTGATCAGTTTGCAATAGAATGAAAAGATATGAACATGTTCCAGGTTTTGTTTGCTGCCTGTGTACCCATTTGGAGAATGGGCACTGGACTGGACAGAAAATCTGCAACAGGAACACAAAGTACATTTCTAAATACAGCGGAGATCGATTCAAACCTATGTCAGGGTAGCTGTAGTCACTTTGGTCAGAAAATTGCCGTAAATTTGAAAATGGGGAAGTGGGGAATTATGGACCTCAAACATGTTTCTTGTAACAATAACAAACTCTTAACTTTCACATTGAATGCCAAGTTTTGGCATTCAGCATTGCAGCAATATTTTTTACGATACAAAAAAAAGAAAAAGTATTCGGTGTACTATCCCAGTCTCTATAGGAGGTCTGTGGATTCATGAAAAACAGTTGCTAGCTTGCCTTTATCTGCACGATTAGCTGAAATGAAAAAATATTAAAACAGAGTATGGGATCTATGCCTTTCCTTGATTATTGTACACTAAAATTTTAAGGTTTATATCTGCAATCCCTGAACAGCACTAGAAGGCATTGCCAAAAAAAACCAAAAAACCATTACCTACAATAATCTGTACTTCCTTGTGGCATGAATTCTGTTCTCATTTATTTGATTCTTGTGTATTTAGACAGTACATTTTCTCACATAACGATTTAACCAGGAGCGCTCATCAGTGATTACTAGATTACGATGTTACAGAGCCCATGTCATAAACAGAAAGGGGCAATATGGTGCCAACTTGGCCATCACTATGACTTCTTGTGAGGATATGTACTGACCCATAATGTTTTTTTATTTTGAATGACAAGATGTGACTACTATTTTTTATAACATACTATGTAAACTTTTGAATTTGCACATTGCACATTTGCTTTACTTTAGAATAGAAACAATTGAACTATAACATACCATATAATGCAATTTGTGGACACTCGCTACTTCTTCAGAACAGAAGCATCAAATATACTCTAGATTAAATAAAGGGTCCTTGTAAGTACAGGGTATATGTGGGGGGCAGAAGTGTCATTATACCTACACCATTAAAAACAGTCAGTACATACTGCATTACATGCTGTTTATATTCACTCAGTCTGTTCACTATCCCTCCCTCCTTGTCTATGTCCCCCGCTGCAGCCTAAAATTGTGTAAATCAGCCGCTGCAACATCTAATGAGCATGGTCCAGTTTCAGTTCCCTTCTTATCTGTGCAGCCCATGTGACTATAGAGTTACACATGTGGGTCTATACACCGGGATAAATGACAGCCCCCTAATCAGCTCTACACTATAGGGGTGGGATATTACATGTTGATTGATGTAGACATCAACTCCCTGAAAGTCTAAGCACATAAAACAACAGACACAGGCTGGAGGGGTGTCAAACAAGCTGTAGTTGGCAGAACCTTCCCACAGATAGCCCACACCATGTTTTTACACAAAGATTTGAGTTCAAATACATATTTGTATGCCAATTTAAAACATTTATTTGATATTAATATACTATTTATGGATTTTAACTACGTATTCCGAAGTTTGTGTTTCTTTTTTGGTAATATGTGACTGGCAGCAGCAGACAAGGCTAGAAGCCCCTCCTGTTGATGTTTCTCAGCAGACAAGCTGGGAAAGAGCTGAGTCAAATGACAGCTGTATACCGATCATATATAAAAAAAAAAAAGGTACTTTTTTATTTATTGAAAGAAATGCAGTGCCATGCACATACATAAAGAGAAGGAATAATGTAAACTAAACTAAATTGTGTGCATTAAGTATCATTTTAACACAGAGAAATTATATTGAGGACAAAAAAAAAAAACTGATAAAATAAAGCAAATACATTAGTCCCTGGTTCACACGAGAGCTTAATGTATTTGCTAACCATTTGCTGAGATTTGCACTGCCGATTTCATTGCAGCTTGCGACTTCATTTAACAGAAGTCTATACAAGTCACAATAAAATTGGTAAAAAGTAGTAAAGGAACCTTTTTCATAAAGCAATATGATTGGTTTCATTGCCGGCGTGACTTTGTACCAGTGTGAACGGGTGCTTAAAGGATAAGTTCACCTTTGGGAACATGTTCCTAATGCTGAAGCTGCTGCTGATCGCTGGTGCAATGCTTTACAAGCTCCAAAAAATAAAAAAAAAGCAGTTTTTTTTACCTGCAAAAAAAAGGTGCATTTATTTTTATATTTTTTTAAAAGTGAACTTATCTTAAGGCTAGATGATGCATATAGTAGAAATGGTAATAAGTAATATTAATGATAAACAAGATCAAGTAAATAAATAAATAATCCTGATAGCAGGAAGGTATGCCTCGTACACACGTTCGGATTGTTGGCCAACAAAACCGTGGAATTTTGTCCAAAGGGCGTTGGTAATTACGAACGTAGTGACGTACTACGTGGTTTTTCAGTTCTTTAGCGCCACCCTTTGGGCTCCTTCTGCGAATTTTGTGTTAGTAGAAGTTTGGTGAGTGCTGATTCGCGCTTTTCTTTTCGCGCTTTTCAGTTCCTTCTTTTCAAAATACAATGTAAAATTGACAAGGGACACCAACATAGTTGTATCTTTGATCTTAAAAACTACGGATAATGTTTGTGGTAACTTGCACAAATAAAAAAACCAAAAAAAAAAAAAAAAAAACATAATATTATTCTTGATATCACTAGAAAAAAAAAAAAAGCCTTTGAAAATTTGTTTGCAATAACTCCATCAGTATCACCAGCAAAGCAGCTTCATTATTATCCCATTAAAGAAGAAGAGAATGTGCGCTGCATTTGGAGATTTCATAATTTGCCACGTCACGAATGTGATATCTCCATTACAAACGCTAGTTTACAAGATCGACCACTTCTGCTTCCGAGCATGCGTGTTTGTACTTTGGACTTTTATCCGACGGACTTGTGTACACACGCTCAGAAAATCCGACAACACACATTTGTTGGGGGAAAATTTGAAAACATGCTAGCCAACATTTTTTGGCGGAAAGTCTGACAACAATTGTCCGATGGAGCATACACACGGTCGGATTTTCCGCCAACAGCCTGACATCCAACATGTCCCGTCGGAAAGTCCAATCGTGTGTACGAGGCATTAGGTATATAAAAATCTGCTAGCATGTTTCTGTAGACTACTTGAAGCTTGCTGAAATTTGGTAAAGCCTGCTAGCTGACTGCTTAAAGTTAAAACTGCTTGAAGTTTACCAAGATTTTCACAAATGTCTTGCAAGAGCTTGCTGTATACACCTCTCTTATACAAGCTGAAGCTGGTTTAAACAAGGCCTATGCATTTGCTTCTAGTGGATTCTCCCTAGGAGTATAGGGAGACCTCATCACCACCTTATCATAGTTGTATGAGTGGTGGTGCAGATCTCCCTGTTAAAATGTAATTAAGGGAGTTGTAAAGTTAGAAGGTTTTTTTATCTTAATGCATTCTGTGCATTAAAATAAAAAACCTTCTGTGTGCAGCAGCAGCCGCCTCAGCCCCCCAATACTTACCTGAGCCCCATATCTGTCCAGCAATGTCCACAAATGTATCAGCCCTCCTGACTGGCTGAGACACAGCAGTGGCACCTTTGGCTCCCGCTGCTGTCAAAGTCAGTCAGTCAATCAGGAGAGAGAGGGGGTGGGGCAGGACTGCAGCTCCGTGTCTGAATGGACACTGGGAGCTGTAAGCCGGCTCGGGTGCCCCCATAGCAAGCTGCTTGCTGTGGGAGCACTCAACAGGATGGAGGGCCCAGGAGCACAGAAGAGGGACACAAGAAGGAGGATCGGGGCTGCTTTGTGCAAATCAACTACACAGGGCAGGAAAGTATGACATTTTTTTTTTTTTTTTTCTCAATAAAAAAATAAAAGAGACTTTACAATTACTTTCAGTAGTATAAGCTTTGGGAAGAAGTGAACACTGTAGTGCACTCCAACCAAACTCCTTTCTGTCAAAACAATATGATTTACAGAGTCCATAAGGAAAAAAATCATCAGAAGAAATAAAAAAACAGTTTGATGGCCTTATAGTTAGTGGTCAGAAGCAGCCTAACATTTAAGGGTTGATTTACTAAAACTGGAGAGTGTAAAATCTGGTACTGGTCTGCATGGTAGTCAATCAGCTTCTAACTTCGGCTTGTTCAATTAAGTTTTGACAAAAAAAAAAAAAAAAAAAAACTGTTTCTATGCAGAGCTGCACCAGATTTTGCACTCTCCAGTTTTAGTAAATCAACCCCTCAATGTCTATGGTAACA